>NW_026267157.1:1609011-1611540 GCF_000697945.3 Frankliniella occidentalis | reverse complement strand
CCCACCCGCACCGCATCAAAGTCCTCTTTTGCGGAAGCGCGCGGAAGCGTCACCGCTTGGCTTCCGGCCACTTCCCAACCACCGACTGGGGCGCATAACATGCTACCTGCACGCTTGTCGAAAAGAAAGAACTCAACACTGTGTGGATTGATAAGTACACGCTACCAAGCTTATGAACATTTTTATTCATAAGCTTTTAGTGTGTGTACAGATGAATCTTTTACAAAGATTCTTTTCGTAGTGCAAAGGAAGTCTGTGCAACCGCGTAATAAAGAGAAAATTTCCCTATATTGCAGGAAATTTCCTTGTAATGCAAATTTTTGTTTTCTATGTATTTCAAAGATTTTTCTTTGTATTACAAGGGAAATTTCGCTTTGTATTGCGGTTGCACGGAATTCTTTGTAATAAAAGTATTTTTTTGTAGGAATTTAAGAGTGTACGAACAATAATTCGCAACAATGTCATTCGCCATTTTGCATTTCATTAAAATTCTTTATTGTTAAAAACTGCTGTCCCATATCAAAACGACTGTTCAATTAGGTTTCACCTCTTTGCCGTAGTTTCAGTCCTTGCACGCAGTAGAATGCAAGGGTAGCGGGTAATCTAAAAGTTGTCGTTTAGTTTAAATTGGTTTTAGAACGCTCCCAACTTTTCGCACCTCCCTGCGCCGCATCAGTATGCCCTTAGCGGCGATGTTCCCAATTTGCATGCGGGATGAGGCGAAAATGAATGAATTATGAAAAAAGATGAAGGTAAGGAATAGGGAAAGGTAAATGAAGAAAGACCGGGGGGAGGGGTCCTCATAACAGATGCAACGCGCACAGCACAACCCCGCCTACAAAAAAATACATGTCGCACGATTACTTTAAACGATCATTTTCCTACCTCTACAATTTACATTTGGAGCACTGCAGTACTTAGTGAAATGCCAGAAGGGATCGTGGTCGCCACATGCTGTTTCACGTCTCACATATGTCAAAGTGCTCTGATGAACTTCAAGCGTGTGTGTATTGGGGGGGGGGCAATCTACCTCATGGTAGTCCAATTAATTCCCTCACTCAACGGAGGGCATTAAGACATCGTGCCCCGACAAGTTGGCAGCCATGATCCCGTACACAGTGACATCTCGTTGGCCCATCCCTCCCCCTACCACCCCCCACCCTGTAAGTTGGGCCCTTTGTGTTTCTGTGCGTCCCTTAGTTTGGAAGTTCCGGACCGGCTAACCCAAAGTGATGTTAAGTGCTGACCCCAGCAGGGGCGGCCACGTTCCCCTCCACCCCTTCGGATACCTCCTGGATGTGACCTCCGAGGTGACCTGACCTCCACGGGTGACCTGCGGGACCCGGGCGAGACCTGGCTGGCCTAAAACGGCACCGCTGCCCCAGCCCCAGCCTCTGCCCCCAGCCATCTGAACTGCACTTCTGAAAAGAGTACGTATTTCAACTAAATTCAATTATTTACATTTCACTTCTGAGGAGTGAACAGAGCGTTCCTCCATCCTCCACAGTGTATACAAACTGCAATTTCAAATTTTTTTTAACTGTCAAATTTTAACGCGATAAATATCTTTATTTTTTTTTTTCAATATCAATGTTAAGGAAAAGTGAAACGAATTATGTAGCGGTTATTCAGTTCTATCTACAACGTCAAATTTTTCAATGATAGCGACTATGAAGGCGGTTCCTTTTTACTTTTCGTGGATCTTGTCTCTGCAGGGTACATCCATTCCATCTTCCATCATCCATTCCATCGCGAACGGACGCATCGCACGCAATAACTTGAAAGGCTCGCGGGCCTATCGGGGAGCTCCCATCTCTCTCTCTCTCTCTCTCTCTCTCTCTCTCTCTCTCTCTCTCTCTCTCTCTCTATCTAACGCCATTCCCTTTGCCTCTGGCGGATCCATCGTACGAGGCGGTAAAACACGTCAGTTTTTGCTCCCTATTTTCCTTCTACTGAGAGGAGCACGGCCGGCGACGCGACCTTTGGACAGAAAGGGAGCAACAAATTGCAGCGCATTATATGTTCCTCACGCATCTCCACCATTTCATAGATTGCCTCCGGAGGGCTACTCTGCAGCGTACGTAAAAGGGGCCCGTATCGCAACGGAAATGTGAACTTTTTTAATGCAGAACTCGAAGAGTAACTCTCTGATGAAGGAAAGGAAACACACCTCACACACACACAGCCGTCGTCTTATCGAGGACCACTCTTAGCAGTGGTGCTTGAATGCCCCCCCCCAGGGGACTAGTATCACATTCTATCTCATCCCATCCCTTTTTGCTGTCTCGGCCTCTCTCTCTCTCTCGCACACACACTCTCCTCACCCTTACCCGCCAATAAGTCTTCCACCTCCTCGTCGGGCTTTTTTATTGTTCCGTGATGCCAGTAATAAAAGAGATTTCACCCCGTTTCTGCAGAGAGAGAATCCCGCGCCATCACATCCAACTTTTTGACGCGGAGCGCCCCCCTTTTCATAAATTTCATATTGGCACTTCACCCCCCTCTCCACTTGAGACCAGCAAGGCCCCC
>NW_026267157.1:1607792-1608961 GCF_000697945.3 Frankliniella occidentalis | reverse complement strand
CCCCCCGTCTCTGCCTTCCGTTGGTCGCGATCGGAAAAGCTTGTTCAGGTTCCTTTGCCTTTGGGCTGGACAAAAGCGAGAGGACCCAGGGCCGGCCCGGGAGGGCAGCCGGGAGGGCGGGCCACCGACAACGGAGCCCCGGAGCATCTTCTTTGTTGCTCTCTACAGAAATGCACTTAAGAAAGTTCGCTTGCCGTATGTTTGCACTGCTGTTAAAAAAAGAGAGACGCCGGCCTGTTTCTTTTATAAACTAGCCTTAAAGCAACGCGCTCTTTGTTTTGCCTTTTGCGCCCCCGGTTTGACCCTCCTTCGCCGGCGTCCCGCCAAAGCAAGGCGCCTGGCCCTGAGTGCTCCGTGCCACACCGTGCTCGCATGCAGGTCGAGGGGTTGGCACACATGCGTTGTGCGCAGGCACTCTCCCGCATATCCCTCAGTGTTGACTCGGCCTACGGGTCCTAAGTCTTATTTGGAGCAGCCCACACCGGAAAACCACAATAAGTGTGTGAATGTCGCACACTTCTGGGTGAGCGGACGCCACACACACACACACACTCGCGTTTTCAGTGCACATGCCGCACCATCCTTCGCCGTTGTTGTACGTTAGCAAACACGTCTGTTCAGGTGAGTACACCTCTGCTCTGGTCTATGAAGGTCACTAATAATTGCGTATCATATCGCATAGTTCGTTCAAATTTTAGTAAACGTAGTATTTCAGAGTCAATGTGAACTTTTCGAGTACAGGCAATATATGGAGTACGCTATTAGACCACTGCATTTGTTTGATGCGGTGTACCAAGGCGACGTGGTCCCCCATGATACGATACCCCGATGACACAACATACGCCGCCGAAAACACAGCCCACCTAACACAACACACCAAACAAATAAATAAGGCACCGCCATAAAATGCATGACAATACCGTTGTTAACTCCACTACAATAAACATCCGCGTAACGGACTCAGACTGCCTGAACAGCTGAAAATCACAGCTGAAAATAAGCCAAAGGGGTGAAAGTTATAGGAGGTTGAATCCAGTTGAAATATGGGCTAAACAACTGAAAATTTAGCTAAGATTTAGCTAAAGATCACGCGTTTATTGGGATCGACGGCGGGCCACACATGTGTCGGAGGAGGGGGTGAGGCGGGAAGGGGTGGTAGAGGGCCTTCG
>NW_026267157.1:1598225-1607567 GCF_000697945.3 Frankliniella occidentalis | reverse complement strand
CTGCGCTTAATTAGAGGCGGTGGCGATAAATTTCAGGTGCCGGAACAACGGCGGCGGCGGCGGCCAAACTTGCGCGCCCGATACGAGTACACTCCCCCCACCCCACCTCCACCGCGCAACACATTCCCCGCCCGCCCAGGTGCGGCTGATCAGCCTGCCGTGGCGTTTGGGGGCCGCCTGATCCGCATATCATGCAGCCCGTCCATCCCCAGCCGGGAGGGCACCGGGGCTCAACACCGGGAAACCCAAGTGTGCGAGTGTCACACACGTCTAGGTGTGAGACTGACTTGACGCATTCGTACAGGAGAGGTGTCACAAAGTGTGCGCTGATATCAAAGGGGAGTGTACGAACGAACGCTAGGGATGCACACACCTACAAGTAGTGTGCGACAGACACACACCTTGGTTTCCAAGTGTATAGCGAGATGATGAAAATTGGGCGTTAACCTGGAAATCAACACTGTAAAAAGCTTGCGAAGAACTATTCTTTGCATTGCAAAGAATTTTCAAGCGTTGTAAAATGCTTTGCATTGCGAACTAAATCCTTTGGATTGCGAACTAATTCTTCGCACCTTACGAAGAAAATCGTTCGTAACGCTGCAAAGTATTAGTTTGTAACCTTGCAAACCATTTCTTCGCAGCTTACGAAGAAAATGGTTTGCAATGCAAAGAAAATTGTTTTCATTGCAAACTTTCTTACAATGCTTGAAAATTCTTTGCAAGAATTTTGCAGTGAAGTTAACGGCTACAGGTGCTGGCCTATAACAGCTGAAAATTAGCCAAAAAGCTATTAGCTGAACATCCAAAGATTAGGTCTTCGATGCAGCTAAAAATCTGCCAAGCTCCAGCTTTAAAAAAGAAGCGCCCATCGATTAAAATTACTAAATAAAACAAAACATGTTGTTCTCCCTCTCATTATAGTTTTTAACCCACCAAGGTATATATTTATTATAAAATTATGTAAAGTACTGTATGAACGCGCGAGCAGCCGCCGGGGATGCGGAGGGAGATCGAGTGTGGTCGGGGCACACTGGCGGCGGTGCTTGGCAAGGTCGATTGGTTTGGGGGAAAAGCACACGGCTCGAGCCGGAAGGGGGCTTCACGCTCATAGTGTGGCGCGCACCGGCGGCCCCCGGCCCGGGGTGGAGCGTGACAAACAAAGTAACGCTCGCACCATGCTCCCGGGTCCCGGGTACATAAGCCCCGGCCATTCCCATACCAGAGAGACATCAGAGCAGCAAAGAGGTATATAGCCATAAAACACATCGGCCACACCACAAACGCGACCAGAAAAATACTCACAGCACGACATAAGGATGTCACACTTCTCGTAATGTTTAACATGTCTCGTTTAGTTTTTGCAGTGCGCGCGCGAGGGTATCGCCTCTGCCGGGCCGGCCGGGAGGTTCCCCGGTCTCATGCAAACGACGCTGTCGCCGGGCCCCCGCCGGTGTTGGCGGCAACAGAGGTGGTCTTTTGCCGCCCTTAATTGAATTTTCTGCAACTTTCCCCGGAGGACTCCGGCGGGGGCCCGGCGCGGTCTAACTTCCTGCATCCTGCGGCAGAGGGGCGCGGCAGCATTGACGAAAGGGAATAGTCTCAACATTCTCCGTTTAATCAAACACCTCGAAGGAAAGAAACAGAAAAAAATACGGTCCAACTAAATTGTGAGCCGTTTTACTTTTGGAAGTAAGAGGGCGGCAGTGTATTTGCCGGATTGATTACAGGCAATAAAGTTTCCTCGGTGCTGCAGCCAATCAGAGTGGGTCTGCCAATTAAGAGAGAGAGGGGGGGGGGGCAGGGATATAGCGAGCTTGAGCATCGTCTGTGCTTGGGTCTTCTAGGACCCTATAATCATTAACTGAACTGTCGAGCCGAAAATTAGACAATGAATACATTTAATAGAAATAAAAATCACGACACTGGTCGAATTGTACGCGATCGGTATGTAGGAGGGGGGTGGGGGAGGACCACTACGACCACAGTGCGGCCCGGGCCGAGCGACCCGACCGCATCTGGCCCCGCCCGCCAGGCCCCTCCTCGCCGGGTATCTCCAATTCCGCGGAATCGCTTTCGGAACGGCCCTAACGTGCGCGCGCGACGCTACAGGGGACAATCCCCGTACGCGGGCCGCAAGCCGCGGGTGCACTGCCAAAAAAGAAAAAAAAAACTGTGAGGAAGATGAGATGCTGCTAAATATTTTTACAACCGTGATATTACGTTGATATACTGATTACGGTGATATGATATCCACCCATTGACCAGTAGAAGGCAGTTACAATGACATTATGACAAAGTATGTAAAAAAATGTTTATTTAGCCATTAAAGTTCTCATTTTTATCACAATTTTACTTCTACGGTGCGGGGCGCTGCCGCTCGAGAACATGGGGCAGGAACGTGAAGCGCGCACTACAGAGTTCCTTGTCAAATTATCGTTTGAGTAAAAAATTCGGTAATACACAGTCAAAAGTTTGTCAAAATGGCACGGTACCGAAACACTTCCATTTGTCTATAGTCTGCTTGCGTTTGCAAGATGCTTCCACTTTTAGTGCTTAGAAAAAAAACACATCAACAAAGAACTTTGCGGCTCGCGGGTAGTAGATGAGGCATCGCGCTGCCCCAGAGAGCAGAAGGGAGGGGCAAAAAGAGATGATGAATGTGAATCGCTGAGTGACGTGATGGAGCCATCGCGGGAGATACTCGTATAAATATGTAATGTAATCTGCCGCCACGGCCGCCGCATAATCCCTACTTGCATGACATCTCCGCACGAATTACCCCGCCAAGCCAAAGGAGCGAGCGAGCGAGCGAGAGAGAGAGAGGGGGGGGGGGGGGGTAGGAGGGAGTGAGGCGCAAGGAGGTAACAGGAGAGGGGGAAATGTTCTCCAAGGGGGTGGAACACAGGAAGACACAAGCATGCTTGAACGAATTGCAGTCAAATAAGATCTGCCAACAGCGACCCTCATTCTAGACGAGGGATACTCCTTTCCTTTACTGCCGGCCCTTCCCCCACCACCACCACTTCGTCTCCCTTTTCCCTTTGCCTCTGGGAGAAACACAAAAAAAATAAACTCGCATAGAAAGACACACAAATTACATGGTCGTTTAATCATGCGCGTCGCTTTTAAATGTGCGTGTTTCTATTTGTATGTTTCTTTCTTACTTCTTTAATTTTTTTAAAAATTTCTCGGCGCTGGTGACTCTCCGATAACGCGGCTGAACAGCGTCCCGGGCCCGTCCAGTGTTTGTCTGTTTATCGAGACTCGATGTTTGTGTTGGGACCAATACCGACTGCACTTTGCATGCTTTGCATGCTTTGCATACGGCGATGGTTTGGGTTTCGTGTTTCGGTTTGTGCCTCTTCCGGCGAA
The DNA here is from genome assembly GCF_000697945.3 of Frankliniella occidentalis. Classification (NCBI taxonomy): domain Eukaryota; kingdom Metazoa; phylum Arthropoda; class Insecta; order Thysanoptera; family Thripidae; genus Frankliniella; species Frankliniella occidentalis. Next base: position 1,604,195 of record NW_026267157.1, on the reverse strand, counting down.
ATTAGTCGATACGGACAACACAAACCCTTTGACAACGTGAAAGAGAAACCAGAGTATAAAGTAATGCGGTGTTCTCGGTCTCGGTCGACCGGTGCACCCAAGGAAATCGGTATTTTTGTCTCGACCTCCAATACAAGGTGTACACATTGATGAATACAGGGTGGGTGATCCGCGCCGTGGTTTTTTTCTGCTTATGCTGTACCGGATTCACGCGTGCGGGCGGGCTTGCCTATCGTCGCTCGCCATGGCGCCTTACGGCCCCGTGCGAGTATGCAACCCGTCCGCACGCATGAATGCGGTACAGTATAAGCAGAAAAAACCACGGCGCGGATCACCAACCCTGTAGAGTGACCAACAATACGTTGCACGTTTTTTAGTATTCGACCGGGTATTTGAGTACTAAGAAAAGCAGAACGCTTGAACACGTAGAAGTTTCTCAACTTCAGGGGTGCATACCTGCTTTGTAAACTTTTAAGTGTTCATAAATTTACCGTTTTACACTTTAAAGAAATTAAACATCCAGTTTTAACATGAAGTTGAAGACTAGGGCCTACCATATGTGAGTGTCAGTCTTACACTTACATTTTGGTAGTGAAAACATATCTTCACTGTTAGACTCCTGCGAAGTATTTTGATTCTTTGTAAGTAACTACGAAGCATTTACTTTGCAATTACAAAGTAATGCTTTGCCATTACGAAGTGACGCCTTGCAATTGCAAAGCGATCTTTGCAGCGTGATTCATTGCTTTGCAATTGCAAAGCATCACTTTGTAATTGCAAAGTAAATGCTTTGTAGTTACAAAGGATCAAAATACTTCGCAGTTCTGCAAAGCGAATGCTTTGTGGGAATTTAACAGTGTTTTTTGAAATGAAATATTTATAGAAAAAATATTTTTTTCCTAGATTAAATGTCGTACATCACTGTGAAAAATACTCGTAAGTTTACACGAAAATTTTCGATTATGTGAGTCCGTAAAAATACAACTTGAATTTGTGAAATTACAATCACTTCCTATCGACTTGGAATTATTCGAGGAGCAAAGATGGTCCCCCGTAAATTTACAACATTATTTTGTAATTCCAAATTACAAGAAATGTCATGACGTTACGAAGAAATTTTTCACAGTGATCGTACAGCAAATAAAAACGACCCTCTTTCAGAGAGAAATTTGGCGTCGTGCTGCTACGTGATGCCCTCGTTTTTCTCGCTGAAAGGAACGTTTGGCCCACCTTTGCCTTGTTGTGATGCGCTTTTCCGTGTTGACTCTTCTTTCTCTCTCCTACCGGCTCCCGCCGTGGTGAGCGGCAAGGTCGCCGCGTCGCAGCGGGAGCCGCGCTCGCCCCTCACCCTGCCGCTCCTGCTCGCCCCCATTTCCTTTCTTTCCGCAGAAAAGGTGCGAATCTGACGCCAAAATTTCATTCAAACACATTTTCATCTTGTTTTCGTTATTCTTCCTTATTTTTTTTTTCGTTTCTTTTTCTTTATTTGTTTCGAAAATAATAGGGAATGGCGTTCGCTGCGGGGCAATAAGTGGGTGCGGCGCATATTGTGACAAGGGGAGAGGTATCCTCTGTCTCGCTCTCCCTGGTTCGCTCGCTCTAGCTCGCTCTCTAGCTCTCTCTCCCACTCTCACTCCCTGCTCGCTCGCTCGAGCTAGCCTTCAGCCCCCCCCCCCCTCTCTCTCTCTCTCTCTCTCTCTCTCTCTCACTCCATCGCTCGCTCCAGCCCCCCCCCCTCTCTCTCTCACCCCCCCGCTCGCTCCAGCTTGCTCCCCTCTCCCCCCTCTCTCTCGCTCTCCGGCCCGCTTCCTGCTGCTCAATAAAGACACCCGGCCCTGCGGTTGCGGTGAGCCCAGGTACACAGACCCCCGCCCTCGCCTCCTGCGGGCGGAAGAACAAAAAGGACTGTAATGACAGGTGTCTGGCTTTGCCCCCCTGGGGAGGGGATGAAGTGGGTGAGAGGGAGAGAAAAGGAGAAGAATGGGAAGAAGGCGGCGGCCGAGGCGGAAGAGGGAGAGGAAGCGACGCTGCGACAGTTAAACCACTTGCGCGCCCCGCGCCCTGCGAGTCTGCGGAAACACGCCCGGCCCCTGCGGCCCCTGCGGCCCTTGCCCCTCGGCTCCGGGCCTCGGGGCGGCTCCGGGGCTGAGCTGTCGTACTCGCTGTTTGAGATGGGGATGGGGCCACTGCACCGTTAACTGAAAAGTGAGACAGTCAGTCACTCTCTTACTCGTTCTGTGTATATTCCTCTCTGTTCCTCTCTCTCTCTCTCTCTCTCTCTCTCTCTCTCTCTCTCTCTCTCTCTCTCTGACTCTGTCTCACCCCCCACCCCCCTCTCTCTCTCTCCTTGCACAAACACCCAAGGAGGCCTCGAGCGACGGGTCCCGCTGCCTGCCTGACGCCTGCGAAACGAGGCATAGGCAGCCCGTCGGCCCTCCGTGTCCACGGGCCGCTCAGGTGGCCTACCCTGCGGGGCGCTCCGAGGGGGGCAGGCTTAGAGAGGGCCTAAAGGCGGGCCTAGAGGCCGGCCGCCGCCGCTACGCTGGCTGGCGTGACGCGAGCCATCGGGAAAGCCCTTTCAGCTGATCGACTCTGGTTAACAACCCTTTTGTATCGACTTCCGACCGGCCCCGTTTCAAGTGGCGAGTAAAAAAGAATAAAAAAATATGAAAACATGGCCAGAAAAAAAAACTCGAAGGGGAAACAAATGCGAAACACGTTGTTTCCTCGCCCCATTGCGGTTGCCCCCCGGATATTGTGTCGCTGCCACAACTGCAAAACTGGAAGAGAACCAATACTGTGAAGATTGTCCCGCTTTATCATGTTTAAATTGTAGATGATTATTAGTTTTACAGTGTCGTCCGTTACGACGCCCCACCGGGAGGCACACAGGGGGGGGGGGGCTAAGGGCGACTCCAGGACCAACAAGTAGTGCCGCAGATACCAGACTCTGCGCTGCCCGCAACAAATATTATGACACTCGTTCACAAAGCAAAGCACGCGAGAAATTCTCTGGAAACCCAAGTGTGTACTTGAATCAGTACCTCCTGCATGCAGCAGATACTGCATTCAAGTATACACTTGGGTTTCCAGAATTCAGTTTACGACATGATTTTTATTATTGGCAGGGGCAGCTCTGCAAATCAAAGTGACAGGATGTCAGTTTTAACTGCAAGAGTATTAGTAGGTTAACAATCCAATTTACTGACCATGGACAGAAATGACATTTCCAAGAAAACCATCTCTATTTCGTCTTAAAATTCTCTCAAAATCGAGCCGACGCGAGTGATGGGGTTGCGATTTTGATTAAAACAGGGAGTGCAATAAGAAATAATAAATTAACGGAGATAATTTAAGTAAGCGAAGCGTACCTGTTTCGCTGTAAATCGCAACCCATTCACATGTAGGCTTGTGTGCATGAGAATTTTCAGAAAAAGAAAATGGTGCCCTTAGAAATTGAATGTTTTTACGCGGTTATTAGAAAGTTGCAGCTTGAAGCGTAGATTTCTTTAAACTTGCTGTTAAAACTGACATCTTGTCCTACAGTTTGATTCGAGTAGGTGCGCCATTCACACGCACTTGCGTTTCTCAAGAGGCCGCGCCGATCTCGATTTCCAAAACTGATGGAGGAATAACCGTCGTGCTTCTTTTTCTCTGCCGGTTTTGTTCTCTGGCGACAGAAGTCCCACCGCTGCTGCGGCGTCCCCCCCCCCTTTCGCCATATATTTGCGGGTCCCGCCAATCTGTCTCCGCGTCGCAAAATGTAAAAGCGGCCGAGGTTTGCCTCTCCCTCGCCCTCGCCCGCTGACCCGGCACACCCGGACCACCCCCTTGGGAGGAGCAAAGAGAGCGAGATAGTGAGAGAGAGAGCGAGAGGCAGAGATAGGGGGAAGAGGGAGAGAGAGAGAGAGCGGGGGGATATAAAAGGGAGAAGAATCGGGAAAAGATCCAGGTCGGATGAGCATTGCCAAGGCATAAATCTGGGCTGGGGGTGGCCGGGCAGAAAGCCTGGTCCGCGTGTATACGAAACACGGAAGAGCCCTGCTCCCTTAAACCCGAACACTGCTGCCCCCCCCCCCCCCCCGTTTTTCTCTCTCTCTGTGAGGTGGGTCTCTCATTCTCCTGCTCTTCTCGTCTTTCTCTATCCCCCCTCTCTTTCTCCCTAAACAAACACGCTGCATGTCTAACTCGCGGCTCTTTTTCCCGCCCAAAACGCAATATAAACGGCCCCATCGAATCGAGGCCACGAAAGCGCCGCCGCCGCCGCTCCTCCAGCCGGAGCAGCAGCGGAGCGCGCGATTCAAATTCGGATTCGATTTCCCGCCGGGCGCGCGCGCGTGCGACGACCGTTGCTTTGACGACCGCCTGGAGAGGCTCACACACCACCTGTCTCCTCCGGGCGGGATCAGAGGCGCTGCCGCTTCTCCAGGCGTCTACAGGCGGGATCACAGGCGATCAGAAGGCGCTCTCTCCAGGCATAACAAGGCAGGGGGCGGCTGGCGCGCGGCGATGGGCCACTCCCCAGAAGCACGCCAATATCGCCAGCCACCCCCCCCCCCTCTCCTGCTCGCCCCCCGCCGGGCCCAAGTGCCCTCGGGGAATTCCAGGACGACTACTACGGAAATCGGAGTCGGGCCGACATGGCTGTGGGCAGCGGGGTGTAGGGGCGGAGGGGGTTGTGTGTGGGGAGGCTGCTGCGAGGCGCTGCCCCCACCTCCCCCGCACTCCCCAGGGGAGATAAGGAGCACCATACCGGAGCTCATCTCTGTGCGAACTAGAAGCGCATTAACTGATTGCAAAACATTTTCGCGCATCACTTTGTGCGGCACGACGGTTCCTCCTTGGAGGAGCGCCAGGCGAAGAGGAGCGCCAGCGCAGACACTGTAAAACAAAAAGACCCCACCGCGGTCGTCATTGTAAAAAAAAATCGATGTATACATTCATTAAAAAAAAAAAACTGGTTTTTTAAATGGGCAGACTTGTGGAATGTAAGGGTTCGGAAGAATCGTCACTACATGACTACACGCCGCATCGATTTAGAACTAAAGTTGTATTAAGAGCGTAGATGGACGCTAATCTTGCCGTCGGCGCCGGTGCGCGCACTCTCCAGAAACATGCCGACTTTCGCCTTCAACTGGAACGATGCAGCCCTTTTCGGTGTGCACGATTGTAGCGCAACGGATGGGTCTTGCGACTGTCCACTGTAAAAATTCTTTGTTACGATGACGAAAATACCATGGCGTATTTTTAATACAGGGGTGTCGTCATCGTTTTTTTTCGTCACAAAAAAACCCTTAGTCATGTGACGAAAAAACCCATGTCGACACTCCCGTCCTAAAAATTAGCCATGGTATTTTCGTCATTGTGACAACGATTTTTTACAGTGTCATCTCCTAAAAGATGCCACTAGTGGTTGACCTGGGATTTTGAAAATCTCGAAATGGGAGTACTCGTATTTTAGCTATGTTTTAAATAGTGGTTTTTTAAACCGTTAAATTTACTCAAGTGTTCGAATGTTATACACATTTCTGTTTGTAGAGATAAAGTCCTCCTCCCGTTAGCAGTGACGTTCGATGAAAATCATCGACAGCTTTAGACGGAGTGTACACCAAAATTTTATGTTATAATAAAAATATGCCGATTGCCAAGTATCCCGTTTTAAAAAATAATTCTCAAAGGCACAATGTTAAGGGTTGGCTCGAATCGCCTATATACTTTAAAGCGTACAAGTAAACACTCAGCGCAGTACACAGAAGTGTAATCTAATCCCGAGCGCCACCTGCAGCGAGCGCCCTATTGGAGGCGAGCTCCGCCTGCCGATAGACAATCATATCGGGCGAGGGATTAAGGCGCGCGAGTCGGATTCAATCGCGGGAATACGGGCGGACGTTTTTGTGCTTCTCATGGGCTTTACGGCTTCGACTGTGTGTTGCACGTTGCGCAGGGTGTCAGTTGTATCAATATAGAGAG
>NW_026267157.1:1585042-1589695 GCF_000697945.3 Frankliniella occidentalis | reverse complement strand
ATTTTATTTTTTTCTTTGCAGAGAACACGGACGCCGTGGCGGTCGAGGACTACATCCAGAAGCGCGGGCTCGTGTACCCGAGTCTGGAGAACAGGATCGTGTTCCAGGACGCGGGCAGCTCCACGCCGACGCCCACGAGCACGCCGGCGCCGAGCACCTCCACGCCGACGCCCACGAGCACGCCGGCGCCGAGCACCTCCACGCCGACGCCCACGAGCATGAGCACGCCGGCGCCGTCCCCAACGCCCTCGGCGTCCGACCGCGCGCTCCCGGCCTCGCTCCTCCTGGTCGGCGCACTGCTTGTCCTCCTCCGGGCCCGATAGAGCCGTCCCCCGCACTCACCAGACTAAATGGCTGCACTCAGGACGGCGCGGGTCGCCGGACCGCCGGTCAGCACGGCAGCAGAGTGCCAGTCGTCCATCTGCCCGACAAAGAGTTGCGGAGGGAGGAGAGCACCCACACTTTCACTCGTCCATTACCTTGCCGCTCGCAAAGAGCTCACGATTTGTTCTTGTCGTGAGTAATGGAATTTACTCAATATCGTATACATTTTTGTACGCATTTTTCGTAATTCACATTTGATCTTTTAAAAAAAGGGTATTTCAATTCCAAACATTTTACAAAAAAAGAAAAGTAGTTTGTATTTCTATGAGCTTGCGAGAACACTGATGCCAAAACTTCCAATAAGCGACAGTTACTTAAGAGTTAATACGTCTGCGAATGCAGTTTTATCATTATGTTGTCAGTTTAAGCATAATCTTGATAATTTGGGACCAACAAAACGCTGTGATCTACTTTAAATACGTACGTAACGTAGGGCCCAGAAAGAGGATAAAGTTCCGCTTCTAGCAAAGACATAATTTGTAAATGCGGTCCTTTGAAGGTATTTTTACTAGTCCTTTGTGCGATTCACTTAGCTGTTAGTTTATAGTGAAAAATGCCATGATTAATGTTCCATTAGCATTGAGAGCTGCCATTTAGAAAATGAGCAAAAACACATTCCGTCCCTGGCTGTGTGCGTTTCGCGACGAAAGACTGGATAGTAATTTATTGCAACTGCGTTGTGACTGTTTGTTGCATTTTCCAATGCCAAATCGGAATTAGAATAGTAATTAAATCAGGTTGTTGAAACAATCATCATTATGCAAACCCCTCTTCCAATACACAACGACTCCACTGACAAACCACTCTAGGAATTTTAAATCGTAAATTTGCAGGATATGCACAACACACACAGTAGTTTTTCGTAACAAAAAAAAAGAAATAATCGCAAAAATTGTAAAAAGAGCCTGCAGTCGTTATTGATAGAATCAACGTCGCACTTACAGTTGACAGTTTCAAGCTGTTCAGTTCGTGATGCTCACCCGGCAATTATTTTAATAATAAGGATTTAAACTATGAACAGTTGTAAACAGCTCCGTTCTTTGGTTGTTGGATTGTAGAGTGTTTTCGCGACTATGCCCTTGGGGTTACAACATAGCATCGCCAAAGGATTGCCATACAGGGCGCGTCGCAGGAACTGCGAGAAATTGGACCGAAACGGCTAATAGCGGCGCTGGTGAGTGGCGTGGCGTGGCGGGGCGGGGCGTACGAGTGTGCGCTAATGATAAAGCACTAAAGCACGCTCCCCCACAACAAATGACGTCACGACGGCCGCTAGCGCCGCTCGCGCCGGTTCTGCCACGATGTTTCACGACGCGGGTATCCATTTATGGATTCAATATTGTTTTTACATCATTCACCTCATAAATTGTTTTTTTGTTTTTTTTTGTTTTGTTTTTTTACTTATTTTTAAAATGGACACTTTGAATTATTTTGAACATACGTGTGTAATTTATCAATTGTCTGTTACTCACCCTCTAAAAGATACAGCCTTTTTCCCCCCTATTTTTTCTAAAATCGTAAATGATACATTTGCGTTTTCTATTGAACAGTCGATAGTCATCGCATGAGATCGATGGACTGATTTCCAAACGGAAGCGCAGTTCTTGATGAGCAACTCCTTGACGCGCTTACGCGTTTCTGTGCGGGCGGATACTCGCTGCAGGACGGCCCAAGGCTGCGGCCGGGACTCCTCCCCGAGCCCATAGCCAGCGCCGGCCCCCTCCTTCTCTAGCCGAGCGGGGCCGCCTCGGGCCGGCTGTTCATCTGCTATGCGACTCACACGCGCCTGCTAGCCGAGGGGTATGAGGGAGAGGTAGGGACGGCGGGACTGGTGCGGGGTAGGGGACGAGGCGGGGGGGATGCGCTTTTCTCACGACCGTCATCCTAAACAGCGCAATTTCGTCGCCCCCGGCCGCGTTGTTCCGGGCGGCGGAACACAGAGCGACGGTCGGCCTCGCATTTATTTGTTTCACTCAGAGGTGGCAGATGGGCTGCCTACGGCCCGGGCGCCGCGCTGCCGGCACACTGCTACCTCCTGCCGCGCAGCCCGCAGGAGAGGAGGGGGGGGGACAATTATGGCCTTGCATTATTAGGTACTGCTTCACCATTATTGGACTCCACAGAACCCATGATATTTGAACCACAGGATAAAAAAAAATTGTATTCCTAAAGGCTTTCCATTAGGTTCATTTCACCACTGGAGTCCATAGGGGCCCACGATATTTGTACCGCGGGGTAACAAATTTCCATGGGGTTCCTATGAACTCCATTGGCGACCCTGAACCCAATGGGAGGCCATAGTATTTGCACACAAGCCCTATAGGGCATGCAGTATCTGACGCTAACGCTTCTCTCTCATCTCATCTCATCTCATCTCATCTCTCTCTCTCTCTCTCTCTCTCTCTCTCTCTCTCTCTCTCTCTCTCTCTCTCTCTCTCCGAAGTGGAACGTGTGGTCACGTCACTGTCCGTCGGAGTCTCGGGCCGAAGCACGCGCTAGCAGGCGCCTGCGGGGGAGCGGGCGACTGCATCTGCCGGAGGGGGGGGCCGAAGGGGGTGGACCTTGTTTCCAGTGTAGTATACGTATTGATTTTTACTTTGCTTTTTCCCCCCTCTTGGCGGCGAACCCTAAAGCCCCCCACGTCGTTCGCCACGCCTCTGAGCGCCCCCGCGCCCCATAGCAAGTGCACGCAATGGAGCCAACCAGCGGGGGGATCCGAATGCCACGGCACAGGACGTGAAGAAGGGACCCCTGCCCCTGTCCGCGTGCAGCGAGCAGCCGCAGCGTGGAAAGGAGAGCAGGGAAAGGAGGCAGCCGAGGGGAGAGAGAGCGCTGCTGTGGAGACGAAAGGTGAGGGAGAGTAAAAACAACGTGCATACGACTTTGCGAAAGGAAACGGAATGCCCGGCGCGCGCATCGGGGGGCGAGCAGGGGGGAGAGGGGAAAAGGGGAGAAAAAAATAAGAAAAGAAAAAGAAAAAAATGCCTACAGCCCGGATGAGAGAAAAACAGAGAGGTGGAAAAAGGGACGAGAAGTGTGCTGGAGTTGGGGGAGGGAAGACCAATAGCCTTGAAGGGGTGGGTGGGTGGGGGCGACGCACAGCCATAAAGAGCAAAACTATGTAGGAGAACAGACAAACGCCAGGAGGGAGGGACGTGGGCGCGCGAGGTAGGTAGATAGATAGATAGATAGATAGATAGATAGATAGATAGATAGATAGATAGATAGATAGATAGATGGTGTGAGGTGGAGAGGTCGACCTACTTCCAGCCGGCGCCGCGCTCTCGGGGCGGGGACCCTCCTACCTAAAGCAGCTGCAAAGTGTCCACTGCAAGGCTCATCTCACATACACCCCCAGCCGCAGCTGCCGCAGCTGCCGCAGCTGCAGCCAGCTGCACCCGCAGTGGCACACTGCTGCTCCTCCCTTTTGTCTCCCCGGGGACGTCTCCTCTCGCTGCGAAGGAGCAGACACATCCCCCGAGGTTCGTCGCCGCCGTCGCAGCTGTCTCACTCTCAGAGAGAACACTGTCCCACCAGGTATACACCTAAAAGAAACTTTCGGGTGTCTCAACAGTTACGTTGAATTTATTAGTTTCGCCTGTTCCACGACTGTGTGATTTTTCTTTTCTTTTACTTTCATTACATTGCATAGCTCTACTTATTGTCTTGAAATTATGTAAAATAAAGGGTTGTGACTTTTCGTCATGGTTGGTAGAACTTTTCATAAAGTGGCTGTGCAATTATTTGGTGATATTCGCAGAGCAGACAATAAGATGTATTTGCTTTGCTGTGTGTAGGGGACCCGATGCCCTGTCCTGTCCCCAGCTGGAAGGGAAGGGCACAGCGCAGAGCGCAGCCAACCCCTGCAGTGGGTCAACCTTGAGCTCGGTGGGGAACAATGAGGCTGGGCCCTGCTATTGCAGGCCGTTGGCCAGCCTGCTGCGCAGGGCCAACCGCCCCGGGGGAGGGAGGGAGGGAAGGGTAGGTAAGCCTATCAATAGTCTTACAAACGGCTCCGGGCTTGCAATCTGGGCTCTGCCTCTTCGCCTTTCGTCCGGAATGGAGTAGTGGGCGAGGGGGTGAGGGGGTTGGGTGTGTGAACTGTGAGGTGTGTAGCAAGGGGGCGGGGGGTTGAAAGAGACAGAGAGGGCGTCCAGGAGGGGCCGCAGCCACTGGGCCGTGACGCCCGGGCCCCGGGCTGGGTCGTACGCACTCGCGATTCATCTTTACTCCTTCTTATTCCTCTCTCTCTCTCTCTCTCTCTCTCTC
>NW_026267157.1:1581204-1584992 GCF_000697945.3 Frankliniella occidentalis | reverse complement strand
GAGACGGGAGACACAGAGAGAGGCACAGACAGAGAGAGCAAGAAGTGAGAGAAAGAGTGAGAGAGACAGTAAGAGGGAGATGAACTGTAGGGCGGCCGGCCCATCGATATGACTTACATGTTCAAATAGTGCGCCTGGTGCGATAACGTGGGGCGAGTTTACGACAGTGTACTCGCGCGCGGCGGCGCTCCACGGTTAATGGACCTTGAAACACGAGATAGCACGGAGGCAGATGACTGAGGTCAGGCCCGGGCCCCGGCCGAGGGCTGGCGCGCGGGCGGATGCCCCTACCGAGAAAGTCCCGCGTTCGAGGGGACCACTTCAAGTAGTCGCCGTACAGCGGTTTACTGGAAACGATTTCGTGTGCCCTTCTACACGGGCCACGCGCAGCCGTTACATCATGTGGCGCGGCGGTGGCGCGCCGCCGAAATCTATGGTTTGATACCTACTCGAGATAGCAATAATGTTTTTGTTTTTGTTTTCTTAAGTTTACTTTTGTGCCACACCGTTTATTTGTTTCGGTGGTGCGTTTGTTTATCCTTTTCCATTGATATATCACTATAGTGTATGCCCCACCGGGAAATACCGCATGAAAATATATACAATCTTACGATACTAATACTATTTTCTGAGTGACGGGTGGAGGGAGAGATAGAGAGAGAGAGAGAGGGGGGGGCGGGCTAGTCCGCGAATAACGTCACGTGGCTCGCTCGGTATGCTTATCGCTCGAACTGTCTTGTCGCAGACTCGCACGACGGGCCGCTCACTGGCTTTTGTGTCCCCCTCCTTCTCTCTCTCTCTCTCTCTCTCTCTCTCTCCGTCACTATGTGGTCCGACTCGAGTGACCGACTGACTACTGCCTCCCCGGTCGCACCGCGGCCCCACCACCGCCGCAGCACCCGGCGGCGGTAGCTCGCGAGGCGCCGTGTCGCGACTAGAGAGAGAGAGAGAGAGAGAGAGAGAGAGAGAGAGAGAGAGAGAGAGAGAGAGAGAGAGAGAGGCGCATGGCTGGCCGCCACAACAGCCTGGCCGGCAGTACGCTGCGCGCCGGCGGGACCTAACCTACACCCACGTGGTCTGCTGCCGGCGGGTGGAGCACTCGTGGAACACCGCGAGCGTGCGGTGCGCGTTCTCGTACTCGTCCGTCGTGCGCGCGTCCAAACGAGCGACACTCGCAGGGGAAAAAAAAAACGAACAAACAAAACAACCCGTCAACATGAGCAGGGAACTAGGTGAGTCCGGCGCACGTCGTAACGTAAAACATAGGACTACGTCAGTATGTAACTAATCAGAAAATCAAGTCAAGTTCGAACATCCCGGGCAGTATGCCAGAGTGTCTCACCAACAACAGGACCGGCTAGGACGCGTCGTTGCAGTATTTGACGCTTTGAACATATCCTGCGCGGTTACTGGATGACTATTTTTGTTGCTGAATTTGTACCCATGCTGTACGTGACAAAGGAGACAAAATTTTGCTGACGTGCGTTTCGTCACATCACATCGCACTTGAAATATAGTTGTCGTCACTTTTGCTGTATACAGTAACAAACTTGTTTCCGAAAATCAAAATTGGGACAGCAGTCGCTCTCGATACAGCATACAAAAAACAAAAGTACCCCTAGTCATTTCTTGATAAATATTTGTGCGAGTGATTCAGGAGGCAAGGGACAATCGTCACACTGGAAACGAAAGTGTGTGAATGTCGCACACTTGCAGGTGTGTGCACCCATTCGTACACTTACGGGGGTAAACGTGTGAATTTACGGGGGTAAACGTGTGAATTTTGTAGGAAAAATTTACACGTTTACCCCCTAAAGTGTACAAATGGATTTCACACACCTACAAGTGTGCGACATTCACACACTTGCGTTTCCAGTGTGCATTTATGCGATATGACAAGTATGGTGTCAGAATGGTGTCCGACACCGTCCGCAAACGTTATCGATGGGTGACGGTGCGCAGAATAGTGTTTACCCGCTCGTCTCATCGGCCCGATTGTCCCCCGAGAGAGCACGACGTCACCGGCAAGACGGGCGCTCTGGTGCTCTCTTGGCGACTGCGGACCTGACTGTGTCGCGAGCTATTCTTTTGCCCCCCCCCCCCTTCCCCTCTACTCCACGGGGTCTCGGTACACTGTTGCCGAGAGGTATGCAGGACGACCTTCTGATTTAAATAAGCCCCGAGTTTACGGGTGACTCAGTTCATGTGCACTTCCAAACGCGTTAACCCTCTTTGAACTTGAACTTGCACCCGGTAAACATCAATTTACTGGTTTAGATTACTGGTTTCTCTGCGACTGGCCACAAGGAAATTAGAGCGTTTCTTTTGTCTGCGCATCATCTTAGGGATTCAGTTTTTCAACTGAAGCCCTCTCAAAGGTGCGAGTGATTTTACAGACATCAACCGCGCCAAGCATACATTTAAGGAGTGTTGAGTGATGACTCAAACAGAATGAGGGGTCGAAACAGCGTTTTTACACGGGACAAAGCGAAGAGCACCATAAGTTATGGAAAGGAGTACGTTGCCCTTGAAAAATGCACATTTCCACTTCATGTATGAAATTTCTAACCATAGAATGCACAAAAAAAAATATTTCAGTCTTCGCGAAGTCAGCTATGCTTTGTGTTACCTTCATGGAGTTTGCGCTTTGTTTGTACTGCTGCCCTGGTTCTCCACACTGTCCCTAAGTAGTGTCATGGGGTCGTCAGCCTCCCAGCCACGCTCCCAGCTGCAGCTGATAAGAGCGGCTCTGTATCCTTCTTATCACCTCAATAACCGCTTCCAACTAATTGACCTTTTACAATTACGAGCCATAACAGCCAATAATGGGATGTATAAATGATATGCCATGCCCCCGATCGAATGGCTATGGCAAAGAATATATTTTACGATGAGCTGCTTCTGCTACCCCCCCCCCCCCGCAGCGTGCCGTGCTGCACCTTACCGAGCCCGAGGAACTCCGCCCATCCTCTCCGCTGCTCCCCCCCCCCTCTCTCTCCCTCCCTCGTCTGACCTCGCACGCAGTGCGTTTTGATTGCCAGGCACGCAAACGATACGTGCGGTCTTGTGGTCCCCGCGTGTGGAACGCGTTGCCTGCCCAGGCGGAACGGGTACCGGAGAGGATCACAGCATTATCAGACTTTGCGGAAGAGTACGAGGCGACCGGCGAAACAGGACAGGGATAAAAGTGATTTGCTTTTTTGTCCTTTCGGTGGTTTTTTTTTTTTTTTTGTTTTTTTTTGTTTTTAACCAAGTATTTTTTAAGCAGAATTTATTCCGGGGGAGGGAGAGGGAGAAGGGAAGTGAAAGAGAGGTAGTGTTTTTGTTTTTTTGTTTTTATGACAGAATGCCCCCACCCCCCGGCGGCCATGCAGCGTACACAATGTCACCGGACACGGGAGCCGGAAGCTGCCGACAGACCGACAAAACTGTGTCAGCCGAGCTAAATAGACGCAGCAGTTAGATGCGGCGCTTCACTTGGAACAAAAAACAGTTTACACTAAACGCCGAAGCCGAACCGTGTTGTGCAGACCAGCCCCATGAACCGGGTCGCGACGACGTAAGAGAACGCCGCCGGGGTAGCATGGGGGGAGACTAGAGTGACTGATAGCAGACAGGTAAACAGCAACCCCTATGTTCACGCTAACACAATGAAAGAGGAAAAAAAGATTAAAACTTTTTGGAAGGGGTTAGTGTTTTCACAATGTAGACACCATCATTTGACACTTGCAGGCACCACACCACCCTCAAACAGCGGGTGGGACGGAGAGGGCTGGAGGGGGCCGGAG
>NW_026267157.1:1570531-1572875 GCF_000697945.3 Frankliniella occidentalis | reverse complement strand
TCTCTCTCTCTCTCTCTCTCTCTCTCTCTCTCTCTCTCTCTCTCTCTTCACGCGCCGTAATCCCTCATGCCGCCGCGCCTCGCGCCGCCCCCGCGGGCTGAAGATAAGGGAGCCCACCGCCCCCCGCCCCACAGCGGAAGGGAGAGACTAAACGCTGTTGGGAGGCTGGCTGTGTGCTCCGCAGAACTCGACAGACACGCCGCGGAAATACTGATGTCGATCCGGGGCTCGGGTCCAGGCCTGGGGGGGGTAATCCGGGAACAATCGCATAGGGGCTACGGGGTACTTCCTGGGTTATCCGAGGGTGGTCCAGGGATATTCCAGGGGTAATCTAGGTATAATCCAGGGGTAATCGAAGGGTAATACCCCTACGAGGGTAATACTAGGTGGTAACTCGTTGTAAACAAGCTCCCAGCGAGCGCCCTGAGTCAGCTGTCATCCCGCCCGCTCGGCGCTCGCTCGGGGCGGAGAAAAAACTTTGTAAGGCGAAAACTGCCTCGCGTATAATATTTGACCGTGATATCGTACAGAGCAGGGCACCAAGCAGCGGTATCCGGCGGATACGTGCATATCGCCGCCTGGGCGGCACAATTCTTTCCCTTTTATTGGAAGACTGACTACCGTGCTCGACTGATCCGAGCCCTGCTCTCGTGGGAGTGACGGGCTGACGGGGCGCTCCCGTCGTTAGCTGCAGTGCCCCCCCCCCCTTTCTCCTCCTCCCCTCTCCCGAGCCACATGCAGCGCAGAAAGTGTTTCCGCGATTCGCGGCAAGTTTTAATGAAGACAACGAGCATCATTAAGACCGGTGGGTCCCGACGCCCCTCCCCCCCCCGCCTCTCCTGCGACTGCGACGACTTGCAGACCCTTCCGATGCACTTCCAGATTCGTCGGGCCGGAGCAAAGCAGACGAGCAAAACCGACAGAGGAACCCCTACCTTCTAAAGTTCGCACAGGAGGGGGTTCGAAACGTCTTGTTACCGACGCGAAAAGATAAACAAACCTACTTAAATTTTGAAATAAAAATATTCGAGCAATTTGAATATTGATCCCTGGTGAGTTTGGATCTAAAAGTGATTTTTCTGACTGAACATTATTTGTTACAAACACCGTGCAAATATTTTTGTTTTACTTGACGTGCTCTGCTCGTTCGGAGCTCGATTGCCCGTCTTCCTTTTGCACCGAACCGTTCCGCTGCACTCAGCCCTTCCACGAAGGGGGTCCATCATTATTAGCCGAGCATTCGCCAACTTCCCTTACGACCCAAACGGCGCATGTGGACCGAAGCGACCGGAGAAACATAACCCCAACTAGAGAAACGAAAATACACACAAACCTCACGTGAATCAGGATAAAAAATTACGCGTTTCTATTGAGTGTTGGTGCCCATACAAAGGTAGAGCAATGATTCGACTGTTCGACTGTCAACTCTCACGCTCACGACGAAACGGCAAAGTTCTTTCTTTGAAGCAAAGGAGCGCTATGTCGGGGTTTGTACACAGAGGTTAGAAACAATTTCAACACTGACCGTTCCTCGTCGGTTGATGATGGCACTCTATCCGGTTGGAAGAAACGAGAAGAATAGAAGGAGCCGAGTGCATAACCTCCAGTGCTCAGCTCCGTGGACTAAACCTTCGTCGTGATTCCGAACAAAAAACTCGCGGCGCACAGTTCCCGGGTTACACGAAGAATGGTAATCACACCTCAAAATATGCCACGCAAGTTAGTTTAACTTGTCTGAAATCCATTCGATCTAACAACAAAATTTTTATTACGATTAAAGGGCGACGGCGACCGAGCCGAGACCGTCACCAAACGGACACTGATGGTGTTTTGTTCGTGTGCAGGGACGTGTTGGTGCCAACTGTTGGACATTTAAAACGCATGTTAACTTCATTAAAATATTAAATAAATAATAATTCACCAGACACGTCTCATTGATGTACAATATTTAGTATTTTCTTTAAATTGTTATAATGTTTGACCAAGTTGGCTACGACGTTTGTTGAAATAAATCTAGTAATTGTTTTAAAGTGGAGACGTGGAGAATACCCATACAGTCGCGCGGGTACGATAGGGAATGACCAGATGCAAGGTGATTCGAGAGAAAAACTCAGCAGCAGTTTACAGGCACACTGGATTAGTTCATATTGGTGTCGCGTTGTGGTGTACAAGTGCTGACACTTGTAATGTGGAAGCAGCACCACTAAACTTGGCATCAGCCTGCTTTGCAAAGTTTCTCCCGCCTCAGTGTGGTTCCCGATACTTTTGTTTTGTCATGCTGAATAGGGGGTTTGACTGTGGCTTCTCGGTACACACACACTCAGCCCCCACCCCGCCCCCCGAC
>NW_026267157.1:1565900-1569008 GCF_000697945.3 Frankliniella occidentalis | reverse complement strand
GGGGGGGGTACTTATCCCCACAGAGGCGCGGCGCCGCGCCGGGGTGGCTGTTGATACGTAGATGGTTCTGGAGAGACCGTGATAAAGTTACCCCCACCTCCACCTCCCACCACACACACACACACACTCCCCTCTGCAAATCTCGAAAGCTTTCCATCCAGCAGCGCAGAGAGCTCAAGGACAAGCTTCTTCCCTTGAGGAAGTTACGTGTGGTGCCTGGGGTCTGTGACAGCGCGCGCGCGCTTGCTCCTGTGGAGACGGAAGGACGGACGGGCAGACGGACGGGTAGAGGGGTAGACAGATAGACAGACACACAGACAGACAGACAGACAGACGGGGTGGTCGGCTCGGTCAGACGGCGCGGGCGGGCGCGAGGAGGGACGAAGTGAATACACATCAGTGATTTAGGGGCTGAAGGAAGAATGCTTCGCGGGGCACGCGGGGGGGGGGGGGGGGCAGCGCGACGATAGCGAGGGCTGTGCTTGTGAATAATAAGCATAAAGCAGTGATATGAAACGAGCCGACAGCGGGCGCGCCGCTTTCCACCCTGCTGGCTGCCCGCTATGAGAATGTTTTGAGCCGCGCTGTTCTGTTTGCTCCACATCCCCCCGCGGCTGCTGCCCTTGTTTTTTTTCCTTCTCTGTCTTTTGTCAGTGGGGCTCTGCTCGCGGCGGCCGTTCCGATTGTATCGCTTAATTTTTCATCCGCACCGCTGCTGTCCGTTGTTGTTGTCGTTGTGGACCTGCGAGACGGGGAGGACGGCGTCGAGATGTTGATCGCGCTTGAGGGGAGCCGCCTGTCGTGCACGTCACAGTTTCTCATCCGCGATCGCGCGAGTCGCTTTGGGCGGAGGCCGCTGGCGAGTCACAAGTGAGTCACATGTAAGTCACACGTAAATCACACGGCGAGTCACACGCGAGTCACACCTCTCAAGGTCACACGCGAGTCACGCGTGCAGCGCGCCGCCACATTCGCCATACCGCCGCCGCCTCGCCGCGTTCGTTTCGCCGTATATTTCACCTCTGACACGCATGCATATTTGAGCTGGAGGGGGCTTGGGGCGGGGCGGGGCGGAGGCCGTGTGCTCACTGTGCGGGAAGCTTCCTCCGCAGCCTCCACAGCCTCATCCATCTTGGTCCAGGAGGGTGCCCTCCACCCCCTCCCCCCTCCCCCTCCTCCCCTACAAGCGGCAGCCGGACCACCAGCAGCAGCGGCACCAGAGGGCGGATGAGAAATCGTCTGTACGATTTTGACATTTGTTTAAAAACTCGGCGCGCGCGCATTCGGGCCATGCTGCGCCAGTTCCTCATATACTCGAGGCGGCCGCTGGGCGGCTCGGCTGTGCTGGCCTTCAGCCGACACCGACCCCTTTGTGTTCACCTGCGACACACACCGCGGCGGGGTGTCCCCGGCGGCACCCGCCGCGCCCGCACTTGTTTACCATAGCGACTCCGGTCCAGGGGCACCCCGTCTGCGCCCGGCCAAAGCCCTGCCGGGGACAGCCCGCGCGGGTATGATGATATCGTGTTGGCATAACAGAAGGGGGTTGGGGGGTGCATTCCGGAATAGCAGTCCGATTGTCATGTTAATCAACCCCTTTGCCCCCGCGCCCCCCTCTCCTACCCCCGCGCGACCCGCCGCCGGGACAACCCTCAAGCCCGCCCCGCGCTGTCCTCCCCTCCGTCGTGTTGTACACGGCCCGCCCCCGGTCAGAGCACGTCAGAGTGCGATACTGCCTGTCGTAGTACTTCGGGGCCGCCGGGGAGGCCGCCGGGGCATCAGGTGGACCGGTGATAATAACGAGCGGGGGAGGCTTCTCTCTCGCTGTCTCTCTCCTGCGCGCATGAGACAATGTCGTAGCAGTGTGCCCTCCCCTTCCGAGAACATGACCATCTGCATCAACGTGCGGTGCGAAAAAAAGGGGTATGCCGCTGCAAGACAAACGGAAGCAAAAGAAGAAAAGCATGACTGCCCGACATGTTTCGTCCTGAACGCAGATAAGGTACTTCAATGGAGCTCGAAAACGAAATAAGCAGAACGAAACCGGTTCCAGAGAGCTGTAGTGAGGGTGGCCGCTGCCTTTTCCTTTACTTCGGATTTTGGCCTTCGCCTTCTGCTGCTGGAGGCATGCTAACATGATTATGATGACGGTAATGAAATGACGTGGTTTAGTTTAAAATTTTCGGTCATTTCACGAGCTCAACTGGCCTGTCGTGACAGTTCCTAGATTTTTTAAAATTTTCGGTTTTGCGTTGATGGGGTTGGTACGGCTGCGGGACGCGCGCGTCCGTCTGTCTGCTCTGCCGTGTGGCGCTGCCTGTCGCCCGCCGGCCGAAGCGCTCCCTCGCTGTCCGTCCGTCCGTCTAGCCGGTGCCGGTCTGGACCTGCCGACCTGCCGCCCAGCCAGTGTTCAGTGTTTGTTTGTGTGCCCACCGCACTGTCTGTACCGAACGCCGCCGGTGGAGTCAGTTTCCGCCGAGTCGCCCCAGTCCCCTCGCCGTGACCGGAGTGCCGACTCAGCCGCCGCTCCTTCTCTCCTGCTTGGCCCACGACGAGACCCCCCAGCTGCCCGCTGCCCAGGACGACAGAGGTGAGTGCGAGAGAGTGTTGGTGTGTGTGTCTCCGTGTTTGTCGGCGACACCGCGGGACCTGCAGTGCATCTGAGATCAGGTTTTTATCGTTTCAGCGCCGTTCGATCGTTCACCGCTCGCGCGCGCGTCGCCGCCAACGCTGCTGCTGCAGCCACCACACCAACTTCAACAACGACCAGAGACACGTGAGTGCAACCGTTTGATTCATTTTTCGGCTTCACAAGTGCGCGGCTACGCAGAGGTGATGGTGTGTGCATCGTCGTTTTAGCCTTGCGTCATCGTTTTTAGCTGTGCTTCATCGTGTTAGCCGTGGATCATCGTTTTAGTTGGGCGTTTGCTACCGGCGCGACGCGACCGAGGATCTGCGTGCCGGTGGGTGGGGTCGGTGCGGAGGCGGTGCGGAGGCGGTGCGGGGGGCGAGGTGACAGTGCTGACGGTGGTGTGCGTTGTCAGCAACAACACGGCCAGCGCGACCACCACCAGCAGCAGCACGACTGCAGTGCTTCCGCCTCCGCCC
>NW_026267157.1:1554206-1560050 GCF_000697945.3 Frankliniella occidentalis | reverse complement strand
CCCCGCCCCTCTCGACTTAATGTAGTGGTCTGTTGTGTCGCCGGCAGCCCACCCGCCCCCGCCTCTGTGCCGCGACCGAGTTTGGCATTCCCTGGTGTCTGTTGATCGTCCTCGACCGCAATTTATAGAAAACGTGCAGGGTGGGTGAAAAAAAAAAACTGCCCCAAAACCGGTTACAAATCGTCAAAGTGTTTTATTTATTTTCATTTTTTCCGCAATCGTTTTTATTTTATTTTTTTCGGTGAGCGCTTGACCTGGTCCAGGCTGGCCGCAGGCTGGCCTGTCCTGCACTGCGGCGCCCGGGGATCGATTCGGCTTGAAGCTGACGGTCGCCACTCGAGCGGACGGACTCGCTGCAGCGCCAGGGCCGGCCACAGGCAGGCCACGGTCTGGCACAAGGAGAAGGAGGGGGACCTAGAAGTCTTCAGAAACGATGATTCTTTGGTTTTAATTCGGATCGCGATTCGGAGATTGAAAACACATGCTGCTTGGGTCCTATACTTTCGCAAAATTTCCTAAAATACTACCATGTAGTGACAAGTACCAAATAGTAACATTTGTTTGAAAGGTTTATTTGACAAGTCTTTTTGGCTACCCTTTAAAATGTTTGGGTGTTGGATTTCAATCAACAACGCAATGTTTCGGCAAAATTGCTATGACTGAATGTGGACGGTGTGATTAAGTGCGGTGAACGACTCGTTCAGATGATGTTGCGGACATGGGAGGGCCGTAGTCCCCCTCGGGGGCATAGCAACAGATGTTCGTTTGGAAATAAATGTAAAAAGCGAATGTTGGTTGGGGGGAGGGGGGGGGGGGCGAACAGGCCGCAGGTGGCCCCGCCCCGCGCCACCCAGCAGGAGGATGACCTTTACAATTTATTTCCTGTCCGAGGCGCTCCGGAGGCCGCTACAAGATGTAAATATTGACGACGGCGGCCGCGCCGTTCCGTTTCCGCCATAAGCCTCTCTATAATGTAAATGGATCCGTCGGAAAGGGACTTGCGCTTTTATTACAACGTCTTCCTCTTTTGGAAATTGAAAGTTGCCACCGCCCCCTCGGCTCCGTGACCCTGGCTGCGGGAGCGGCACGCAGTGCAGCGATGCAGCAGCGTGCTTGCCGATGACGTAACGTATCCTCGCCCCACTGCCTACGCCCACTCGGGCCTGTCTGTGTACGCTGGGCCGAGCTCTCGCTAAGCTTGAACGTGGTTGCGCTTGCAGAGGCCGTGCGGGGAGCGCCATGGAGCTACTGCCGGACGACGTCCTGCTGGAGGTGCTCGGGCACGTGGACGTCGAGGACCTCTTCTCGTGCCGCCTCGTGTGCAAGAGGCTCGGCGGCCTGGCCGTGCACCCGGACGCGTGGCGGCGCCGGACCCTGCACCCGCGGGACCCCGTGCTGTGCCCGGTGGTGCGCCTGGCGCCCTGCTTGTCGTCGCTGCCGCTGCTGCTGCCGTCGGAGGGGTGCCACTGGCCCTACAGGATCGGGTGCGCCGTGGAGGAGCTGGTGCTGCACGTCGAGCGCAGCGCCGGCGCCGTGCACGCCGCCTTGCTCATCGAGCGACAGCTGGCGCTCGGCCGGCTCAAGAGGCTCCGGGTCATCATCCTCAGCACGGAGTTTGTCGACGAGCAGCTCGACGAGACGGACGCCCGCGTCCTGTTCGAGACCCTGGCGTCCGCGACGGCGTCCGGCCTGGAGTGCCTGACGGTCTGCAGCGACGTGGCCAACGCCCAGAACGTGCGCCTGCCGGCGACGTGCACCCTCGGCGCCGTGCCCAGCACCATGCGCGCGCTGACCTGCACGCATTTCCCCAGGATGGAGCCCTTGTTCGACCTCGTGCTGTCGAGCCACGCTGCCACGCTGGAGTCCGTGGCGCACATCACTGCCGACATGACGTCCGCAGTGGGCTTGCTGGCCGGGCTGCCGAGGCTCCGTAAGCTGAGCTGCGAACTGCACCCCGGCCTGGACGCGCTGGTGGCGTGCAAGGCGCTCACGGACCTGACCGTCATGGTGGAGCGCGAGGACGCGCAGCCCGCGGGGGCCGTCAGGCTGCTGGGCCAGGCCTGCCAGCTGCGCAAGGTGGCCCTGGTGCACGGCGAACGCCCCTCGTGTGTCGCCGCGGTGGAGGAGCTGCTCCTGGCGCTGGCCTCGCCCGCGCGGCCTGCCGCGGAGACGCTCGAGGTGACGCACACCTCCAGGACGCCGTGGACGCCGTCGCCGGTCTCGGTGCGGGCGGAGCCGCTGCTCGGGGCGCTGTCGCGCCTGCCGGCGCTGCGGGAGCTGACCCTCGACTGGGAGTCGGACCAGCTCCTCAGGGGCGTGCGCCCGGGCACCACCCCGGCCCTCATGAGCCTCGACCTCCGGACGCAGAGGGGCGACACTTGCGGCCACGGCTGGGTGCACAACGAGGACTTCATGGCCTTCATGCTGGCCAACCCCTCCCTCCACGTGCGCGTCGCCAACTGGGAGTGCGACTGCGAGTTCTGCGAGGACCCGGACTGCCACCACCAGCTGCAGTGCGACCTGTGGGACCACGAGGGCGCCTACTTCTACTCCCACCCGGAGGACCAGTGCCCCTGGCAGCACGAGGATGACCACGATGACGGGATCTGGGTGCGCATTCCATTAGACAGTTAAAAAAGGTGTCAAAATGATACCATTTACTGGCAACTATTGTCTATGAAATTTGACTTGTGAAATGCCAGGTGTTGTTTCAGTTTGATTTATTTGTTTTTGGTTTGTTTGTTAATATTCGGTTCGAATAAAGTCTATGTTTGTGTTCTGTAAAAACCTCAACAGCAAGTTTCTTTTGTGTGTGTCTTTTTTGACGTGAACCACGAATACACATTAGAAGTGGGAGACGCCCAGTTGCCTCTCGGCGTTTAGAATTTTGAAGGAATCCGATGTGGTTTTATATGATGGTTGCCGAGGCATTGGTGCCAACTCTCGATTCTACCCACATTCATGTTGTAGCGCTCGGCGCGCCAACAGAATTAGCGCGAAAAAGAAGCCGTAAGGGAAAGGTTATTTTTTGTTTGGGGGGGGGGGGGGGGTCGTTACGGTATCACTGCGAACAGTGCAAATCAACTGCGAGTCTGATTGTACTTGTAAGCGTCAACAAGATTTTTTGCGCACTATAGGCAGTTTGCAATTCAACTATTTCATATCAAAACATTGAAGCAGTGCACACACATGTTGGCAATGAGGGGTGCGCCACAACTGCGTTCTGGAAACTTCTCCACAAAAAAAAATGAAATACATTAAAAGATAGACCTTTCAAGTATTTTTTCATAAAAAAAAAAGTTCCTAAATATAATTTTTTGGAAACAGCGCTTGCAGTGTCCGCGAGGAGCTCGGCGAGGAGCATGGACCGACTGCCGGACGACGTGATCCTGGAGGTGCTGAAGCGCGTGCGCGTCGAGGACCTCTTGACGTGCCGCGTCGTCTGCAGGAGGCTCTGCGTCCTGGCCGTGCACCCGGACGCGTGGCGGGGCAGGTCCGTGCACCTCGGGCGCGACATCTCGGCGTGCCTGTCCTACTACCGGCAGCACGCCGACGACGAGCCGAGGCCCACCGCCGTGGCGACCTTGCTGCCGGCGCTGCTCCTGGCGCCGTGCCTGGGCGCGCTGCACATGGTGCTGCCGACGCCGGGCTTCCTCTGGCCGCCGGCCGCCGCGTGCGCCGTGCGCGACGTCTTCCTGTACGTCGTGAACAACGCTGGGGTGCGCGAGGCCGCCCGGGTGGTCCAGCGCCAGGTGGAGCTCGGCCGCATGAGGAGGCTGGAGGTGCGCATGTCGAGCGAGGACTTCCGCGACCTGCTGCTGCGCGAGGCCGACGCCCGCGTGCTGTTCGAGGCCATGGCGCTGGCCGCCGTGTCCGGCCTGGAGCACCTGACCATCTCCAGCGACGTCAACAACTCCAAGTACGTCGCCCAGCCGAAAACGTTCACTTTGCACGCTGCCGCGTCGGGCGCCCTCAGGGAGTTCAGCTGCGAGGGGTTCCCGGCGATGGGGCCCTTCTTCGACCTGGTGGTGTCGAGCAGCGCGGCCACTTTGGAGAAACTGACTTGCGAACCGCACCCCGGGCTGGACGCGCTAGTCGCGAGCAAGTCGCTGAAGGCCCTGACCATCGTCGGGGAGGGGGAGGTGGACGTCGACGGTGCCGTGCAGCTGCTCCGCCAGGCCTGCCAGCTGCGCGAGGTCACGCTGGTTCACGAGAGCCGGGTCGTGACCGGGAAGCTGGTCGTGGCGCTGGCCTCGTCCGGGCAGGCGGCCGCGGAGAGGCTGACCGTCCTGCTCAACAATCACTATGGGAACGTCAGGAATGTCTCGGTGCCGCTGCTCGCGGTGCTGCCGCGCCTGCCGGCACTGCGATACCTGAGCGTCGACTGGAAGCCCGTAGAGCTGCTCAAGGGAATGCGCCTGGACCACGCTCCAGCCCTCCGGTACTTCAAGATCGAGACTCAATCCAAGTGCGCTCACTCCTGGGTGCACAGCCGCGAGCTCAAGAGACTCATGCTGGCCAACCGCGCGCTGCACGTGCGCGTCGACAACATCATTACGTGCGACTGCAACAAGTGTTCGTACTGCGCGCGCCACCAGCAGCTGACCCTGGCCCTGAGTCTGGAGCACCACGTGTACTTCTACACGCACCCCGACGGCCAGTGTCCCTCGCCCGAGTACCATGGCTCTGAGGGGGTTTGGGTCGGCCTGCCTTTGTGATGACATGCAACTAAAACTACCAAGTACTCCAGTAGTAATTTCTTATATTTTAAAAAAAGTTCTTATTTGTACTCATTAAAGTGTTCTTCGGTGTTCTTTGTGTTCATTCCGCAACTGTTGAAGTCATTTCCCCGTTACCGTGACAGTATTCTAGCTAGGCACCATCAACAGTGTAAATTTTGATCCAACAAATTGAATTTTTTGGGGGGATTGACATACTAAGTGTTTTGTTCGAATACCTTTCAAACCTCGCCTGACTGTCCCTTTGAAATTCCTGCCTGTCCGGGTTTCGTATGACGGATGCCGAGGCAGGGGTGCCAACCCTCCGCACGTCGCACATCCCATGTGCCGCCAACACAACGCCAATACGATTGATGGGGCGGAGACTATTTCCGCCGTGAGAGAGAGAGAACGGGACGCAGGGGAAGGAAAGTCAAGCGAAAGAAGAGGGGGATTTGGGGGGGGGAGCGGTCGGTGCGGTGCGACTGCGTGTGTTGTGCCACAAGGGTTGCCAACCTCCATCTCACTTTTTTTTTCTCTGCCCTGGCCAGACAGAATCACACTCTTGGATCGGGTCGCCCAGGGGGTTGTGTCCGTCCCCTGCAGCCGACGAAAAGGGAGAGGGGGGGGGGGGTGTCTCGTGACATCCACTCTCGCCGCGTCACGTCCTCTGGCGCTCTCTATGCAAGTACCCCCCCCCCTCCTTCCCCAAGCATTGGACGGATGTGCACACGAAAAGGGGGAGGGGAGGGAAATTTTGAAGTTCAGTATTCTCGCACGTGGGTGGTGGGTCGGGTACTGGACGACGGAGGTCCGCTAATGTTGCATCGCGTTGGAGCATTAAGGGAATAAGGGCGTCTCGGTGGCGGTTGGGGGGGGGGGGGGGGGCTCAAAGCCAGGGCGACCTTACTGCGGATGACAAACTTGGCGAAGGCCTCCTTTGCCAGCAGCGACGGCGGCAGCAGCGGCCTTTTCAAGAGGGAGTCTTCCTTGTTTCAACTAATTCCGCGGAAAGAGCCGGCAGTTTGAGCCATTCTTCCCTCGCAGCGGACTGGGGGGAAAGCAATCAAAGGAGACCACCCCGATGGGGGGCTCTCGATTCTACCCACATTCATGTTGTAGCGCT
>NW_026267157.1:1548927-1549545 GCF_000697945.3 Frankliniella occidentalis | reverse complement strand
ACAACCCTCCTCCTCCCCTCCTTTTCCTTCCACTAGACGCTCATCTGGGCTCACTGTGATGTGCCTCTTCAGCCTCATCTCTCTCTCTCTCTGGCCGGATGTATATATCCGGGGGTTGTGAGCTCGCTGGCCAGCGGGCCCTAGTCCTCCCCCCCCCCCTCCTTCCTCCACTTCTCCTCTCCCTCTCCGAGACATCCAAGGGGCTTTTGTTGAGGCCTCGCGTGCCGGAGGGGCCGGGGGACATCACAAAGAGAGTTGCAGGGATTGCCGTATTTTTTTTTTCACATCTCTTTTTTTTTTGCCCCCTTTTTTTCGGCGGTGGCGCGAATTTTTGAGAGAGTGACGGTGAGAAAGAGAGAGGAGTGGGCGGGTTGTGTCACTTTTTCTCTCTCCCCTTGCTCTGGCTGATGCGCGCGTCGGTCGCGCTGACTTGCTGGCTGCCTGCCTGCCCCTGGTTGTTTTCTCCAGGCCTCCTCCAGGGCGGCGCTGGATATCTCCAGGAGCAGCAGCAGCAGCAGGCGCCCGGGGAGCCCTTGCTGGCACGGGATGCGCGCCGCCGCCGCCACCGACGTTGTTGTCGAGAAAAACGTTTTGGGGATTCTGGGAGGGAGGGGGGGG
>NW_026267157.1:1546289-1547592 GCF_000697945.3 Frankliniella occidentalis | reverse complement strand
ACCCTACCCCACTCCGCCCCGCCTCACCCTTCCCCGCCACGCCTCACCGCACGAAACGCGTGAGAACTTCCTTGTATTTCACGGGGTCATTTTTCACGTCTCTGCGAATTGACAGCAGCAGCGGCGGCAGCAGCAGCAGCACCTCACGTCCCGACGGACGGACGGACAGACGGACGGACGACGTGTAGACGAAACACTCTCGCCGTTCGATCCGCCTCTCCCCGCTCTCTTTTTATCTCCACCCTCGTTCTGCAAACACAACGCAGCGCTCGTGCCGACAGAGGGACGCCCTGCCACGCCACGCCCTGCCCCGCCCGGTAACCTGACACACACAGCGTGCCGGGGAGATCTGCCTGCCCCAGGTTTGTTAACCGCCTCGCTCTTTGACCTACACTAACTGGATAATTATTGTGCTTTTTCAAAGAATGGTATTTTAACTGTCATTGAGCGTACCAGGCTCAGTGAGCCTTCCAGTACGAAAAACTAGCATTACACGCATGTACTTGAACCGAAAAGTTGCGTTCTTCTTCACCAATTATTTTCCTCGTTTTTGTAATGATGTAAATGAATCGAAACTAGACAGGAGAGACTGAACAAATGTGTTCATCTGGCGAATTTAAAAAAAATCATCAGCTGAACATGTTGTCAGCAAATGGAATGCTTTGAATGTAAATGTTCTGAAGATTTAAGTGTTATCTCTCAATTCGCCCGTTGGTTGCGGAAGTCAGCAGCTCGATAGGGAGCCTGGTCGGTGCGTGGTGCTGGAAGTCTGTTATGGCGCAGCAGGTTCAGGAAATGATAACACGACGCGTCTTGACTCGCCTCTTGAATCTCTGTGTATTCGAAACGATTTGAGCTGACAATGGTTTGGTTATGACAAGTAGTTGCAGTGCATCACTATTTCCTTGTCTCCTCTGTCGGTGGAGACCGTCACTGTTTTCTTATCGCCCTTGTCGGGTGGGTTCTTCACTTTGGGGGTGGGCTTGGGCGGGCTGCTCCGTCCCGCGCACTTGCACCTGCACGCCTGTTCCTCCACGTAGCAGCCGTCCCTGCAGTCAGTGTCCCCGCCGGGGCAGGTCTCAGCGCACGCGTCGCGCTTATCCCGGCACTCCATGACCGTCCACCCTCCGGCCTCCGGGTGCGCGCCCGGGCCGGCCGCGGGGAAGGACAGGCAGTTATTGCACCGGCAGCTCTCGACGCAGTGGGCCACGCACGCTTTATCTCCCTCGGGGCAGCCGCAGGTCCGGCGGTGGCACTGCAAGACGCGGGGCGGGTCAGTAAAGTAGAGGATTGGGGGAGGGGG
>NW_026267157.1:1536461-1542614 GCF_000697945.3 Frankliniella occidentalis | reverse complement strand
CATACAATTAGTAGAAAATGCCTGAATTTGACCATTTTTACTGTTATTTAGAGGATTTTTAGAGTGTACTATAGTCCCCGCAGTTACGCCATACCGGTCGAGGGGTGTTGGGTGATGTTCAAACTCACCATTTTCACCAGCAGACTCCACCGGAAGCGCCACAGTGGCTGTATTGCGGGTTGCCTACACACGGGCAAATCTCACGTTTTTCCGTATTTTCAAGGCCACCGTTGACCCTGAAAATATTATCTGATCGAAAAACGATTTTACACAGTCAATCTGGTCTATAGGTAGCACACTTTCCGCATATAGCCGATATCAATATCGAAAAAAGTGGGTAATCGCTACCCCTTAGTACTCGGGTGTTCCTCGGTGGCTGCTCGTGTGGCTGCTGGCGGCTGACGACTGCCGCTGTTCGCTGCTCCTCTCAACGGCCCTCCCTCGCCTAGCGGCGTCATGAGGAAATCATACAAGTCATGATCGGTGCGTGGAACTGGTGAGCTGGTCCTCGTCATCGCCGGATGCTGCAGACGGAAGCGATATCGCAGATATTCGGCCTTTATCGCTCTCCGCTCGCTGCCGGCTGAGCCACCAAGCCCCCGCGTCTGCGTGCGTTGCTGCCTCGTGCCATACAGTTTTCCGAGAGGTTAGTCCGATTGGATTGTGAGTGGCTGTTCCTCTCCCAATGGCCACCTTGTGGAGCCCCCGAGCCAGGTGACCCAACCGTGAGTGGGTAGGGGAGCAGACGACTACAGTTGTCGCTGTGCCGCTGTGCTCAGTCGGCCAGCACCAGGCACAGCGCCCGTGGCGCGCTGCCTAGGCCGACCCGCCAAGCGGCCCTGTGACGCCGCCGGCCAACGTCTCCTCGCGTCACCTCAACGAACGTTCGTTGTTAGGCTACCACTTCTAAGCGGTGGCACGGACCACACCAGCTATTTCTACGAAAAAGCACCTAAACTCGACAAATTGTGTAAAACTTTGTAAACCTCTAACACAGTGATGAACAAGGTGATTAAGAACTTCCTTTCAACCACGAATAGGCAACTTTATTTCCGTAACCATTGGGCACTAAGGGTTCGTTTCTCAGTTTTAGCGAGACATAACGTGTTTTCCCCATAACCTTTGATACGCCTTGTAAGTGTATGTTTTCTGCTTACTCTGCTGCGTCGCTTGCGCCGGCACCACAGCGACTTGTAAACGTACAGCTTACCTGCAACAGACAATAAACAATCGAAATCAGACCAAAAACACTAAATAGACCCCAACACTAAAGTGAATTTTCTTCGCGTGAGCGCTGTTTGCGGCCGTGGGGCTGCTCTTTTGAGAGGCTGAATAACCTCCCACTTTACTGTGCAAAATAGATACGTATACAGGAAAATTTTCCTCGGTTGTGAAATAACAATTTATAATCGTAAAAAATACATGCAGTACCTATCGACTTAAAATGCATAGGCGAGCAAGGAATGTGCACTCGTAAATTTACAACTTTCTTTGTGATTCGAGTTTACAATTTTTTAAAAAATTATACGATAGTATTTTTTGCAGTGATTCTTACTCCCCGCCGTATTCGACCGGCCGTGACGTCGGGTGCTTACGGTGCATATGCGCCCCATTTAATTAGTATCATATACTCCTTTGATGACTCGGGGGTAGGAGCCTTCTCTAGGTAGCTGCAAACGGATCAGGGCTGACCCAGCGCACCCTCCGGACCCCCTCACCCCCTCCCCCTCCCTCCTCCCTCCCCCTTCCCCCCTCCCTATTGTCCAGCACGCCGCCCGAGGCGAGATGGGTGGAGATGCGAATTAATTTCATCCAGCGGATGGGGCACCCGCCCCGCGGGGTTGGAGGAGGAAAAGGAGGGGGTGGGGGTGAAACTCAATGGCTGCACTTTTGCTCCTCGCCGGCAGAGATTCATAAAGATCCGGAAGGCCGCTGCGCTGCGCCCCGCTGCTGTTCCGGGGGAGGATCGGAGGGAGCGAGTGCGGCTCGGGGCAGGAGGAAGCCCGGCGGGGGCGCCTCTGATGAGCCGGCCCACTCTAGCGCCCCTCTAACTTCCGTGACATTTCCCACGAGGTACCACACCCCACCCCTCGGGCCTAGGAGGCTGGCCAGCAACCCGGTCGGATCCACAACCTTGCCGGGGTGCTTGCAGGGCAGGGGAGGGAGACCGCTGCCTCGACCCATAAAGCACGCCTAGTCGCCCCCCCCCCCCTCTCTCTCACTCTCTCTCAGCACTCTCAGACCCTCATTGCACTGTATAGCTGTATGAAGAGGGGTGTCGGCCCGCTGCGAATATCGCCTTTCCTCTCGCTCTCTCTCTCCCTCTCTCTCGCTATCTCAGGTGAGAGAGAGAGAGGGGGGGGGGGGGGGGGGGCGCTCGCAATCTCTGTCTACGATAGGGCTCTCTAGGGTAAGGGGGGAAGGCGTGTCTAAGTAATTCCGAGGGACCCGCGCCGCAACACCGAGGGTGCTAGTTTACGGCTCATTTCGGAGCTCCGCGGCCAGGCGCTCGGTGGGCACCGGCCGATGTGCTGCGCGCTCCGCCAAGCGTGAGAATGTTGCACACTTGTAAGCGTGTGGACGCCAATCGTACACATAGATGTACAAGGTGTGTAAATTTCAGAGGGAAACTCACATCCTTACTCCTTTGAGTGCTCGAATGGGCATTCGCACACCCACAAGTGTGCGACATTCACACTGTTTGCGTTTCCAGTGCACGGTGTGCGCCGAGCGTCCAACTCAAAGTTTCACCAATTATTTTAATTAAAAAAAATACCTTCCTTTACGTGTCTGAGTTGTGTAAGTGTGCAGTGCACCTGGTTACGCCGAACTGTCAGCAGCTCTCCTCAGTCCGACTGGCTTTTAATCGGCTTACCAACCAACATTGCCGATTTTTACAAAAAGAAGAAAATACGGAAATGCGGTGCTAAAAGAAGGCCATTCGTTTTTATTTCGTCTGAGGATTGACGAGTCTTTTGCTAATCCCCGACAGCTTTAACTTTGTAACGCGCTTAATATGGCGATATGAGCAAAGTGACTGGGGGGTATACTGCTGCTCGCTCCTGACGGCAATTTTTTCCTCCCCCTCCCCCCTCCTCTTTTTTTTTAGCGGGTGGTGAAAGGGATCCTGGGAGGGGCACTAATTTGCGCCCACACACACACACACAGCGTGCCATAACTTAGGGCGACGTGCCAGCGAATCCCAGCCCCCCCCCCCCTCTTCACCTCTCCGTCCCCCCGGTCCCTTAAAAAAAAAAGTTGAAAATTACTTTGGCGAGCCCCACCGCTCGCCCCTGCTCGCCTAATATAGCGGATTTTTAGGACGGATGGCGAGCTGACTCTGCGGTGTTCAGTGTTTGCGCGCGAAATATTTGCCCCGCACCTCGGCGCGGCACGGACGAGTAAGGCGGCTACCCTGCCACCACTGGGGTCACCGCCACCGCAGCGCAGTACAATCAGAGAAAAATAGTATCGTCTCCTTACGAGGTGCCCTATGAAGGGGTTACACATGTGACGGTACTCTCAGATGTTTTTTGGGCCCCTATACGAACTCGTAGGGAACCCGTGACATTTGTACCCACAGAGTTCTCGATTAAGAATATCTTGGGGTCCCTTTAACTTCCCCAGACAGTCCCATGTAATTTTCCCCCACTCCCAATCATACTCGTCCCACTCGAAATAGTTCCTTTCGTCATGCTGCCGACGACCGATTTTTTGCAATCAATTATGTTCAACCCCTTTGCCCCGTTTATTTCTGGTTATTTTGGTGTCATCCACGACGAGCTGTTTCGGCGCGCGTCCGTCTTAGCTGGCGCCGTGTTCAGTCATCGCCAGGCATGGCGCCTGACGGGCCCTCGCCTTTCTCTCTCCCTTCCTCTCCTCCCTTTCAAGACACTTGACGCCGAGGGGCAACCTGACACGCCACGCCTTGAGCCATCGGGCCACGCATCGATTTGACGCCCGGATGACAGCGACCCGGATGGAGCGAGCTGGAGCAGCATCACGGTAAAAACAATGTTTTATTTATTTAATTTTTTTGAGAAAAATGGATATTTATTGAGGAAACTCCTACAGTTTGAGGAGAAGTCCTCAAATTTTGCGGACACCGAGACGCTAGGAGATGTAGCCCCTCAAAATTTTCCCTTTTTTCTAGAAAAATTCAGCCTTTTTGAAGCGTGCACTGAGGCGCCCGGAGATGCCCCTCCTGGAAAAAATCAGAGGCTACGCAATAGTTGAAAAGGATGGAGTTTCAAATTCATTGAACACCAGATTCCGTTTTTTTCATTCAGGCGATAGAAAAAATTGGAAGTTACAACTTCCGATATGTTAGTAGAAATCCAGGACACGCAATCAGCTTTTTCGTGCGAAAATATTGTTTTTCTTTCATGTCTTTGGACCCTTCCCTTTGGACATGACCTCGAGCTCGAAAACTTAAATAATTGCTCATGCGAAAAAAATTGTGGCCTTAGTCACGACTAATTTTTGCACCTTACTGTCTGGAATCTCAACGATGAAACGGCTTTAAACCAGACACGAATGAGGTTTCTTTTCTGCGTGATTTTCCTGGTGGGTAAACATTGCCCGCATGCTAGTGCCATCGCTTTTCGCCGCGCTCGTCCCAATTGCTCGGTGACTCGTTTCGCAACCATAACGGTAATCCGCGACATTGACGCCGACTTGTTTGCCCTCGGCGGCCGTGGCAAGGGGCGCGGCGGCGCTCTCTGGACCACTAATGGCTTTTGTTCTCTAATGCTGGCCGCCACGCCACGCCTCGCCCCACCGCGCCCCGCCGACATTCCGCCAACCAAACAAAAGACCACTTTATCTCAAGCGAATCCTCATCGGAATTACTCTCGCACACGAGGAGGGGGACGAAAGGGGCGCGTCGGGTTCACATGCCGCGGAGTCCTTGCCGCGCGCAACGCTCTCCGGCACGCTTATCATCACGTCGAAAATTTATCTCATTAAATGAAGAAAACAAAAAACAAAATTCGTATCGCGAGGTAATCTGACTGCAGAAATATTCCGGATAAGCCAACTACCCGCCAACGCGCGTGAAGAACTATGTCAAGTGCACTTAAAATAAGAGGAATTATTTATGGAAGATAAGAAAACGTTCTGGCTGAAAATAGTCGCGTTTCGCACCGGGTAGTAGGATGTTGTGCGGTACACGAGATGAGCTCGCGGTATAATGGGAGCTGGCTAGGGCGCCTGCCGGAAACGCACCCTCCACACTACCGGCTCTCTCTCTCTCTCTCTCTCCCTCTCCCTCTCTCCCTCTCTCTCTCTCCCTCCCTCCCTCTCTCTCCCTCTCTCTCCTGCGG
The DNA here is from genome assembly GCF_000697945.3 of Frankliniella occidentalis. Taxonomy (NCBI): domain Eukaryota; kingdom Metazoa; phylum Arthropoda; class Insecta; order Thysanoptera; family Thripidae; genus Frankliniella; species Frankliniella occidentalis. The sequence continues at coordinate 1,537,290 of NW_026267157.1, read as the reverse complement.
CGCACTTCGGGCGTAGCCCTACCCCGTATGCTCTATGCCCGCCGTGCGAGCCTATATGCGGTGCGGGTTGTGTTATCTTTAGTCAAAATGTCGGGGTCGTATGCGCGAGAGACAGCTCTACACGGATGAGGGTCAATAACGAACTAGCTCACCGCCCCCCCCCCCTCTCTCTCTCTCTTCTACACACACACACACACACTCACACACTCCCCCTCTTACTCCCCCCCCCCTCCTGCACCACACCCCCCTCCCCGCCCTCTCGCTGGCTGCGCCGCTGTTGTACTGTGGACTTGTTCACACACAGACCTCGTCGTCGGCAAGGCCACTGGCTTGGTCCTCGCTCGTACATTGCACAATGACTCGTGAAAACGTCCAAATTGCTCTTCGGCTTGGCTTACTTCTCTCACCCTTTCCTCCTCCAGTCCCCCCGTCACCGCCCTGCTCTTGGTTGACTTGGCGGGGGCGAGCGCGCGACAGTCGGCCGGTCGCGGTAGAACCTGTCGCTGGGGCTACGTCGGACTCACCCCTTTGTTACGTGCGATGATGCACGCGCCAAATGAATTTGTATGTTTTTTGTGCAAATTTAATTTTCGCCGTAACTTAAACATGCGTTACGTTTTCTAGGTATTCTGAATTCTCTCGCTGTCTCTCTCCCTCTCTTCGTCTCCCCCCCCCTCCCTCTCTCCCCTCTCTTTCGTCCCAATCCGCCGTGGCCCCTGATGAACGCGGGTCCACAGCTGGTGCCGCTCACCGCCGCAGTCATGTGGTTTGTACAGCGTCTTGGAGGTCCTTATCAGCACTCGCACCACCCTCTAACTCTCAACCCCCG
>NW_026267157.1:1533421-1536236 GCF_000697945.3 Frankliniella occidentalis | reverse complement strand
GAGGGGAGGGGTGGGGGAGTCGGATCACCGCCGGCCCACATTTGGGGAAATGGGTTCTGCCGGGCTGGGGAGGGATGGAGGCCGGAGGGGCCGGAGGGGGTGTCGCTCTCCCCAGCGCCCCCTCTTTACAAAGAAAAGTGTGTCGGGACGTTCTGCCGCTTCCAAAGTGCGTGACAAGACTACGCTCCAGGACGTTCTGCCGACACTTAGAAGCGGGCGGCGGTGCTGTGCTTCGCGGAGCCCTGCTGTCGCGGCGAGCAACGGAAACAAAACCTAGTGTGTGACTGGATGTAAGTCAGGGGTGACACTTTATTTGCCGACAAACTCTACACCTTTTCCAAAGTGGAACAACAAGTGCAACGAGTGCGAGCGTGTGAGACGACGTTTCCTTTAGGCTAATGCGGGGGTGAACGCCTTGTCACACTTGTCACACTTGTACAGCGCTGTCTCCCCGCCACTCCACCCCTAGGAGCCCTTATTTCTTATTTCCCCTCCCCCGCCCTCGACTCGAGCGATCGCACAGGTCTCTAGACGTCGTCGCGTGGTGCTTGTAGCGGGCCTGGCAGCCCCCCCCCCTCCTAACCGCCCCCTGCCCCGCAACACCCCAGCCGCACAGGTGATAGAGCTTTAAGGCGGAGGGCCGTGGTGGGAGGGCGGAGGTGGGAGTAGGACCAGCACCCCGCCACCCCGGGCCATCACAGCCCGCGATAAGTACCATTTTAGAGCCCCCCCCCCCCCGCCCCGCTCTCTCCCTCTCTCTGTTCTTCCTCTCTCTCTCTCCGTACCGCTTCGATTCTCTTTCTCGGCACTGCTCTCTCGCATGTTGCTCCATCTTTCTCTCTTCCTCACCGCCACGGGGGTGTTTCTCGATTTCTTCTTTCGGGTACTACCCCCCCCCCCCCTCTCTCTCTCTCTCGTCCATTAAGCCCTTGTGTTAGGGCGTCAGGATGCAGGGGAGGCCGCCGCAGACACGCCCCTCCCCCCGACCTCCCAGCCACCCGTGATGAGATTGGCCTCGAAATTGAAATCGAGAGATCGACTCTCGCGGTCGGGTCGGCGGCGCGGCGGGCGGGCGGCGATCAAACAGGGCCGGCAAACAGCATCCGCAGCAAGGAGAGCGGCGCTAAATTAGGCTACACTGTCAACTTATTTAGTTTACATTGAAAACAATAATCATATATACTTTTTTTCCTAAAATATATTATTCGGCGGTTAAATTCTAATAACGCCTTTCGGCGCGTATCGTAAGTTTGACCGTAATGAACTTGTGAAGAGTATTCTGGCCGTACCACCTCCACCCCCGAATCCGTTTAACGCTATGTGCTGTGCGTCCAAATAAATAGGTGAGCGTTTGCCAGTGAGAATTGTAACTGTGTGTGCGCGCGATCCCCACCCCCGCACTGCGAGGGTTTAGGCAGGCACGCAGTTTGTGGGACCACGGAGGGGGAGAGGGGGAGGAGGGAAGGGGCGAAGGGTGGGTGAGGTATTGGTTTAGTAAACTTCGTGAAAGTGCCCTCAAATAGGAAGCCAGTCGGCACCGCCTCCCTCTTCGCCACCTTCGCGCTTCTTCCGGTCGGTCTCCCCCCCCCCCTCCGCTTCTTTTGTCCCACTCCGCATGCTGTGGAAAAAAAAAAACATAGTCTCTGAAAACTGCTTAACATTTATTTTTACATTTTTTTTTTTTTTGCTGATTTTGAGAAACGAGTCCTTCCATTACGAAATCATATCTTTGCTTTGCCGCCGAAGAATAACTCACTCAATCGACAAGTGTAAATGAAAATAATAATACCCTAATCTTAACACCACAAGAATAATGTATAATTATTGCAACATTTTTCATATGGAAAATTCTCTCGTGTAATAATGTTGAGATTGATGTTTCTGGCTGTGTCTCCGACACACTCCGACCCCACCGCTAACCCCCCTCGCCAGGCCCCTCCCTCATGCAACCCTTCAGGAGGAGGGCACCTAAACTCTCTCTCTCCCTTCCTCTCTCTTTCCCTCTCACGCTCCTTCTTTCTCTCCGTGTGTCCTAGAGAGACAAGGGCCGCGAAGGGGCCGATAGGTGAAGAACGGCGGGACGAAATGTGAAAGGGTAGGTGGGAGCCCAGAGAGCCAGAGAGCCGAGTGTGTCTTTGCCAACGGATCGGTCCGCACGAGAAAATGAAGAGAGGGGAGATCAGTGGCAGCTGAGGCGTCGACACGGGGCTCTGCGGCCAAGTGTCAACACGCCGGAAGGTGCTATTTGGCCAGTGGTCCGCCTTCACAAGGTTAGGGTATAGTGTTACAAAAAACACAAGAGGTTAAGACATAAAAAAGGGAAAGGTGTCTCTCTTAGTGCTCTCCTTGTACCTTGTTTTTTGGACTGTGGCTTTGTTAAGCAAGTATTTTGGCCCACCCAGCTTCCAACTAAGGGAAGGGGGGTGTTTGAGAGAGAGAGAGAGACTCTAGGGGTAGAGGGGAGGGAGTTGAGGGGTGAAAACTCCTGTGGTCTCATGAGAGCCGACTCCGCACTCGCCGGAATTACCGAATTCCTCTGTAACAACTTTTTAAACTGGGAGAACGCGCGGAGAGCCCATGAAAAATTTAGAGGGAAAAAAGTGGCGGTCATGGTGATGTAGCTAGGGAAGAGAGTGGGGGGGGGAGGGGAAGGGGACGTGAGAGGGGGTAGAAAAGTGAAGGGGGCATAGCGTGATGGCCATTTTACATTACCTGCGATGAACTGGTGTGGCGAACGGGCTAACGACATTAGCATGCTGCTGCCGAGCCATGCGGCTAAGCGCCCCGCCCCACCTCACCTCACCACGGCCCGCCC
>NW_026267157.1:1526533-1529174 GCF_000697945.3 Frankliniella occidentalis | reverse complement strand
GGTAGGGGGAGGGAGGGGAGGATGGCACGGAGGTGGCTGAGGGCGAGCGCGGGCTGACGCGCCCCGCGTGAAGGTAAAGTGCTGCCGCTGCGGCTAACTCCTCCGGGCGCATAATTTATGGACAGGTCTTGCAGACCACGCTGGGGCGTTAAGTAACGGGGCGCCTGATCGAAAGCAAGTCAGCCATGAGGGCCCAGTTGCCCCCCCCCCTCCCTCAAGCTGCGGGGGGCACAAGCTGATGGAGCACTCCGCGGACCCCTCTGGAGGAGGGAGTGAGGTTACTCTTGAAGCAGCACCGACCAAAATGTGTAATAAGGAGGAAACACCTCTTTAAAAAAAATAAATCTGAAGGATAGTTGCCACTTTGCGTCAATTTAAACCATGTTTTCACATTCATGTATATTGTTATCGAACCGAATTTGAATCTTTACTTTAGCACCCAGGAAATAATGGATGTTCTTGGTCTTGCTCCCTTTCTAAAGATGTATGTTTTAACGATAATCGTATGAAATGTCTAAACATCACGCGTTTATCAGCCGTCACTGTTCCAGGACCCCCGGCCACCGCCGAGGGATCCCATCGCCAGCTCACGCGCCTCGTCACGCGCTCTTTAGTTACTAAATAAAATCTTTCACTTTTCAAATGTATGTAACTATACTATTTTGTTTTTTATTTTTGTTCAAAAAATAACTCCTGCATTTTACGCGGTAAACTGAAAAGTGTGCAGGTGTCCAACGGTACGACTTGCGGTCTCTTTGTGACACCTCTATAACTGGCCTCGACATGTGTCATTAGAGTATGGAATCTTAGGGTGGGGAACGTGTATTGTATACAATAAGTGCGACACACTTGGGTTTCCTGCACGGCCGCTGCCTCAGCTCGCCTACGCCCGCGAGCAATCTCTGTGCAAAGTTATTCGCAACGAGCGCGGCCGTCCTCCCGGCTTGGTTTTGTGCTTCCTCGCTACCCGCGCGCGCCACTCGCTGGCCGCCCCACCGGTGCAGCTCGCGGCGGCGCGCGGGCCGTTCCCATCCGAACGGCATCGGCTGGCCGAGGCTGCCGCCCCCGCGCCGCCCCCCCGCCCCACCCTAGACCCGCCGCACCCTATACCAGCATGTACTTTCAGCTCTGACACACCCATTAGCCGTCGTCGTTCGACGAGTCATCACATTTTTTTTTTTCGTTGGCGGAATATGTAGGAAGTGAATATGCAGATTTAAGGGAATATATATTCCCCCCCTCTCTCTCTAACGCGAGAACGAGATAGAGAGAGAGACTGGCTGCGTGCCTCTGCGCCACAGCTGGTTTCTGGCGGGAGTGTGAATTGCTTTGAGATGACGATGTCACTGGCAGTCACGCGCGTCTGTGTGAGTGAGTGTACGCACGTGTTTTATTATATGTACATATTTAAATGTGTGCGCAAATAATTATTTCTACAGACAATTTTTTTTTCAGCAGCTAACGAAATGGAAAGTATTTTGTATGCCACCAACATTCTAATCTTTCAGCCGAATTTTTTGTTTTCGGAGGGCTATTTACAAAAAGAAAATCCTTAGCGGTCGCTGTATTGATCGTGGTTTCTGACGCACGATAGTTTTTTGTTTTTGAGTGAAAATTTCGAGGAGGCAAACTACTCTGTGATGAACAAACCGCTGCGCCCCGGCGTGGACCGTCGCTCCCGGTCGGCGTCGTCTGGCCTGCCGGCCTCGGCCTCCGCCTCGGCCTCCGCCTCGGCCTCCGCCTCGGCCTCCGCCTCGGCCTCCGCCGGCCCAATGGTTTCATCTCGGCCACAAACTCATTCTGACAGTGTCTGCCCTGGGCCGGCGGGCCGAGCAGGGGCATTGTGCTTCAGGGGGCGCAAGTTGGCAATTTCCTGACGGGCCAGAGGAGGGGGGGAGGAGAGGGGTCTGTAGGGGCATGAAGGATGTGGGATGGGAGAGGAGGTGTATGACTTAGGGGCGGCCCTGCACTTGAACGCCTTCTCCCCACCCGGCGGGCTGCCTCCACGCGTGGTGTGGGAGGAGGGGAGGAGAAAGGGGGAGGGGGGGAGAGAGTCTCATCAGCCGGCATGGCACCAAATCGAGAGAGTCCGAGATCCAATCCGACCGAGAGGGCGCGTCTCTCTCTCTCTCTCTCTCTCTCTCTCTCTCTCTCTCTCTCTCTCTCTCTCTCTCTCTCTCTCTCTCTCTGAAGGGGGCGAGTCTCGGGCCCAAGCCTGTCACGCCCCATCCGTGTCATCGCAGTCGGGCCCGTGTTGCCCCCCAATGTGTGCTGGCCTTGCAGCCCCCTCCCCTGTGCGGCTGACAAGCCCCCTGCTGTCCGGGGCGGGTGGCGTCTCCTCGTCTCCTCAACGTCAACCCTGACGCGTCCTCTTGGAGGTCAAGTTCCAATCCCGCCGCGCGGCCTTATTCGCTGTACAAAACTCGCAGGCCCAATGCTCATTTACCCCCCCCCCTTCCAGCCTCCTCACTCCTCGCCTCCCCCTCCTCGCATACACGCGCTCTCTCCCCCCTGAAATCCTAATTCGGGCCGTCCTAACCTCATCTGAGCCGCAATCAAAGAGCGGATACCCGTTCCTGCTTTCCCCTTACCCCTCTTACCCCTAAACTCCCCCCTCCTGTACCCCCAGCCCTCGTCCCCT
>NW_026267157.1:1524539-1526462 GCF_000697945.3 Frankliniella occidentalis | reverse complement strand
GCCAGTCCAGAATAGCAATGCCATATTCTGCATCTCGATCTCTCGTGATTGTTAGACCGCTTCTTTTGTGTCATCTCACGCTGTACCGCCGGAAGCACCCACGCCGCGCTTTGTGAGGGAGCGAGAGAGAGAGAGAGAGACTGCTGTCGAAATGGAATAACTGGCAACGCAACCGAGGAGCGGTGCACTGTGCCGGTTGTGTGTGAAAGTTTGAAGCGTCGAGAGCGCGGTAAGTTTTGTCGTGCGCGGAACGGTTTCGGGCGAACGCGATAGTCGTGTCGTGCAAAGTGTTCCCGGTCCACACACTTTACCCCGCTGCGTCCGCGGGTTCAGCCTGGAGGTTGGGCTGCGCGCCGACACCCCCGTCCGCCTGGTGGCCTACGCTGCCGTCCACAGGCGCCAAGCCGAGGCTCGGTCGAGTCTGCGACACCCCATCAGATCCACCGTGATCCACTTTCAAAAACGATGCATTATTTTGATGGGCCCCTTCCGTAACAAATTCTTGTGTTTCCATAATTGTTCTTATTTGAGTCAATCACTTCTTGTAGCTAAACGATTCGGCGCTTTCCTGTCGCCTCCGCCCACACTGTGAAAAATACTAGGAAGGTTCGAAGAAAAATTTTCTTTGACACAAGTTGTAAAATTATAATTTGCTATCGTAAAAATAAATGGAGTAAGTACGTATCGACCTAAAATGCATTGGGTTGTAAAACAAATTGTGCTGTCGCTGTCGTAAATTTACAACCTGAAGTAAATGATATATCGATTTTAAATTGTTTTTGTAAATTTACGACGATATTATTTTTACAGTGCATCCTCTGGGCTTTATCGACGCCCCGATTAGCCATTTTCCTTATCTGATCGCGTCGGTTACGGTCCTTAATGACCTTTTAAAATGAGGAGATGCATCGCCCTTTCCCTTCTCCACCACCTCCTCGCCTCCTCGCCGAAACTGTGTCCTCGAGGGGACGTTATCCTACCTGCTTCAAGGGACTGCAAAAAATCTCAACTCTATCTAAATGTATTTACCCCTCGAAAAACTTAATAAACACTCAACATCAACATTAATGCCACTAATGCACTATGCAGTGCATTAAGGTGGATTCAGAGTTCCCTAAAAGCGAGCGTGATTCTCACGCAAAGCGTGATGAAAGTCGATCCCTGATTGGCTGCGTGAAGCTTACGAAGCGTGAAAATCACGCCTGGCGTGAAAATAACGCTTGCGTTTCGTGAACTCTGAATCCACACTTATTGCTATGTTCTACATTGCACATAATAACGTTTAAAAATCATGCTTGTTTGTGACTTTCATATTATTTACGGTTCCAGAGTTTAACTCTTCTGTTGTTTGTTTGTTTGTTTGTTTGTTTGTGTGACGCACGGTTGTTCGATTGTCCCGCCCCGGCCCCATGGCGCCTCATGGCTGGTGCGTACCCCTCCTCCTCCCCTCTTTTTTCCCTCTCCTCATTCGTCTTCATTCCGCTGGCATCCCCTGACTGCTGGCACATGACTGGGCTGGCCAACCTTGACAACCGCGCCAGAACCATCGTCGTGGCCGGGACAGCGTACTGTAGCTTTTTATTCACTGGCACGCCGCAAGCACTCGCACTTTGATAATCCCCAAAACATTTAGACCTCTCTACGTTAAATAGTGTCCATTACTTTATCACGTCGTTTTCCAATATTTTTTCCTTTTTTTTTTGGTAGTGCACAGCGCGCGCATCATATTTCCTTTTCGTCCCTGTGGTGTAGCACTGGCGCGCTGACGGCCGCGGCGGACGAATCAGATCCAGCCGTCTGTTTTTATCTGCCTCTCTGTTGCGCCGTGCGGTGCGCGCTCCATCTCAACGGTGGCAACGCTATTTCCGTTTCGCTCTCTCTCTCTCTCTCTCTCTCTCTCTCTCTCTCTCTCTCTCTCTCTCT
>NW_026267157.1:1521823-1524489 GCF_000697945.3 Frankliniella occidentalis | reverse complement strand
CCCTTCTCTCCCCCCCCCCTCATTTTCACACCCTCGCCCACCTATGCCCTCTTCACCGCCGCGTTTGACCGGTCCTAAAACCACGCCGACTGTTGCAGCGCAGTCGTAAAGGTGAACGTTTACCAAAATTATTACTTGTGTGTTATTGCCTCGCTCTAGACCAAAGGAAACAACATACTTGGTTAAGAAATTAAGCATACGTTTCATTGTGCTTCTCTTCTTTGCATGTTGAAATTTTGGAATATCCCACCTGCAGTCTACCTCTCTTTGTATGTTTTTGTGCACTCTGGAAACCCAAGTGTGTACATCATGTATGGGTTTCCAGAGCAAACGATTGCTTGACGTTAAACCTATTGTACGTTTCGTTTTAAAACACAGTTCTGCGCAAAAGTGCACACGATTTCGCACACTTCTGTACACCACAAGTGCATACAAATCAACGCAGAAAGTTGTGCAACAAATTTTGACTGCTCGCGATTGTAAGTCGAATGGTGCACATTACTTGCATGGGGTTGGGGGCGCTTCATTTGAAAGTCGAGAACCGGCGGCGGATTCCCGTGGGGGTGGGGCGCTGTGTAGGCTGATCGTGCTGTATGTAACAGCTTGTACAACGCGCCCCACCGCGCCCCGCCCCGCCCGGCCACGCTCCACCACGCCACGCCGTGCTGCGCCCTTGCGAGCGTAGTCGTTTCTAAACGGCGGGAGTTTCAAAGTCTCGCTCCTGCTGCTGCTGCTGCTGGCAAAGTCTGTACTGCTAGAACAATGTACGCGCGCTTACGGGGTGGTGGAGGGAGGAGGAGGGGGGGAGGAGGTAGTGGAAGAGCGTGGGAGAGGGTAGAGTAACGGGCCTGAAAGTAAGAAGAAAAAAAAAAGAAGAAAGATAGGCGCAGAGGATATGAGGGAGGGAGGGGTAGGGGGAGGGAGGGGAGGATGGCACGGAGGTGGCTGAGGGCGAGCGCGGGCTGACGCGCCCCGCGTGAAGGTAAAGTGCTGCCGCTGCGGCTCGTTTCAAAAATCCACTGCTTCCCGCTCGCCCGGCTAGCCGCCCGTCCGTATGGTCCCGCGGCCGCGGGTCGTTTGCGGTGCTTAAACACACGTTGTGCAAAGCCATCGCGAGAGGGGGAGAAAGGGGGGGAAAAGACGTGCTGCTGAGGCGAGTTAGCGCGCGCGTGGGTGTGTGTGTGTGTGTGTGTGTGTGTGTGTGTGTGTGCGTGTGTGTGCGTTAGTACGAATATATTTTTGTTCGGGGGCCAGTCCGACGGTGCTTTGTTTTTTTTTTGTTTTTTTTTTTCCTTCTTTCATTGAATTGGATTTCAATATACTCCTTTGAGCTGCGCACGTGCTGCTTTGTTTTGTGATCTTAGCTCTTTGCCAGCGCGATCTTTTGTTGTTGTTGTTGTTGCAGGTGCGGGTGGAAGAGGGTAGGCAGACGAGGAGGGGGCTGGCTGGGGGAGAGAGAGAGAGAGAGAGAGAGAGAGAGAGAGAGAGAGAGAGAGAGAGAGAGAGAGATAGCGCTGAGCGGAGAGGCAGCTTTTAGGAAGGGTGGGTAGCAATTTGGCCGCCCGGGCTGTATCTCCGTGTTGAACATTGAAAAACTTTGGTCAGACCACCTGTCTCATAAATTACGCACGGACAAGCAGCAGCGGCAGCAGCGGCAGCAGCGGCAGGGGGTTGTTGTGTGGGGGGAGGGTGAAGGTAAGGGGTGCCGACTGGCGGCCGCCCCGCCCCCGCGGTGGAGGCCTGAGTGATTTATCCCTTTAGCTCGCGTGTTTAACCCCCCCCCCCTCTCCCCGCTACTACTTCAGTTTTGTGGGGTGCCGCCGTTATCAGAGGCGCTGCGCGATACGCCGTACTCCTCTCTCTCTCTCTTTCTCTCTCTCTCTCTCTCTCTCTCTCTCTCTCTCTCTCTCGGAGGAGGAGGAGGAGGAGGAGGAGGAGGAGTCTCGGCGAGGCAGAAGTTGTCGAAGTCGCAGCCTAGTGTTTCCGCTTTAGTGTGGCTCTACATCTCGCTCCAACAGTTGCTCCTCCCCGTTAATATTTCTCTGTTCGTGCTCGGCTCGGCTCGGCCCGGCCCCGGGATGATGTATTGTCTGATCCATTCGTTGTGGAGGCCGTTGTTCGCCACTGCCACACTTTCGCAGCCCCGCCACGCCCCGCCACGCCCCGCCACGCCCCGCCGCGTCGCAAATACAAAGTGCAGAGGCGAGAATGTTAGCGCGTCACGAACGGCGTAAATCTCGGCGCCCTGCTGCCTGACGGCGGGCAGCACGGTGCTCTCTGCATGCAGCAGCCACGTCGCAGCCACGCACACTCGGGTGACCACCCCATCGACTTGCAGGTGCTGTGTGATCTTGTCAAGACAGAATTATAGTCGCGTTTAGACGCGCCAACACGTTAAAATACTTGCAAGCGATAATCACGAATCGCGCTCTTCATTTGTCGATGAAAAAGGGTTCTTGTATTTCTGGTTTTACCTCGAGTGTTTACATCTCCTTCTATGATTATTTTTTTCATGTCTGCGTAGTTTGCTAGTGACATTTTGGACAGTGTGCGAAACTAACTGTGTCCTGCAATTTCATTGCGCGGTGCGTCGCATTAGCCCGACCGGATGGACGCAGTGGTCGCCGCGAGAGTAACGACCTGGGGCGGGGTGGGGCGGGGCGAGG
>NW_026267157.1:1514646-1516258 GCF_000697945.3 Frankliniella occidentalis | reverse complement strand
CCTCTCCCCCTCCATCGCTACATTGCTGGCCCGCTCGCCTCTATCGCCCCTCATCCGATCGCCGCCCCACCCCAACACATTCTACTGTACTCTGCAAATAATATAAAAAACTAATCGCCAAACTGATTGGACCTAAATATGACGTCACACTCTCTCCTGGCTCTAAAGGCGTCCGCGACAGGTAACGAACTTATTTTACATGCAAAAAATGTGACCTCAAAATAACGAATGGAAAAGCATAAGAAATCCCGAGCCTTTTTCCAATCCCTGAACTATAAAAATGAGTCTCTTTCTATTACGTATCGTACCGATTATATCACGCGGGAATCTCACAGCAGCAGCAGCAGCAAGCACGTCTGCTATTTTTTTATTAATATTTTTTTGCCGTGCCGATCCCTTGCGCCCCGCTCGCCTGGTCCGCCCGAGACACAGAGGGAAGCCCTATCATGAGCCAGCCAGCCGGGGGAGGGGGAGGGGGGGGGAGGTGAGGGAGGGGGAGGGAGCTATCCATCCCACCGTCTCTCTCGCCCTCATTGCTCATTGGGATTGCCATTGCGATCGGACGGAGACGAATGGCTCCTCCATTCGACCGCCACCCCGGCTCTCCCCAGTGGAGGGGAGGGGGTCTCATCAGCGGGTCGAGACCAGCCGACCGGTAGTATCGTCTGCCTCACACGCCCCCCCCACAAACAACACTCTTACACTCTGCAACTTGCGTTGAAAAAGTTCGCTGCTGCTGCTCCTCCACAGTTCATTTTCATTTATCAGTTTTCCTTTCATCACGGTTTTCGTGTCGAAACTGCCGTCAGTCTTGTACCTCTGATACCGATTTTCGCAGATAATAATTTTTCTTCGTCGTGTATTTGATACGATTTGATAACATTATAAGGCACATGTCCGTGTAACTTCAGTCCGATCCGATACCACTTATTTTATTTATTTATTTAGAGTTATTAGCGCTTTGTTATTATTCGCTGTCGCAAAATTTTGTACTCACTATTTCGCAGTTGCAGACTATTTGGCTGCTCATTCACAAGGCTGCTGAGATGGCTAAAGTCGTTTGGCGATTTCCGTTTTTTGTTTGCCTCGGTTTACCCGCTAAGAAAATAACAACCACTCACACACGTGCATACCTGCGGGGGAGTCTTTAAACCTTTTAAACGCCTCGACACTTTGGCAGCGACGGCCTCTCCACCCCGGTCCGTCCGGAGGCTGGAGCGACACAGCTCACGCTACGCGACCCACTGTTGGTGCATTGCGCGGCCGCTGCGCTGCACCCGAGACAATGCCGCGCCGGCGACAAAGGAAAATAATAATAAAGAAAATACCGGAAGTGCGCGGCGGCACCGCTCGGCGCCGTGCTCAGGCGTTCTGATTCGTTTTGGAGATGATGAGGAGTCGGCCGGAGGAGGTGGGGGTGGGGGTGCTGCTGCTGGTGGTGGTGGTTCGTGCTCCCCGTGGCCTTCTATCCGGGCGGGGCTGGTGGTGGTGGATGACGGGGCCGGCGAGACAAAGACTCGCTTCCAGCGGTCGCGTCATTTCGGGGCAAGGCGGACAGCGTGGCTACAAACGGGCACGACCGGACGCTGATGGCTGCACAGTCGGAGGCTAC
>NW_026267157.1:1512483-1514401 GCF_000697945.3 Frankliniella occidentalis | reverse complement strand
TCTCTCTCTCTCTCTCTCTCTCACACACACACACACACTTGCGTCGTGGCCGCGTGCGCGGCAGCTCTCAGCCCCGACTCCATTTCCCGGGTTCATTATGCATTGTTTGCGCAATGATCAGGCTGCTGCTGCTGCTGCTGGTGCGGGACTGGGGCGCACCCTCTCCCCCCTCCGGCCCCGGAGCCGATTCGGTTAACTTACAAAACAATGCCGCCACACGCTCGCACACACACACACACACACACACACACACACACACACACACACTCACATTGGCCCGCAGTGAATGGTCCGGGGCGCCCTCGGGGGCGGCTGGCTGCCCGGGGGGGATCAGCAAGGTGTGTGCGATAAAGAATCGTAGAGCTGTGTTGGGGGAGGGGGAGAGAGGGGGCGCCGAGGGAGCCCGAGCGAGCCACGGCGAGCCACGGCGAGCCCCGGGGGCGTGGCGAGCCCCGCCGGGAATGCCAGGATTGCAGCCTACTCGTCGGTAAACAGGCCAGCGAGCAGCGGACTCTTCTGCCGTATCCCCCCCCCCCTCTCTCTCTCTTTTCCCCTCGACCCACTCCCACTCACCCTAGCAGCAGAGGGCAGATGCTGCTGCTGCTTTCTGCCTCACCATCAAAAGCAAATACTCCGCGTTTTATGAAGAAAGCTCTTGCGTGAAGCAAGCCTGCCGGCTGGCGGGCCTCTCATGCCCCTCCCTGTCTCTCTCCGTCTCCCTCCCTCTCTCTTCTCTCCGCACCCGTCCCGCTCCCCTTGCCTCTCCCCTCTCCCTCTTCTGTGTCTCTGTGCATGCCACACTGCATGGGAGCGTCCACCATGCCTGCGCTGTTGTGCTCCGAGCCGACCCTCCAAGCCCCCCGCGGGAAAGTTTCTTTTGGCTGCGGGGGAGGGGGAGAGGCAGGGAGGGTGGTTCCAACCCCCCACCCCGCCCCGCCCACCGCCCTCGCTTTAAAGTCCCCTACTCCCCATCGTCGCAGCCTTTCTGTCGTGGCGGCACGTCCTGCGAGCGAGAAGACAGGGGAGGGGGAGTGGAAGAGAGGGAGGGTAGCAGGATTCAGGTTGAGAGAGCAAAGGACGGATACCGGGGTCCCTAGCTCATCCTTGGTTGCTGCATTGTCTCCGGATTAGCGGCGGTGCGCCCCTGGCCCCCAACCCCCGCCCCGCCGCGACGTCCGTCCGGCCGGGGTAGGGCCGGTGTGCGCCTGGACTGGATCAATAGCTGGCGCGGCGCCAGATCTGGACGCGCCGGCGCCCCGTCCCGCCCCGCTCCGCCCCGGGGATGCAAGTCCACGGCGGCGGCTGGAGGGGCGGTGGCAGGGGGTGCCTGCACCTGATCGCCTGCCCGCCGAGGACGGGGAGGGGGAGTAGGCGCCGTGTCGGTTTAGGCCCCCCACGCCACACCAGGCCACGCCAAGCCACGCCAGGCCACGCCAGGCCACGCCAGGCCACGCCAGGCCACGCCCAAAGATTTCTTGGCCAGGGTCCAGGCAGCTCTGCAGAAGGGTAGACAGGCCCAGGCGAGAAGTTGCGGCGGGCCTCCCCTGCGCGGCGCGGGGCGGGGCGGGGCGGGGTGGGCGCAGCGGCCCTCACTGGGGCAGGGGTGCCTGGAACTGCACGCAGCGTGTTTGCCTTTGGACCGCTTCCAAGGCGATACGCTGTCTTTTATTTTTAATTTCTCGAGATACCGTTGCTTTACATGCAAACTTTTTCTTCTCCCTGGAGAATCTTATTCTCAATGTTGCTTACACCTCATATTTTTACAACTATCTTTTTAAAGAATTATTTTTTGGAGCGCAGAGATAGATATGCCGGTTTGTTTTCAGGTTGCGAAAGGAAGGCGATTGTTTTCTCATGCGTCGAGCTGCGTGAGTGTGTTGTGCAGTTTTTTTTGCCGTTTTTTGTTTTTTTTTCTTTC
>NW_026267157.1:1504309-1505808 GCF_000697945.3 Frankliniella occidentalis | reverse complement strand
ACCACCACGAAAAATCCACGAAACCACGTGGAGTCCACGTCTTTTCCACGACCTATTTCTCTCTGGGCTACAGATTGTGTGATGGTGATTGTTATGAGACAGACTGGTGGGGGAAGGACCTCGTGAAGGCTTTGGGTGCCGCTGTTCCCTCGAAAGTATCTTCTTTAAAATTAGATTGCCTTGAGGTAAGTACTGTGTAATTACTATTCTACGCCTGTATTGTCTCTTTCTAGAACGTTTTTCGCCTTAATCCTAACATGGTGTTTTTGCATTTAGTATGGTGACTTGAAGCCCATTGTGGCTCACCTTTTGGCCACCGTGCCCCATCTGCCCCGGCTCGAGGAGGTTGTCTTCAGCGACGTCATTTCTGCTAACCAGCTTCGCGATCTGGCACGCGGGGCACCAAGCCTCACCCGTCTTAGTGTAAAGACATTGAAAAACTGCTTGTGCTGCTCGTGGAGCAAGGTTTGCGACATTCTGAATGCAAGTCCTCTTCTGCAGTTGACCATTGAAATTGACTATAATTTAAAGAAATGCACAAACAACTGTGCGGAATGTGTCGTCAAATCTACGAAGGGGGTGACTTTTAAAAGTGCCACTTCAATCGTAAAGCACGTCTCCAAGACAAGACACTGCAAAAAGTAATCCTCGCAACTTTCCTGCAAAAATGGCTGAGGTGAGCCTAAGCGAAATTTTTGTTTTGCCGCTGCCTTATTTGTGCGGAGATTCCTGCTAACCATTCTGAAGATAGCCAGAAATAGTACTTCTCAACTGTAAATAATGTTTAAGCCATCAGTTTTAATTTGAATGTATCTAAATTCAAATAAAATTCTTTCTGATGCCTTTCTACTGATCAGATTAGTTTTTGCGATCCTCTCGTCAAGGTGCCTGGATCTGACTCAAAAGTAAACATTTTTAAGCGATGTTTGTAAGTTGTATTTTGTTAATATAAAGACTCGTACTGCGTTGCGTTTCAATAATTTTGTTTTGTATTTTGTAAGGGTCATTTTTTTAAAATTAATTTGTTTGTATTTGCCTAGATGTATTCCCCACCTTGTAAGTGATGGCTGCACCTAGAGACAGACGTATAGTCTATCTTTCAAAATAAAAAGAAATTGAATACATAAAAAAATAAAAAATAAATACGAACAGCGCAGCTTATGAAGTGTTCGTGTCGGTCGGTTGTTCTATGAGGACAGCGCGCGCCGAATCAGTGGTCTGCGATGCAATGGCACATTTACTGACGCCTGTAATCCCCTTCCAGCCTGGTGCGCATGCCGCCGTTGTTAAACTTTTTGCCCCCCCCCCCCTCCATTTTACCCTCTTTTATATCATTGTGTCTCTCTGTGCCCGCTTGGCCCGTTTGCGCCTGTGTAAACTGGGACGCCGCCTCTGCCCTGTGCGGCGTCCGCTCAAACTTTGGCTCAGCCGATAAAGTTGGCATTATTTTCTCACATTAGCTGGCCCATAAAATCACGTCGAAGGATCCCCTAGCCCCC
>NW_026267157.1:1501125-1504259 GCF_000697945.3 Frankliniella occidentalis | reverse complement strand
GGGGGGATGGGGTGAGGGCGAGGGCGGGGCGAGGGAGGTCAAGCCACTGAATACGCCATTTGCCCTGAAGGAGCAGCAGCAGCGCAGAGAGGCTAGGGGAGCAGGCGGGTGGAATCACGTCCCGTAGTCCTCCCCCCTTCCTCACCGTGTCGTGTCCCCGTCGCACCCTGTGCCTCTTGTCCCCACTCCCTCACCACCCCGCCGGGGGTGCAAACTATGATTCAACTCGGACCCAACTTTAACTCTGTGCCCCTCCCCCGCCTTCTCTTTCTCGCACTGACGGCGCATTCTTACACGTTCCCTTTCTCCTCTTGCTCTGTTTGCAGTGTGCTCGCCTCCGTGACGTCTGGCGTGTGATTCCTCATCGTCGCAGTGACTGCGCTTCCCATCCTGGTCGGGACCGGCGAGCAGCACGGTATGTCATACGGGACATGTGTACCGTACTCTCACACACACGCACACACACTCACACTGCATCGTGCATCGGGCATAACATTTCCAAGAAGTTTAAAATTGCCTGTTTTTTGTTTTGTTTTTAGAAAATAATGTTTACAAAATATTATGTTTGTTTTTTTTAAGTTTTGCTAAAGTTTTATGTACAGAGTTTTAAATTTGGACGGGGTGTTGTTAATTTTCTTTTTTTTAGATTTTCGTTTTTAAATCACAATGGAAAAAAATGTGAACGTGTTTGCAATAATTACGACAAACTCTCACAAACCGCACAAACCGGATTGGATTCACTCACAGAGGTGCACCCCATATGTCTGACTACTGCAGACTTTGCAGATTTGTGCGCACTTACGCTAAAGGGGTGTGGTTTTTCCTCGAAACTTCGCCCACTGGTGCCCTCGAGCAAGCGAATAATAAAAATCTCACACACCTTACAGAGAGAGCGACATTCATACACTTTTGGGTTCCCCCAGTGCAAACTGCCCCCGCGAATGGACCGAGGCTGACCCCGCGGGGGGTTGTGGGGGGGGGGGGCAACGCTGGACACACGACGGGGCCGTCACAGGACAAGAAATCGTATAAATACTTGAAAGGGGATGGAAGTGGAGGGGTGGGGAGGGGACTCCCAGGCCCTATAGGAGCCCGCCGGGGCCATAGTGCAGGACCACGGCCCTCGTTACTGAATTATCTAGGAACGGCCCTCTGCTCACACACACACACACGTTCGCCTGTCTCGTCTCCTTCTGTTATTGTAACACTGGGATGGGGCGAGCAAATAAGACCTCTCGCTCAGTCTCCTTATACGTATCAACGCAAACTCTTCCCCGCTTCCCATTTCCCCGCGTGTGTTTGTGTGTGTGTGCGCGCGCGTGCGCGTGGCCCGCGTTCACTGTAACACGTTTTCGTGACTTTACGAAAAAAGATGTTACGAAATGCTTAGTAAAAAATATTTTACAAAAATATTTCGCAAGTGTCAATTGTTTACGAAGCATTAAAGTTAAAAATATACCTCGTATGCAAATTATTTGGGGTAAGAAGTAGTCATAAAGTCGGCATAATGTAACAAATTTCATACGCCTAGTGAGAGCTTTGGATTTTACGACGGCAAATTCGTAAAATGGCGATGCCTTGTAACTGTTTTAAAAACAAAGTTTACGTAATGTATAGAAAATTAACCGAGAAAATTTCGTATCAAATCACCATGATTATCATTTTTACAGTGTACAATTCCCCGCCCTCCCTCCCCAAATAACCGCACATCAGCGGGCCATGCGTTACAGCGGCGCAGAAATGCATTATTGATTGCTCATTATATGAGAATAATTCGAGTGTCCGCGCGCCGTTTTGCGCGTTTTGGGCGTGAATATTTTCGCGCGCTTGCTAACACAATTGCCGTGCTCGTTACGTTTCGTAGGAGGGGGGGAGGGAGGGGGGAGAGTTGTGGCAAGGCATATGGTGGCGTGGCAATATGGCTTTATAGAGGGGAAGAATAGGGATAAAAAAAAAACAAGGGGAAAAAAACGTCAAAGGAAGACGTCGCTTTAAGTTGCCAAATTCAAAGGGTACAACTGCGCGATCGTTTCCGTTTTTGTCATCTACACTGATAAATAAATTGCTGAAACTTTCAATAACACGCGTTCAAGTGTGCAACCCCCAGTCAGATACTGGCAAGTAGTGTTGTACACTGAAAAGTGTCCGTCGACTTTTGGTTTCACTCGTGTGGTTCACGAACACTTCGTCTTAGGGTGAACGGGTCTACACTCACTGCCGAGCTATTTAGTGGCCTCTCTTTCCTTCTCAACTCAGAATTCACATTACAGTTCATTAAGTACTGTTTGGTTTATTTTCCATTTTGGCAAGTGTGGAAAATATGCCACAACAGAAAAAGCCCGCTTTACCTGCACGCCGTGTAAGTTCGGCGATGCTGACACCGAAGAGGGGTTACACTAAAGTTGACACTGCACTACGTGTACGTCTTAGCGATCGTCCATCGAGTACGTCCGTTTTTGTCATGTTCACTCGGTAAACTGCTGGCGCTCAGCGCCTGCGAGACTCAGGGTAGGCCACCCCGCTGTACACGCATGCGCTGCAGGCGAGATGTTGCCTACCTGCCAGGCGCTATGAGAGTTGACATCGCCTCAACTTGGCAAATTCGTAACACTGAATGACGGACGCACTTTCTGGAAGGTCTTACGACCGAAATGGTAACAATTCGTATTAAAGAGCTAGTTTGGAATCCTTGGCACAGCATTAATTTCGTGTTCAATGTCGTTTTCTTTTTGACGCCCAAGTCGTTTCTGTCGTAAATTTTCGGGCGGAACAAAATTTACGTTATTCCGAAATCATATACTGTATTCCGTTCAAAAAAAGTTGTATTTGCCGAGATATTTCTCTCACTTTGAGGTTGGACGGGTGGTGGCCGTTGGTGCCGAGGTTTCGACATAACGAGGGGAAGTGTCGTCCTGCCACAGACGCCAGGTGAATGTAAATTGCCCCCATCCCTCTCTCTCCGCACTCTGCGAAAAATGACAATGATGATGCAGAAGTGGACGAATGAAATTCATACATGCGTAATACACCTGCCTTCTCGATTCAATGCTAATGAATGACAATTACTTTCCGAGTGTGGCGAATAGGTGTGTGTGTGTGAGTGTGTGTGTGTGTGTGTCACCTGTGGTGGTGGG
>NW_026267157.1:1491190-1492020 GCF_000697945.3 Frankliniella occidentalis | reverse complement strand
GGGGGGAGGATACGGAGGGAAGGACTACCGCGGCAGCGAGGGAAAGGGCTCAAGGGGATCCGGGATCGCCGGGACGAATGTGAAGCAAATGAGGATACACGCAGCGCATCCATATGGAGCGCGCGGCCCTTGTGTGCGGAGAGGTTAGCGCCGCTCGTGGGGACGAATGGAGGTGGACGCGGCGCTCTAGTCCTGGCCGGGGATTATCCCCAGCAGCTGCCGCCAGCTGCTCTGAGCCTCTAGGGATTTAAATTTTCCGGAAAAGTTCACGTTTTTCGTGAAAAACGTCCTTTCCGGTATTCTCTCTAGAAACATTTGAAAATAAAAAAAAAACTTTTCGCAAAATATTGAGTTTTTTTTTCAGTTTTCAGAAAATATTTTGCACGGTGCGCCGAGAGGGGGAGGTGCGCGCCCTGGTGTGTAACAACTTGTTTCGGAAAATTGCACCGGAACAGCCGCGCGCCTTTTGGCCTTTTTAAAAAGTGTATTTCTTTTTCACTCTGCTCGTAAAAACAAAAAAAAAATCCGGTGCTTTGGTGGTGCTGCTCGGCGTTGTCGGCTTTATTAAGACTGTCTGCTGAGCACGGCTGCGAATAAACGAACGGGACTAATATAAGGTGCGGCACCTGCGAATACCGCCTCGGGCGTCCTGCAAATAAGGCGGGCGGGCGCAGCGCAGGCGTGGCGCTTGCGGAGCACAGGCGCCGGCCAAAGGGCTTAATCAGCCAGCGGTGTATATTACATTTCAGACCACAATGGGTTCAGCTGGGGGGGGAGGGCGGACAGGGATCTCCCTCCCTCTCTCTCTCTCTCTCTCTCTCTCTCTCTCT
>NW_026267157.1:1489954-1491140 GCF_000697945.3 Frankliniella occidentalis | reverse complement strand
CGCCCCGCCCCGCCCCGCCCCGGTCCTGCCGCGGTGGAGGTGACAAGGTCGCGCCTGGGGACGTGCAGCCGCCGTCCCGCCCCGCCCCCGATACGCTATAGGGTTGTGTGTGCGTGTTGTGTGTGTGTGTGTGTGTGTGTGTGTGACACAGTTCGGGTGATAAGTTTCGAGAGGCTCCAGAGGGTCCACAGGGGATCTGATGAGTGCGAGGGGCGATGGAGGGTGCGCGAGCTGGACAGAAACCGTCGCACCAGTTCCTGCCCTGATGATGAGATTATTTTCGCCTTTCTTTTTGTTTTATATCGTGTGCCCCCCTCCCCCCACACACACCTTTTTTGACGACATGACGTTGTAAAGTTTACCGAGATTAGCGAGTTATGTCCATAAAAAAGAGGTAAACCTGATCACTCTTCGGTCGGATGTGGAGAGCACACGTTTGCACGCGCGGATGGGTTTGTCTCGCGAGCGCAGTTGTCGTGCAAAGTATTGTCTGCATTTTTTTTTTTTTTTTTGCGATAAGCTGATGGGAAGGGGGGTGACTATGGGCGTAAGTGGTTCAGGGGGTTAGAGGTTATACTCTTGTCCATGGCGATTAGTCTAGTTTGAGAACAATAGCTAAATCAGCGATTCAGTGCCGTTGCTGGCTGTGGGTTTGGTACCACTGCACTGGCCTGCTGTAGCCCAGTACTCGACACTCACCACGTCGATGAGCTGGGACAGCTTGAGCTTGATGCACACTCGCAGCACGTCGCTCGTGTTGACCACGGGCCGGACCAGCTTGTTGTAGTTGGAGAGCAGGTCGTCGTAGAGGCGCTTGGCGTCCGGGTTGCCGGCCACGGCGCCGTGCACCACCAGGGCGGACAGGAGCCAGGCGCGGATGGCGGGCCAGACGCCCCAGCCCGCGCCCGGGCGGCCCTGGCCCACGCCGCCCCCGCCGCCGCCGCGCAGCCGCATGCTCGTCAGGCCGCCGCCGCCGCCGCCTCGGGCGCGCCGCCGCCCGCCGCGCCGCCGCCCCGCGGCATGGGGCCGAGCCGCTCCGCGCGCAGCCTGGCGCAGCGCCTGGCGCAGCTCCGGGAGAGCACGATGCTGAGGCCGCTGCTGTGCTCCGGGCCCCACGAGCGTTACCGATCGACTGGCTGGCAGCGGGCCGCGCGCGGCCGGGCCGGGCGGCGGCCGGGCCTGGGGG
>NW_026267157.1:1483152-1483984 GCF_000697945.3 Frankliniella occidentalis | reverse complement strand
AAAAAAAAAAAAAAAAAAAAAAAAAAAACGAACCAAAAACAGCTGAAAAGTTGTCTACGACACGACAGCCAAGGTTCTTGTTCGCGCGACGCACCAGCGGGGGCGCACACGGCTTTCTTATCTCGTTTTGCGGTGTGAAAAATTGCCGCTGCAAGTCGCCGAAAGTCGCATTCATCACTGTTGTTGCGACCGACAGGCGTCGACAATGGTTAGGCAAGTTTTTGGCAAAATGGTACCGCTGGGCTGGGCCGCGCGCGGAGTTGGACGAGCGAGGTTGGGGAGGGAGGAGGGCAAGAGGGCCTCGGAGACTCGGAGGTAGACGGAAGTAGGAACCACTGTCTTGGGTCACGGTAAGCCGGGCATGAATGTCGCTCAAGTCAGTTTTTCAGGGGTATCTCAAGTAACTTTGGACATCCTTTTACTGGCCGCCGGTAGGCTCCGATCAGTTAAAAAAACAGACACATGGAGACGCAAAAAACACGGCGATTAAGAGAGACCTTTAAAACGTCCTCGATGCGTCCCCGATTTTCCTTCTATGTTGCTCGGTTGATGTTCAGAATCGTCCCAAAACTTGCACCATCAGGACAAGAGTTTGAAAATGTTCGGAAATTCCGAACCAGTTCAGAACAGCGCACTAAGTAGTCGAGATATAAGCCTTTTTTGACCATGACTTTTGTGAGGGTGTGTTACGGTGCGGGGTTGGGGTCAGCGCCGCTGTTTCGTCCTGTATTCCGTGCCCGCTGACTGTGCTCCTCGTTGCCACTTGAGCTGCCCCCGAGCGTCGCCGCGGTTTCGGTTTCCGCAGGCTCCGATGTCTGTCCCGCCCCAGCCC
>NW_026267157.1:1480648-1483102 GCF_000697945.3 Frankliniella occidentalis | reverse complement strand
ACTCTCTCTCTCTTACTCTCTCTATCTTACTCTCTCTCTCTTTCTCTCTCTTACTCTCTCTCTTACTCTCTCTCACTCTACCTCTCTCTTTAGATCCCGCGTGTCTCTTTAATATTCTCTTTTGCTCTGGGCAAACTATATAGCACTATTAGATCGAATTGTTTCGAAGTCACATCCCATTGAAGACTAAGAAATACTGGGCAAGGGGGAGGTTTCAGCATTTTTACTCTAGCTATCGACTTAAAGAGCTTTATTGAACTGAGTTAAATCACCACAACAACGTATTTTCGTATTTATTTTTCCTTTCGTGGCCTTTTTGATCCACTAGAAGTGTATGTATCTGTTCACGAAGGTTAGCCACGGCATTTGATTAGCTCCGGTTGTTCCTTTCTCCCCCCTAGAGATGGAGTCTTTGCCGGACGACGTTCTGCTGGCCGTGCTCGGGTGCCTGGACAACCGTGACCTGCTCGGCTGCAGGGCCGTGTGCCGCCACTGGTGCGAGCTGGTGGGGCACCCGGACCTCTGGCGCCGCCGCACCGTCTCCGACCTGCTGCTGCGCCTGCCGCCGCCGCGCTGCCACAAGCTCGTCCTGTCGAATAAATACCTGGGGCGCGTCGGCTACCTGGCCGCCACCACTTCGTGCGCCGCCACCCAACTGTCCATCACTGATCTTCCTGCTAATATCTACCACTATGAAGAGGAAAATTTCGCTTCCCTTGGCCTGGCAGCCCTCATCATCCGACAGCAGAAAAACCTGGGACGACTCAGGAAGTTGTTCGTGTCGATCACGTGTCGACCCGAGGATCCCAACGTCCTCGTCGACTTATACACCGACGCTTTGGGCATCGAAGGCTTGCAGGAACTCGAGTTTACTGACGTTGATAATGCAACAACCTGGGCGGCACCTTCTGCAAAAGATGAAGAGTTGCTGCTTTCAGCCCATCCCGATTGGCCTGTGGTGCAGCCTTCCCTGGAAGTGCTGATGATAAACTACTTCGCAGTGCCTGCCGAGGTTGTCGAGCTGCTCCTGCGGACGCACGCCCCCACCCTCAAGAAACTCAATGTGGGCTACGCGGTGTGTGAGACTAACAAGTTGGCCGGGTGGGTGAGCTGCATCCCCAACATCCAGGAGCTGTGGTGCATGCCCATGGAAGGCCTGGAGCAGCTCCTTGAATGCCGCTCCCTCAGGAGCCTCCATATCGTCATACCGACATATGCTGAGTATCCCGAGGACCTAGACAGATGGCTCTCCAGCACCCGGTCCCTACTCGGCTCCGCGACCCAGCTGACCCACGTGGCATTCGACTACCCAGAGAGAAATTTTGGTGGAAAAGACGTGGAATCGACGTGGTGTTATACGTGGAAAACACGTGGCAAATTCACGTGTTATCCACGTGAATTTGACTATCTCATCCACGATTTATCGACGTGTTGATCACGTCGATTCAACGTGATATCGACGTAATGTCTCCATGTACAAAGGTGCTACACGCAGATCTGAATCTCAAATTTAGGTATAACTCTGGAATTTATATAGTAAGGTGAAGGGTAAACAGTACATAGAGAAACAGTTTTTTTTTTTTGAGTAGAATGTTGACTTTATTTGATGAAACATGAAAACAATAACGTAAAGAAATAAATCCTAATCTTTAAAACAAAAATAGCAATGACTAGATGCAACGAAACTTAAAGAAAAACATAAACAGTCTTCTCACTGCATATATCAGCCAGTTTATAATGGGTTCTTCAGCAGCTTATTGAAATCTACCAAAGAACCTGAAAATAAATGAAACTGAATTACTGTGAATATGGAGGTAACATTATAAAAAGTGAACAGACTTTTTATAACAACCATTTGAATTTGAAGAAGCAACGACAAGAATATAATTTCAAATACACACTATCAGAGAGACAAGCCTTTCAACGTAACCTGATCTAGAGTTCAAATCAATGCACTGACAATAACACTGTGTAACAATAGCAGAAAAGTTCGGTGAAAAACGCAAACAAATTTTGAGTTGCAGTGTAATTAATGTTTTATTCAGGCTTCGAGTCATTCCCTAAGAGGTTAAGTATGATAACCTAAGCCAAACTAACCTAGTCTATACTTCGCCCACGATAAAAGACAGAGATTAAATATCTTTTCTTGACACTAAATACATCTATAACCGAATCACGCTGAGAAGTTAAAAGTTTAGACCTTTCCTTACCTTCCGACTTTGATTAACGGCAGCAGTTCTGGTACCAGCATGCTCTTGTGCCTCTATATCACCATACGTCCACAGAAGACAAAACCTGCACGAAGAGAAATTACTAACGATGCGATAATACAAAGAGGAAACGTAAAAAAATTGTATTTACTTACGCTTGTTTGATTTTTTGTAGTAATTTGTACTAAAAGACCACAAACACGATACGACATTTCGAATGTAAACAACTTACGGTGCCTTCTTT
>NW_026267157.1:1478060-1479688 GCF_000697945.3 Frankliniella occidentalis | reverse complement strand
CAGAGGGGTCGGCTGGGGGCTGAGGGCGGGGGACAGCTCAGATACACGCTTCAGCAATGCGTTCAGCACCGCAATAGTCAGTCATCCAGTCACACCCGCTCCGGTTCCTACTGTACTCTTCTGCTCTCTCGCTATTTTCCTTTTCCACAAGATTTTGCCGTAGTACAATTGTCGATGGAGGGTGTCGTCGTTTTTACGATTCGAAATTGGAAATGTACAAGCATCCCGTATCGGCTTAAAATCTATTGAAAATCAAGAGTGCGATGTTGTATACATGTACAACATATTTTGTACATGGTATAAATTACAAAATATATTGTACACCCACGGACATATTTTTACGGTGTCCACTGTACCCAGCCTTCATTTGTATAATTACAAAAGGACAACAAAAATGCTTTCTCCTGTCATTTAGAGGAGTGTGGAAATAACCTTTACGGTGACGGTCATCGCAGTTGTCGATTTTCAACAGTGTGGTCGATGGCAGCCACGGACTATCGGTTTAGGGGCCCTGTCGGGAAACTGCTCCGAGGGGCCCCAAAAGATACCTTTTTGCCTTCAAAGGACCCCAAAAGATACGTTTTTGCCTTCAAAGGACCCCAAAAGGTACCTTTTTGTCTTCAAAGGACCCCAAAAGATACCCTTTTCTCTTCAAAGGGTCCCAAAAGATGCCTTTTTGCCTTCAAAGGATCCCAAAAGATGCCTTTTTGCTTCAAACGACCCAAAAGATACCTTTTGCCTTCAAAGGACCCCAAAAGATACCTTTTTGCCTTCAAGGGGCCCAAAAAGACACTTTTCTTTTTGTCTGGGGGCCCGGTCGGGGCTTTTCGACGGGCCAACCCGGGCCAGTCCGTGGCTGATCGATGGCATTCTCCGCACAACAACAGTTTACAAGGTGGACGCGCCTCGGAGGCGCGCGCGGGAGCGGCAAAGTTTCCGTGGTCCGTGCCGCTGGTCTGCGCTGCGGGCGCCGCCTCTCCGGGACCTGCTTGCTTTACACTCCAGGTGAGAGCAGAGCGACTCCAGCCAAATTGAGACGGAGGGTGATGAGAAAAAATGGCAAGTGGTTCGCGTGGCGGCGTTGGCGTTGGCGGGGTGGGGCGGGGCGGGGCGGGGTGTGCAGAGGGGCTTGCCTGCGTGCGACAGGCCAGGTTTTAGGGCGTTATATTGACGATGGCGTGTGCGGGCGGGTCGCGGGAAAGGATAGAGTGTTATCGATATGATGGGAGCAAACGAAAAAAGAGAATGAAAAAAAAACTGTGGGCCTTACTTTTTAGCAAATAAATTGTTCCTAATTTCGTTTCGCTTTTCAAACCTTTTTTTGTTTGTTTTTTTCATTATTTTTGTGCGATAGAGACGTCAGACATATTGAGATTGTTTAAGTTGAAATGTTGGCCGCACCCGTCTCCCACCGAAACATTTCACCTTCGGGTCTCCTACGCGCCAGCTTACCTTTCTTTTTTCTTTCTCTCTCCTTTCGGCCCGGCGCCACTCGTATTGTTATTATTATTTATGACTCCATCACCATATTATAGTTTCGCGCCATAGATTCAAACGTGCAAGTGACGCGGCGTGGTAATGCTCATGTATTTCACACGCAATGTACGTATACCGCAGGCGGGGGGGGG
>NW_026267157.1:1467011-1477660 GCF_000697945.3 Frankliniella occidentalis | reverse complement strand
GGGGGCAGGTGAGGGGGAGTTGGAGGGCGATTGGAGAGGGACTGGCGACCGAAACGAGATGAGAAATAACACCAATCCGCACGGACGGCCAAAAGGGTCCGGGCGGCTTGGCTGGGCTGGAGCAGCTCTTGGGAGGAGGGACGCGTGAGCTGGAGGACTGGGCGAATCGTCTCCGGCCGATAGGATTGCAACTTTCCTCCACTTTTCCTAGATCGTCGTTATTCAGATAATTTTTATATTACTTTTTTTATTTTTGTTTGCGGGTTTGTCAGATCCTAAGAAGTAGTGACGGACCTTTGAGGCCAACTCAATTCATAAGGTAAAAGCGTTTCGAGGTTCATATGCGGTACGACAGATTGTCCCCGTCTAAAATACTGTCAAAGTGTGATCTTTTGGCACGAGTTCAATAATTGTAGAGCATTGAAGTCGAGCCATGCGACGACGCAAAAACAATCGATTGGCAAAAATACAAACTTCTTGCCATCTACACACAATTACATCATATCGTTATTAAATTACATTTGTTTAAGGTTTTTCGGGAGGAAGGGCGCGAGGTGTGCGGTAGCAGGAGACGTGGGGCGTGGTAACTCCGCGCCAGCGCGGGGTATGCCGCCGGGCGTCCCAGCCGTCCGGGGTATCCGCAGCCTGTACCCCCCGCGGGGCTCAGCGCCCGCACAGCCATGACCAGCGCTTCTTGGGACGGGCGTCCCTCTCGTCGACGGGTAGGGTGGCGCCCTGCAGGTCCTCACCCTCCTCGCCCTTCCCCTCATGCTGGCCCTTGTCGGCGGGCTCGTTCCAGGGCTGCACCTCCGCCTTGCAGAGCAGAACGTACACCAGGTTGCCGGCGAAGTAGGTCGACGCCGTCAGGATGAAGACCCGCGACCACGTCTCCACGATCTCCTGGAAATGGGAAAAAGTCGTGAGTCGCAAGTAGGGTCAGGGCGGGTTAAAACTGGGACGCGGGGAAAAGGAGACAACACCTTTCTCGGTATAGACGAAAACAATTAAAATGTTCTTGCTCCGAATAGGTGCTTAGTTGAGTCAAACGTAGGCGTTGACTCGAAAGTTTCGAATTGTTGCAGCTTCTATTTAATGTGTGCTGTCTTATTCTTCCCCGCGTCTCATTTATACCCACCCTGACCCTAGTTCTCTCCACAAAAATTTTCAACTTTTAAAAGTATATGAAATTTTAACAGCACTTCGTACATTGTTAATTTTTAAACTTAACTGCTAAGAAGGAAAAAATAAGTGATATTGTTTTAGTTTTGTCAGTCTGGCTGCTCACCTCCTCCGACTTCTCGCCCAGGATGACGCCCACGACGAGCGGCGCCAGGATGCCCATGACGCTGCCGCAGCCGTTGGAGAGCCCCATGAGCGCGCCGCCGAAGTTGGGCGACAGGTCCATGTGGCTCACGTAGAAGCCGGCGAAGATGCACGACTCGAGGGTGACGGCCACGGTGAGCATGGCCACGGCGCCGTACGGCCCGGGGTTGGTGAGGGCGAGCAGGAGTAGCGCCAGGCCCGAGCCCCAGTGCGCCAGCGAGTTGAAGACCTTGCGGGACGCGGTCAGCGACAGCAGCCCGCTCTCGTTGACGCGCTGCGCCGTCCAGCCCACCACGAAGGTGGCGAGCCACAGGCTGATGTAGGGCAGCGCAGAGAACAGCCCGTCCTCTGCAACGCACACGTGTAGGTGTGTGAATGTAACGCTTGTGTAGGTGTGTCAATGCAGCACACTGTGGATGATGTGAATGTAACGCACTTATTGTAGGTGTCTGAATGTAGCACACTTGTCGGTGTGTCAATGCAGCACACTGTGCATGAAGTGAATGTAACGCTCTTGTAGGTGTGTCAATGCAGCACACTGTGCATGAAGTGAATGTAACGCTCTTGTAGGTGTGTCAATGCAGCACACTGTGCATGAAGTGAATGTAACGCACTTGTAGGTGTCTGAATGTAGCACACTTGACACTTGTAGGTGTGTGAATGCAGTGCACTTTTGGGTATGTAAATGTAGCACACTTGTAGGTGTGTGAATGTAGCACATTTGCAGGTGTTTGAAAGTTGCAAACTTGTGTGAATTTTCAGTTGCACACTTGGACCATGTTCTTGTGCCTGCTGGTGTTAATTCCAAACAAGTGCATGACATGTTGTGCACTCACTCTTGATGTCGAAGTGAAGCTCCGTCTTCATGAAGTTGGGCATCTCAGTGAGCAGCATCCAGTGGCCGAAGTTCTGTCCGCAGTGGACGGCGAGGAGAGAGAGCGCCGGCGGGGACGTCAGGATGGCTTTCCACGGAACTTTGGCGACCTGGGCCGCCAGAGTCAAGAGTTACACCTTCGCTTTGTTTTACGAGTACGCTACAGTTGGCCTGCCTGTTGATCTACTTACGCACTTCGAGGAGATCGCGGAGGTGCCGAGACTGCGCTCGATGTAGGCAAGCTCCTCCGGCGTGATGCCCTTGCACTGCCTTGGGGTGTCTGCCGACAGGAAGAACCACAGGATGCACCTGGAAGCGCATTTCAAAGGTCCCTGAGCTCGATTCAGTGCAGGCGATGATGCAAGTAAGATACATTGCCTTTACTGTTGATTCTATTCACTCTGGAAAAGCAAGTGTGTGAATGTCACTCACTTGCAGGTGTGTGAATATCCATTCGTACACTTGAGGGGGTAAACGTGTGAATGTTGCCTATAAAATTCACAAGTTTACACCCCTAAGTGTACGAATAGATATTCACACACTTGCAAGTGAGCGACATTCACAAACTTGCGTTTCAAGTGCAGTTACAAAATAATTTCAAAACTTTAGAATAGAAAACTTTTTTTAGTATTTAAAACTGTTTTCTTTTGGGAAAAGAACTCTGTTTTTATTTTTCTTGTTTGTGTGCAACGCACCACAGCAGTCCCATGACGCCCGGGACGTAGAAGGCGGAGGGCCAGCCCAGCTGGGAGCTGCAGAGCAGGCCGGCGCCGGCCATGGCGGCCACCGTGCCCATGGACATGCCGCCGTACACCATGGACGTGAAGCGCGGGCGCTCCAGCGGCGGCGTCCACCGCCCCAGCATGTTGTGCGACGAGGGGAACACGAGCCCGGACAGCAATCCCTGCCCGCACAAAGTCCCTTGTAAAAGTTTGTTTTAGGTAATTTTAAGTCAGTTTTTATTATGTCTCTTAAAGATATTTTTAAGGTCGTTTTTTAGGTCTTTGTTTTTGGAGCATGTCTTGGGGATCGCCTAGAAAATACGTCCGTTTTTCGCAGATTAAATTCGGCAAATTGCGGGAGCTCGGCGCCTGCGAGACTCGGGGTAGGCCACCCCGCATCACACGCGTGCACTGCAGGCACGATGTTGCCTACCTACCAGGCGCTAGGAGAGCCTTGACAGGCTAAACTTGGGAGCCTCGTCACGGCAAATGGCGGACGTACTTTCTGAATGATCCATTGGGTCTTTTTATGACATTTAATTTTTTTTAAAAGTCTGTTTATATCCCTTTAACGCACCTGTGCGACCCTGATGGTGATGAGGACGGCGACGCCCCCGAGGCTGACTGCGTACGGCGTGAGGATGGCCAGCACGGAGCAGCCGGCGATGGAGGCGAGCAGGAAGCGGCGGGGGCCGTAGCGCTGCACGAGCATGCTGCCCGGCACCTGCATCACCGAGTAGCCCCAGAAGAAGGACGACAGCACCGTGCCGCGCGTCGACTGCGCCCAGTCGTACACCTGCGGGCCGGGTGAGTGAGCAAGGGGTTGTGCACATACGGTGGGGTACAATTTTCACGGGGTATGGTGGCGTCTGTACCTCTGGGTACAATTATGAGGCATAACTATTGTACCTACTGTTTAATTATCCCGATGCATGATAATTGTATCTCGGTAAAATTATCATGATGCATGAAAGTTGTACCTATGGTAAAACCATCATGATGCATTAAAATTGTACCTATGGTAAAATTATCATGATGCATGATCATTGTATCGTAGGTTAAATGATCATTTGCTTTGATATTTGCACCCCCACCAGCGCGTTGTATCTGATCGACCACCAACAGTGTCTCAAATAAGTTCTGTTATTTATTCGATGTTGACGTCGAGGTTGAGACCCGAAGCATGTTTAGCGGTTTACCTGGTAGGCGTCGTGCCTCTTCTCGTTGGTCATGGACACGAGCGCGACCGATAGGTTGATGCGGATGCCGTAGGCCATGGCAATGGCGAGGAACAGGAGCAGGACCTGGAGGTGTCGTCTGCCGAAGCCCCGGGGGGTCTCTGTGGAGGAGAGGGGCCGCCGATTAGGAAAAGAGTTGTCCAGGACGTGCAGGCTTCCCGGGCGGGGAGGGTGCCCGTCAGTGGGTGCAACACGGCACCCTTCCATGCGACAGGGTCACTCGCAGTGAAGACGGCAAAAAAAGAAAGAAATAGCTTATCGGTACATCTTTTTTTTTTTTTTTTTTTTTGCTCTCGTTGTTCCCTCGGCTGCTCGGCTAGGTCGAGACCGTATCATGTTCGTAATCACACGACGTATGGCGGGGGGCATTCGACCCTGGACCGTTTTGTCATCCTAACCGCCATGTACATCATTGTAGGGTATTAGGGATCGATTTATGGCATCAGAGGTCTCATCTCCGCTCCGTCGGATGGACGCCCATCTTCCTGGAATAAAGTACTGGCCGAAGACGATCGGTGCACAAGCAACCGTTCGATATTTCACTTACTTTTATTTGTTTCATGGAGAAATTTATAGCTCTGGTTGTAATATTACGAAGTGATACCTATTGCTGCGTCAAATATAATGCTTAGTTAGGATACTTTTTAAAATCATAATATTTCGACGAAGCCATGCAATGCACAGAAAAGAACCTGTACAAAAGTGTAGGTTGGTGTAGAGCGTGGTCTCTTTTTTTTAGAAGAAAACAAAATCAAGCAAAACTAGTTTATGGTTTTCTTTAAAAACACTTACACGAGTCTAGCATACATTGAATGCCGTCAAGTATTATTTTGGTAGTTCTTTGCTGCGGTATATAATTGATGCCACTTGTCTCGGTCTGCGAAACCGGAGTAGCACTGGTGTAAGGCATGATGGACTATTTCTATACGGCCTTGGATAAGTATTGCCTGGTCTGACTATGAGGGCGATATGAATGGCCAGCATGCTTCTGCAAGACTTTAAATTGCAATATAACTCTTTCGTAAAAGACGAACTTATTACACTAGTGAGACTCTTGGCTAATCGACTACGTTACGCCATAAGTAATTGAGAAAAACGTCCTTACGTCAAAAAATTACTTGTTTATGGGTCTTGAAGTGTTTTTGTGAGTAAAATAAAGAAACTTCTTCCGGAAACATACTCTAGCACAGTCAGTCGCAGTGAAGGTTCTATGTGCAATAAATGGTAACAGCTGCGTTCAATGCACATTCAATGCGCCCTATTTACTTAAATAGCGTGTAAGATGTAAAACCTTTTCAAATCGTTCACACTGTGGCCCCCTAGTAACGTAGATAACCTTTCCTCGCTGCCGGAAAAGTTTGCACGCCCCACTGAATTTGTGGGAGGTTCCCTTTTTGTTCTCGCGTCGTTTTTGCAAACCTACCTGGGGTTTCGCCTCCCCGAGGCGCCGGTTCTCCTGGATTCTCCGCCATTTCTGCTCGCCCCTTGCTCTTCAGCGAACTAGGCGGTCGGCATCGGTCGCCAGCGAGAGGTCGTTAGGAAAGGCCCGGCGATGCTGCCGGCCGGGTCCATCGGCGGAGGCGGTACTGGCAGGGCCCGCTGCCCCGCTGCCGCGCCGCCGACAGATAGCTGACGGGCGGACTTTAGTTTTTCTTATTTTCTGAAAGGTCATTTCCCAGAGACGGCCTTCCCGCTCTTCTTTACTTTCTCATTATCTCGTCCGACCCTCTGCTTCATTTTCCTCATACTTCATTATTTGACATGAAAATAACTTTGACTGCGACTCGTAGTTTTATTTCGAGGAGGACAGCTTCTAAGTGCGCTATACTTACTAGTGTACAAATGTGCTGTGATAATAGACATGCTGGAGACACAGAGCGGGCATTGTGCGACTGAACTTTTGAACTCCGAAATGAGCATCCCGCGGGTATTGGAACTGAAAATTCGCGGGTGAACTTTTAAAAGTGTTTAACTCGTAGTTGCAGACGTTGGCTGACATGTCAGAGCGCGTCATGTCCGACAGTCGAAGCCGAGGCGATGTCGCGTCCAGTTCGTTATCTGCGCCCACCCGCACCGCGGTGGTTGGGTGGCCTATCCCCTCGGCGCACAGTGCGTGGAGGCCACCGGCCGGACAGCAGACATGCCGCGTCAAGTGGGTTGCCTTGCTGCCAGACGCTTAAGCACATCCATATACGCTGACATCTGAATAAGTTTCTAACTAAAATTGTTAAATGCCTTCTCAAGCACTATTGTTATGTGTTTGTACGTTTGCACGTAGTGTTCAACCCTAAAGTCGAACACTATAAAATGCTCACCTCCGGTGCTAAGCGAGCAATTTGCATCTAGTCCAGCACTCGCAGATATACCTATTTCCGTTCCAACTCATATGCTGCAGAATGAAATACGGCGTTTGTCATCTACAGTTGCTCTCCAGTTGTTGAGCTCTTCATTAACCAGTGTAAACTTCAAACTTCCTCGAAAACGCTTCGTACCGAATCGAAGTTGTGGTGTCCTTAATTGACACGGCGCGCTATCTTGAACTTGTTGTTCTCACTTTATTGCTCACTTTCCTGGCGGCTGACAGCTAATCTGCGGTACGCTTACGGCTGGGTGCGACACCCAAGTCATTATTCTTTATCTCGCGTGAAGTTCTTGAGGTCCTGCTCTTGGCAACCAGGCTCAAGCGGTGCGTGCACCACCCAAGCTTTGGCGCTGGACCGGTCAGCTCGTACTCGGGGTCTGTCGGGGGGAGGCAACATAGCGCAGATTGCGCAGGTCAACGCGAGTGACGTGGCTGGTATCACGAGTCGGGGTGAATAGTACCCTTCTCCAAGGACGCGCGGCCTGGGCGCTTGAAGGGCTTGTTTACTGACTGCGAGATAAGGCCGTTGGCGCTCGATCGTGTATAAAGCCTTCCACACCCGCCAGGCCGGGTGCTTTCACATCCACGACTCTCTTCCCGAGCGGCCGTTCCAGAGCGCAGCAAGATGGCAGAAACAATTGGCATCGTCGGAAGGTTAGTCCATCCTAATTAACTCCCCCCTCAAAACTACCATACTGACAGGTTTCACGCCTCTTTGAATAAAAACCGTTAAGAGCAAGAAGGTTCCTGATCATGTTTTTGTTTTTCTGCAACAGTGGACTGATCGGGCGGAGCTGGGCGATGCTGTTTGCGTCGGCAGGCTACAAAGTGAAGCTTTTCGACATCGAACAGAAGCAAGTGCAATGTGCCCTCAAGGAAATCGAAAGCCAGCTCAAGGAACTTGAAAGGACCAAGCTTCTCCGGGGAAAGCTGTCAGCAAAGGAACAGCTAGGCCTCATTTCTGGTAACAATATTTTGACAACTCTCTTTACCACTTCTGCCAGTTATGCTGAGATCAAAGTAATATCAAAACAAAATCTATGAA
Organism: Frankliniella occidentalis; assembly: GCF_000697945.3. Taxonomy (NCBI): domain Eukaryota; kingdom Metazoa; phylum Arthropoda; class Insecta; order Thysanoptera; family Thripidae; genus Frankliniella; species Frankliniella occidentalis. Next base: position 1,470,096 of record NW_026267157.1, on the reverse strand, counting down.
GTGCTCTGTCTCACTTATTCTGACTTCTGTTATTCAGGGACGTCTAACTTAAAGGACTGTGTGACAGGAGCATTCCTCGTCCAGGAATGTACACCCGAGATTCTAGAAATTAAAATGAAGGCACTGAGGGACCTGGACGCCGTCGTACAGGCACCCACTATTATCTCGAGCTCCACCTCCACGCACATGCCTTCTGTTCTAAGCAAGTCGCTTAAAAATAAGGAGCGTTTTGTCGTCGCTCATCCGGTACAGTACTGTTTTTGGTTCAATAATACTTCATTCCTAACTTTATTAAACAGTTTCTTTTGACAATTAGTACACTGTTAAAATTTTGGGGGGATTTCCCGAAGATTCACTGTCCAACCTACTAGAAATTTCCAGAGGACTCCGTTTTTAGATTTCATGTTTTAAATCAGCCATTGAAGGTAGAGAGTTATTATTCGCCTATATGTTTCGAAGCTCAACTGGACACGTGAAATCTACGGAGTCCTTTGGGAAATCCCAAAGGACTTTGGCAATATTTTTCGCGAGTGTTCCTCCGTGAAATCCCAGAACTTTTTATAACAGTGTATAGTATGTCTCTGCTGTAATTGTCTCTTCGGCCATTGTGGGTTATGGGTTCGCTTTTCACTCAGGTGAATCCTCCTTACTACGTCAGGCTGGTGGAAATTGTTCCCGCGCCATACACAGAGAGCTGGGTGCCAGTGAAAGTGCGAGCTCTCATGGAAACCATCGGCCAGGTCCCCGTTTCTCTTAAAAAAGAAATCGCTGGGTTCTCCTTAAACAGAATACAGTACGTCATTTACATCCTTTACGTCTCGGAATGTCTACTTGTTAGCAACCGGCTTGCCACTGCTACCGTTGAATTCTCACTGCATGCCTTAAATCACGTTTGCAGGTACGTCATTTTGAACGAAGTTTGGCGGCAGGTTCAGGACGGAATCCTCGACGTTGCGGACGTTGATAAGGTCATGTCTGAGGGCCTCGGTCCTCGGTATGCATTCCTGGGGGCTTTGGAAACCGCGCACCTCAATGCGGAAGGTGAGTGCAACGCTACTAGTAACTGCAGTACCAATGGCACTGCAGTTTAAACTGATTCTGAGAGGTTTGAAGAGTGTATGTCCTCACGTTCTGTGCTATTTCTAGGTATGGTGAGCTACTGTGACCGTTACGCCTCTACCATATACTCGGTGAGCCAGTCTATGGGGCCGACCCCGCACATGGAAGGTAAAGCATTGGAGGATATTCAGCGGCAAATGTGTGAGCGCATACCCCTCGAAAAGCTGCAAGAACGCAGGCAATGGAGAGATGCCTGCCTTACCAAACTCTCATTACTAAAAAAAGAAGTGGAGTCTTTGCCAGTCACTGGTTTATTGAGGAAATAATTTTAGTAAAGCAAAGGCAAGCAGATACAAATAGATAAATACATACAGATACATATGCCAAGATCTTCCGTTCAAAATGTTTAAATTCTCATTTTAAATAAAACTTCCTTTTATCCAGAACCTGTACGAAATTAACTTTATTCTGAAGAACTTGGTACTAAGGTGGTCCTCACTTCCCTCACTTTAGTAGAGTAAATTGAGATAGTACAATGCAATACGTAAGGGCCACAACCATCATCTGAAATACAAGAAATACGTTGAATTCAACTTTAACATTACTAATCACTAATTTGGAAAACGAATGTTTCTCTGAACCTCACCGTAATAACACGTGAACGATTGATAGCTATAAATCCATTAAGCGTTAAAGACAATTGCTTTTCCCTCATCTCTTCTAAAAAAGTGAACGCCTGGAAAATATAATATTAGTGCTAAAACCTAGAAAATTTTACGGGCACTTTGTTTTTTTGGTATACCTCATTTTGAAAAAAAGCGCCCCTCCTGCTTAGCGGTAACCTGAGAACTGTCTGGCGTGCACATGTTACCTGTTAGTATGGACAGAAATAGAGTGATAGTCCATATCCGGCTTTTTATTTTTGTGCCATTGATAGACGAATATACAGGGTGATCCATAGACCCCTTTCTTTATTTGCATATACTGTACAGGCGTGCGGGCGGGCTTGCCTACCTTCTCTCCGCACGTCGCCTTATGGCCCCGTGTGCATGCGGTACAGTATGAGCAAAATAAAGGAAGGGGTCTATGGACCACCCTGTATGTAGAAAGAAAATAAGAGTATTGTCTCCCCAAAAAATCTGTTCGTACGTCGTCGTAGGAATCTTACCGACTCGGTAGCAATTTGCGCACTGAAGCATACGAAGAAGAGACAACCTGCACAGGCAATCCACACCAATAAATTTTGACCTAGTTTTCTTAGTAAGTTTATCTCTTTGCACGTCAGAATTGTGAAAGAGTACACACACTGAAATCAGAAAAAATTGTTCCGGACTTCTTTTAATACCTTTTCGTCCAAAAAGTAGTCTTTTTGTAATGACAGTTTTTTTTATCTTTTCTAAGTCTGCTCAATAATATGGGTCTTTAGCATCGTATGTAATATTTGTTTCTCAGGTGTCAAAGGTAGCAATAGAACACACAAATTATTATTGAAATAACTTACCGCGGAAAGACCATCCCAGCTTAACATTAACGTTCGAATAAAGTTGAAAAAGTAGAGAGTGGAAATGACAAACGTCCAGAAAATAAGTGGTGCCTGTACCGCACTCCAACAAGAGTGGAAAGTATGTAACAACTGTTGTTAGAGATAAAAATTATGATTAATTATATTCGCACCAATTGGTGCGGATTTCCGTAGACCTACTATTTGCACCAATTGGTGCACATAGCTCGCACTACTAATTCTCACCAATTGGTGCACCAATGGTACAAGTTGCTATCCGCACCAACGAGCCTGTGGAGGGGGCCGTTGGTGCGGATAGCAGCTTGTACCTTAGGTGCACCAATTGGTGCGGTCTCGGTACAGTCAGCTATTCGCACCAACGTGGGCCCGGAGGGGGCGGTTGGTGCGGATAGCAATCGGTCAAGGAAGAGCACCAATTGGTGCACCTATGTTACTAACCGCTATGCGCACCAACGGGGTCCTGGAGGGGGCGGTTGGTGCGGATAACAGTCGGTAAGGGTGGCG
>NW_026267157.1:1464750-1466381 GCF_000697945.3 Frankliniella occidentalis | reverse complement strand
TATTATATATGCGCGGCGCGGCGGGGGCGCATTGGTGCGAATAGCGGAGAATTTTGGTCGCACCAATTGGTGCGAATATCCACTTTGAAAAATTATTGTTGTAAAAGGATAGAAGCAGATATATTAAATTAACTCGACATTTTTGATACTTGTTAGGACTCGACCTTGACGATATGAAGCCAGAGGAGGCGATGACGACGCAGTCCTGTCACCCCCTGAGCCTCACAGTCTTTGAACGTGCGCCGGGCCAGGTCGTAAGCGAGAACCGCGATGGCGACGTAGCCACTCACCCAGACCATGGTGATCGACACCGTGCACAGCACGGCGTGCGTGAAAGGAAGCATCATCCAAAACGGCCATCCTGTGGTGTGTTTACACAGTTTTAAAGGAAACGACGTTCCAGAATCATCTTTCGAAAAAAGCGACGAAAATGAACGCGGAATGGAGCTACGTTAAATTACATCACTCTTTTAGTAAAATTGTTTGTATACCTATCTGATCGTGAAGTCCAACCAGCAGAATGACGGAGTAAACTTGCGTGATGACAAATAAGCCGTATGTTAAGGGCTTGATACCGAGCTTTGGTGGTGACCCAGTGAGCTTTAGGTACTTTATCTGTCACGTACAGGAAACTGATTAACGAATCATTGTACTACAACCTAACAGTCATCGAAAAGTGGCCGTCCCGATCATTGGTTAGGCGTATTTTCTTGATGTGGCATTTTACGTACCTCCATGCGCTCCCAGCTGTAGGTGAGTTTGGTAAAGGAGCGCATGGACAAAAATAAAGGTACCGGTACATATACTTCGAACATTGTTACGATAGTCACTGCCGCCATTTGGGAAAACTCTTGAAGGCCTTCTTTCTGATCACCAGTCCTTAAAATTGTATAAATATTCAATCTTATTAATGCTTTTGAAACCTCTTCTCCTCCTATGTCCATGTCAGAGTGTTGACTCACTTTTCTATTTCTGCTGCTGCAATTAAGTAACAAACCATGGCTGCGTACGGTGCCATGACTGCCCAAAAGGAAACAGTCAGGAGTGTCACCCAGCTTGTCCAGCTAAAGCTAATGTAGCCTTTGTGAAGGAACGTTAGTGCTAACAGCTGCAGAACCGGAATAACTGAGAGTAGCTGTGACATATTTCATTTCAATTACCTGTCTCGGTAAATGTAGCAGGGAGAAGGCACAATCCACGCAGGATTCTCCACAAGTAATATATTTCGTGCATAATTGCAATTTTGTCTCGTTTCTTTTTCGTTTTTTGCTCGCGTGGGTGCCGTCGTCTGAGAAAGTTCTGCACATCTGTGAAAAGACTGAAGAAACTGAAAAAGGTGAACCGCTCTTTCTAAATCCTATATTAAAAGCATTATTTAAAACAGTAGCATCACAAGTGACAGTTCACGCATCTGATTAACTTTTGAATAGGTCTTACATCTTAATCCGAGCAACAAACGTTCTATCGGGTGCAACCGCTGCTCCATCACAAAAGTTGTGGACATTTCAGTTCCAGGGCTCGTCGGACACTGTCCCCGCTTACGAACTGGCCACCCCTTGTCGACGTGTTTGCTGATCATCGAGGAATCGATCAGGACTGGTCGAGAAAGAGAGAGAGAGGGTGGGGGGGGG
>NW_026267157.1:1460776-1464700 GCF_000697945.3 Frankliniella occidentalis | reverse complement strand
GGGGGGGGTTGCAGGGGAGTGAAATCGAGAGTTAAAATCTGACTTTTCCCATGTTTGGCTTCGGCCCAGTCGCGGCAGGTGTCGGAAAACACGCATGCCGTTGCACGAGAAACACGCGAAAATTAAGTTTGCGTGATGTTTGCAGCCAAAAAGGTTTCGTAAACATACAAAGAAGAATAGTTTGCACGCACGGTCACGCGGAGTAGTTGAGCGGGCCGAACTGAAAGGCCGACGGGGAATCTCGCTGTATCCTTACTTAGGTAACGGTGACCTGTGTGTTGTTCACCTTACTTTTCGGTGTGGTATAGAGATGAGCGAACAGGCCAGCTCGAATTTGAGCAAACTCGAACAAATTTGGTCTAAAAATCTTCGAACGAACACGAACAAACAGCCTTATTTTTCTCCAATGTAATATTCAAATTCGATCCGATTCCGAACAATTAATACAATTTGTGTTTTTGCTTACGAGTTAAAATAACTATTCACGCTGGTTTTCAATAGTTACATTAACATTTAAAATTGTAATTATGTGTTAACCTGCCATTGCCCCCTTAATTACACCCAAATATGACTCGTCTTTCTGAAACACACCTCAATTTTTTTCGCCCACGACGAACTTCTGTTCGAGTAGTACTCAAACATTTCGAGTCCAAACACCTCATGTTCGTGTTCGAGCGAACACGAACAGCTCGATGTTCGTTCGAGTTCGTTCGAATGCGAACATATTCGCTCACCTCTAGTGTGGTGTGAGGCATGGAGAGCAGGTTTTCAGTGTGCTTTGTCAAAACGATCAAAACGACTGTGGCCCAAAGTCGTTTTACTGTAAGGCATAAATATGAACAACACTCATCACATCCCTATTAGTTATGCTGTGTCGAGTTAGGGATTCCCCGCCCAGAGCAGCGTACGCTCACGCTGGCGGGGGCCAGCCGTAGGCTCCATGAGATACGGCAATCATGCCGATATCGAAATGATCAAAGTTGAGTCGAAACGATGTCGTTCCGATATCGCTTTGACGGCCTTATCTCATTGTGAGGAAAGGCGTTGCGCCGGCACTGATGAAAATGAACTGATAAAAATGTTGAAAATTCTCTCTCGATTACAAAAAATTGCTCAGGGTGCACCATGAAATATGGTCGAGGCAACAACGGCACGGTAATGGAAACCATATTTTTGGTTGTCACAACCCGCTAATGTTGCATCCAGCCATATTTTATAGTGCTCCCTGAATTAACTATACGTTGTTCGCTATAGCTAATCATTCTTCTGGGTCTTGAGCGAGCCGTACAGTTGTTACAGTGACTACATCCCCGTTTAGGATCGCTACTACTGCAAGTTCATGAGGACCTGCAGGAACTGGAACCACGACTTGAGCGCGCTTCCGCAAGCTTTCCTGTCCAGGTGCCCGATGCCCCAGCCTCTGAGGTCACCGCCGTGGCCCTGGGACAGCTGCACCATGCCGAGGCGCATCTTCCTGATCTGCACCGTCTCCTCCAGCCAGGGGCCGGCGCCCGCCCGGTCGGCGAAGCGCAGACGGGCGTATGTCATGGCGTCGCCCACCAGGCAGAACGGAACGAACACGAACAGCACCAGCGGTGCCATCCCAACGGCGAACATATCCGCTTCCAGGCCGTTCAGCACCACCTGTACACGAAGGTTCAGTTTGTCAGTAGAGACAACCAGGTTGTTTCAGCCTTCAGGTGGTTACAATCCGTTTGATAATTGCATCCTGGTTGTTTCAGCCCGCTCTAGTGATTGCAATCTAGTTGTTTCAACACCCTCTCATGATTGCAACCTAGTTGTTTCAAACACCTTTTCGTCATTGCAAACTGGTAGTTCTAGCCACCTCTATGGCAATCTCGTTGTTTCAGCCAGCTCTAATAATTGCACTCTGTTTCGACCACAGCCAATGATTTCCAATAGGTGCCAGATTGTTTGAACCTCCGCGGATGATTGCAATCACGTTTCAACCCCCAGGTTGCAACTACCTGGTGGCATCTTGCCAGCACTCACCTCCACGGTGCTGAGCAGCGGGACCACGACGCTCACGATGAGGACCTGGGAGAGCAGGTCGGCCACGGACGCCTCCATGTTGAGGGAGGCCTGCGTGAGGACGCTCTGCTGGTGCGCCAACAGCGTGTTGCAGGGCCTCGTCTCCACATGAAAACCAGCCAGCGAATATTAACGCGATATTAAATGGACGTGATTGTCGAATATGTTAGAAATGGTTCAACCTTTTGTGACATTTTTGTTATGTCGATAACGGCTAATATCGTTTCTATCTTAGTGCTTAGCTGGAACACCTCTTGCCCTGTCTGATGGTACCTGGAGGGCCTCGCCTATGGCCTCGTACATGTTCGCCATGGAGAGGTAGATGACCAGGATGAGGACGACCGACGTGTAGTCGGCCAGAACGGCGCTGACCCCCGAGTACAACCGGAGCGCCAGAGAGGCCCAAAGCAGTATAGTCGTTGCGACTTGATGGTGCGCTGTAAATAAAGCTATTTTGTATTTTCTGTTTTTGTTTCTTTGTATATTTTTCGCGCTTGCAGTGAATACGAAAACGGCTCGAATAGATCATTGGACTTTTATTAAAGTCAAAATGAAGCAGGTTTTAGCTGAGGATTTTCTGACTATTTCGTGACTAATTGAATAGGTAAATGGCTTGTTTTGCTCGCTCACTGCCAATCAGCAGCTCCAGCCCGGCCGCCGCGGAGTCCTGCCAGTGGACGATCAGCGCCACGAAGACCGTAACCTCTGTCAGCCATGCGTACGCCTCGTAGAAGCGCACCAGCTTGGCGCAGCGCCGGGCGGTGGCGGCCATGTGCGTCTACAGGGGGAAATTGGAACATCTCATGCCCTTTCAAATGTTTACATTTTCCTCACAGCGAAAAAGATTATTGTATATTTTCTCACTCTGATAAATCAAGTGTTGGACCACTTAACACTAGTAAATGTGCAACTGCGACTTGAATACTTGCAAGTGTTCAACTACAGTTGTGCGATTGTCAGTGTTTAACTCGGTAAATGTAGGCCACACTTGCAAGTATTCGACTCGGTAGCTGTGCACTTCAAAGTGTTGAACACAACCTTTCACTTGACGCAGACAGTGTTTGACTGCGAGGAATTGTACACTTACGAGTGTTTAGCGGTTAAAACACAATTGATTTACCTGTGTACACTGGCGGAATGCAGTTAGTTTACCTTAGTCTTTGCCTGTGCGTGGGTGTCCAGTGTAGCGCTCAGTTGAACGAGCTGGCTGAGGCACGCCTAGTAAAAGCACCCATCCACACAAAAAATCCCTTTTAGTTTAGAGGCATACGTTTCACTTCTTATTGCGACTTGCACTTGCAGGTCTGTCTCCCTGCCTTGATGCCGCGTCTCCGGAACTTGAAGATGACGATGACGACGAGGGTCGTGTACAGGGCGAGGGCGATCCGCAAGCCGAACATGCTCCCCGTGACGCTCGCGTCGTAGATCATCTGCACTATGACCGCCACGACAATGACGAGACTCGTCTACGAGGAAACAGGCACAGGGTCGCAGGAAGAAAAACTTTGTGATCATCTCGCTACCGGTATACCTCAATTAGTAATCTTACTCACAGTGCTTTGCCGTAAAAGCGCCAATAGATGGTTCGTCTTTCCCGGGAGCTCGCCTGCGGACAAAACTCGCACCCACCATCGCAGGTGTTGGGTGAGCGGGCCTTCGTCGTGGTCGGCGACATCGCAAATGTAGAGGTCGGCCCGCAACAGCTGCAACGTTCTGCTCGCGAGACCCTGAGCGACCGGTAGCTGGGGCATCTGTCTGCTCAGCGGATGCAAAACTTCCTCTTGGAACGATATGTCTGCATATTTACGACACGCTTTCATCTCATTCGATTATCGATGTCGTAAATTTGTGAAACTATTCTATATATAGTAA
>NW_026267157.1:1452322-1453556 GCF_000697945.3 Frankliniella occidentalis | reverse complement strand
ATTGTGGTCATGGCCAAATGTCCCTACTGCCGACGTGTCCACAATGTGGGCATTTTTTGTTCAATGTTCAAAGATTTTTAGAAAGTCAGGGAATTGGGCTAGGGGGCTACTCTCTTCGGCTTTAGGTAGAAGAAACCTGTAAGAATTCCAGGCAATTCCAGGTTACAGGTCAGACGGCTCCTTCAGCCCCTACCAAGGCAATGGCCACAATGTGGACAGCCCGGCAGCAGGGACCAGTGGATTTGAGGGTCTGCCGGTCGCATAGGGCATAAAAAGCGGCCGATATGCCCACAATGTGGTCAGCCCGGCAGGAGGGGAGTGCAGCAGTCCTCGCCATGTCCACAGTGTAGTCAGGCCGGCACACGGGACAGTCAGGACCATGTCCACAATGTGACGCCAGCTCGGCAGCTGGGACCGACACTTCATGACCACAATGTGGCCAAAGCGGCAGCTGGGACCGACACTTCATGACCACAATGTGGCCAAAGCGGCAGGGGGGACCGACACCTCATGACCACAATGTGGTCAGACCGACAGGAGGACCGGCATTTCATGTCCACAATGTGGTCAAGCCGGCAGGGGGCGGCGGCATTTCATGACCACAATGTGGTCAGGCTGGCAGGAGGGACCGGCATTTCATGACCACAATGTGGTCAGGCCGGCAGGAGGGATCTGCATTTCATGACCACAATGTGGTCAGGCCGGCAGGAGGGACCCGGGTCGACTAATCCGACTACCTTATTTTGAGACGGGGAATCGAATGGGCACCTCCTAGGTTTTTGGGCGTTATCTCCTTACAGTGTAAAGTGTATCCGACATCACAATTGGATTGCTTTTAAAAAGACCGAGGGGCCCCCAAATCCGAAAAATTTTGTACACCTGATTTCCGGATTTCAAAGATTTCACATGATTTCACAAGATTTCAGGTGATTTCCACGGATTTCAAAGATTTCAAGTGAATTCACTGATTTCGCCGGATTTCGCGAAATTACCGAATTCATACGTTTTTCCATAGATTTCGTGAGATTTCCAACGATTTTAAGTCATTTTTGAACGATTTTGAGAATTTCGCTTGCAGTTTGCCGTACAAGGAAGTATTTTAAAGAGTATTTAGTCGTCATGGAATAGCACTTTCACTATATAACAATGAAAATAATTTGTACGTATGCAGGCGTATGTCATAACTTTCGATCAGAATAACTTTTTTTCAAGTTAACTAAAACCGACTAAAACA
>NW_026267157.1:1451367-1451952 GCF_000697945.3 Frankliniella occidentalis | reverse complement strand
TCCCCTCCTCTCCCCACACTGCATGATTTTCACAGATTTGGATTTGAGTGAATTTCCCGAGACGCTTTTAAAATGTGATTTCATGTGAATTCAATGTGATATCGTGTGAATTCAAAGTGATTTCGTGTGAATTCAAGGCGATTTCGTGTGAATTCAAAGTGATTTCAACAGATTTCAAGTGAATTCAAGAGAATTCAACTGATTTCATAGATTTCACTGATTTCAATAAGATTTCCAAAGATTTCGATGGCCTTTGTACACCTGAATTCCAGAGTTGTGGGCCCCTCGGAAAAGACCTTTCGAAATAGGTTAAGGTTGATAGGGTTCTGAAGCGTGGTTTGCTTGTTACGTTTCCAGAGCTCTGAACCCCGGCCTAACCACATTGTGGTCATGAAATGCCGGTCCCTACTGCCGGCCTGACCTCACTGTGGTCATGAAATGCCGGTCCCTACTGCCGGCCTGACCACATTGTGGTCATGAAATGCAGATCCCTCCTGCTGGCCTGACCACATTGTGGACATGAAATGCCGGTCCTCCTGTCGGTCTGACTACATTGTGGTCATGAAGTGTCGGTCCCAGCTGCCG
>NW_026267157.1:1443465-1451317 GCF_000697945.3 Frankliniella occidentalis | reverse complement strand
GTAAGTGTCTCTAATAATATAAGTCAGTAGAAGTGCGTCTTAAACCACGCGTTATAGCTATCACAACTCTTTTCTTGCACAAGTTCAACAGCTTTACTAAGGATTCAAATCCCCCCGTAAATCTGAGTGAATTTCCTCGAGTGTGTGCAGAGAGTGTAGCGTGCCCACCCCTCGCCGAGCACGCGCGCACTGCCCCGCCGCCGGCCTCCTCGCGGCCGGGACGCGCTCCAAATCACGGTGTCGTGCCGCTCTTATCGAGAGTGGAAACGGCTCGACTATTAGGCCGGCCGGCGGGCCGGGTGGGTCCCCTTTACGTTATTGGGCTATTGTATTATTTCGGAGGCGAAAAGTCAGAAATACTGAATGTGAGGTGTGCTCATCGACGTTCAAATAAAAGAGATTGCCCATAGGAATGACCTTTTTCTCGGCCCGGGCCCCGAAGGGCGAGGCACTGAGCCCACGCCAACGAGACGACGCACGTCATTCCTAGGAGCAATATTTAGACCCAGACACGTCGATGATTTCAAGTTCAAAAGTGGAATGACCCCCACCGCCGACAGCGACTACACTTCAGTTTTTCCTTTGTTTTTGTATTTTTTGTCATTTACACTTAGACCGCAAGTGTCTTAGTGTCATGTTAAACAGTTACGGTTGAGCCTTGTTTCTTGAAGTTCGACGCGGGAGTTCTCTTTTGAGGCCCGGCTCTCTGACTGGTTCGAACTCCCCGCACCATTTTTGCCCCCGCGCCTGGGGAAAGATTCAGAAGTAATGGGGAAACCCACTCTCATCCTACTGACTCCTGGTTTTTTGGACGCATTCTCAGTATTTTTGCTGCGTAAAAATCTTTATAAGCTACTATCAACTTTTTTCATAAGTAATATCAGTGAGTTACTGCCAAAAATATACAGAATATGTAACAAATTAGTCAGTAATCGTGCTGCGTAAAAAAGTAAATAGTTTCTTAATAAAAATAAATCAGTGCAGGTCTGAGGGTGCTTTAAAAACGATTAGACACATTCGGACGCAAATTGGTCACAAATGCATTTTCATTTTCGAGAGTTTTCGTTGCCAAAAGAAGCATTTATTACAGTTCGCGTGAGCCTGATGTCATTATTTGAATAATACCATTTGTTAAGGTGGATATTTGAAACGAAAGTATGAAAACTATATCAGAATACCGGTGTCTATTTCGTTTGCGGGAAGTGTGTTCTCGGTGGTGGTGGTGGTGGTCTCGTTTAGGTGACACTTCATTATACTTCATGGGTTATTCCGAGGCAGGTCAGCATGTCGAGGAAGTAGCCAATGGGTACGAAGACGATACTGAAAATGCCGATCAGTGGTGCCATGAAGATGCCGATCAAGGGAATCGCCAAGCAGAACTCGACGAAGCCAAACGTGGTGTTGACTGAGTCAACCAAACCTTTGCCGAACTCTACTACGCATTGTCCGAACGACGAACCTTTGCTTACGAGCTCAAAGGTTTCGCGTGACGATACGGCTGCAGCCTGGAATTTCAGAAATGCAATAATTGGTCGTTGTCCTAATAACCAGTCATTGGCCTGACCGCGCCAGAAAAAATTGAGCCAGTTAAAAGCGCACTTTTTAAAATTGACAAGTGATTTCATTCCTGCGCTATTTGAAAGCGCTCTTTGAAAGCGCTCTTTGAAAGATTGCCGCTTTAAAAACCCCAAGAGTGTGGTTGGCTCACACCTGCAAATACAAACGTGCGAATGTAAATTCACACACATGCAAACGTGCGACCATAGACCGATTGGTTTTGCTGTACGGAGCGGCTTTTAAAATTGTGCCAACAGACACTACGGTAAAATGAATCGCATCCTTACCTGTGCAGATGCAACGCATCCCACTGCCAGTAAAACACACACCAACTTCATGGTCACCTTCGCGTTGTGAACTGGTGCACTTGCACTGCTAGAGAGATGGTTTTATGTCGTTTCTTAGATCGCCTGGCCTGGCCCAAGTTCAAGTGCCACATCCGCCACAGTGATTATACATCATCTGAGGTGCGTGACTTTCATATTTTTGTCCCCTGCGAGGCGCGCAGCCCACGTCTAATTACTTCCGATGCAGCAGCAGGTGGGCTTTGCGGACGATAGTCAGGATAGTCAGGCGTGCGCCTCGTACAAGCACAGCAGCTTGGCGCAGCGACGGGAGGTGGCAGACAAGTGAGTTGTTGGGACCAAAACTCCTCACGAGACGGGACTCCGTTTCTTTTAAATTGTTTGATATTATTGTAACCAAAAAAAGTATCATGCACTACTGGCAACAGCAATTTGTGTTGATTTTTGTGTGGGATTTTCAACCCTGTGCGACCTGAACCTGTTTTATAAATCCCCATTGTATACGGTTACGCTACGGTATCCTAGGTAACGAACTACCGGACTTGTAATAACAATTGTCTTTTTTTTTTTGTTCAACTTTTTTTGTGATTATTTTTATTTGTCTGAACGAGTGTTACAAAGTTATCGCCAATCGCATTGAATGTTCTGGCCGAGTCTTATCCGTGGATGATTCCGAGGCAGATGAGCATGTCGAGGAAGACGGCCACCGGCATCGTGACGATGCCCACGATGGCGATGATGGGCGCGATGATGAGCCCGAAGACGGGGATGGCCAGGCAGATGGTGAAGAAGCCCGCGACGGCCTGGAGGCCCTCGTACAGGGCCGTGCCGAAGCCGAGCACGCACTGACCGATCGACGAGTCCTGGGGCACGAGCTCAAACAAGGTGTCGCGCTCCGACACCGCCGCGGCCTGCAATTTCAGGGAAATGCACTGATGAGATGAAACAGAAAAGGGCACGCAAGTAGTGCTCAACACTACGTTGCACACAGTTGAGTACTGTTTGGCTTATTTTTTAAATGCTGTAAAGTGTTGAACAGTAATGTTGAACGCCTATAAGCAGTCAACTTCAGGGTTGGTCAATAGCCATACAGCCTTAAATTGACACTCTTAAGTGTTTAAAATTACTGTTGAACCCTTCTATGCCGTGAAATTTTCAGTTCAATAAATCCTTAAAGTATGCACCATGGCGTTGAAAACTGCTAGCATTTTCATGCCAGTTGCACACTTTTGTCATCGATAACTTTTTCCGTATAAAAAATTAATCGCTCGCTCAATCGCCACACAGTGGCGTGACTTCAGTTCCACTCGATAAGAAATTAGCCCACTCAAGTCACTGCTTTAAATAATTAATACTGCGGTTTAAATGTTGCCCTTGAAATGAATCACATCCTACCTGTGCAGATGCAAGGCATCCCAGTGCTAGCACAACACACAGCAGGGACTTCATGGTGAGCTTCGCGTGGTGAACTGCCTCGCTGGCGCCGCAAGACTGATGGTTTCATGTCGTCCCTCTAGTTCACTTGGCCTGGTCCAAGTTCAAGTACCACACTTGCTGTGATTGTGTAATCATCATTGATCTATCAGACTCTCACTTTTGGACTCTACGTGAGGCGTAGTGGTCAACTTATTAGCTAATTACGACGTGCTATTTACTTTTGCTGTTACAACATATTCCACACGACAACGAAGTAAATGGAGTGTATAAAACGTGTAAGAGTATGAATGGCATTTCTACCTACGGAACAGGCGATTGGCGAGTAGGCGCCATTGTTCACGGCGAAGTGATAGCAATGATAGTGTATCATTTTTTCACCGGCTCCGACTCAAAACTCGCTACTCAAGATTGGCGGGAAACTATCTAACTTAAGCCAGCCATTATGTCGGGCAAACCTTTCCAGCGGTAAAAACCGACGTTTTACCTCAAAATCAGTTTTGGCAAATTATGTCAGCACGGCGCCTGCAAGACTCGGGTTAGGCCATCCCACAGTGCTTTCCTGCACGGCAGGGAAATTGTGGCCTACCTATGAGGTGCTATGAGAACTTTGTAAAGGCTGGACTTGGCAGGTTTCGTAACGGAGATTAGCGGATGTACTTTCTGGATGAGTCTGTGCCTAAAATACTTCTCTGCACTGTAAACGAAATATTGTAAATTCACGAGGGAGCTTTCCCCCGTGAAAGCTTAAGCCACCTCACTGACAACTATTGGGCACTTTACGATGTGTAGTTATTTGTGATCGCTACAATTACTTATTGTTTATTCAGGTAGCAATGGATCGTTTCCATGCTCGTCGGAGCGAAAACGCAAGTTCGTGAGAGCGGTGATGGTTTATTGATAATGAATAAAATTAAAATCTTAAAGATTCCTTCTCAAATACTTTCAGGAAAAAGCGAGGGGGCCTCAACTCCGGCAATCTGGTGTACACCCACCCCGGCAATCTGCGATAATCTTCGGCAATCTCTAGGTAATCGGCTGCGAAACCCATGCTTTTTGCCTACATTCAGGGTGACATTAGTGCGTTTTGCCTAGTTACAGGCGATTTATGCCCTTAAAGCTAAATATTAGTCTAGTAATCTGGCAATCTTGGCAATCTGGTGTACATCCTACAACAGAGTTGAGGCCCCCTCGGGAAAAGGGCGTTGCAGAGCACTCAGAAATCAATGGAATGGGACTTGCCGGCATGTAGGGGGTTTACAGGCGCACTGGCTACAACCCCAACCGCTGCTACTGCAGGCTCATGAGGACCTGCAGGAAACTGAACCACGACTTGAGCGCGCTCCCGCAGGTCTTCCTGTCGAGCGTCCCGATGCCCCACCCCCGGAGGTCGCCGCCGTGTCCCCGGGACAGCTGCACCATGCTGAGGCGCATCTTCCTGCGCTGCACCGTCTCCTCCAGCCAGGGGCCGGCGCCGGCCAGGTCGGCGAAGCGCACGCGGGCGTAGGCCATGCCGTCGCCCACCAGACAGAACGGCACGAACACGAACAGCACCAGCGGCGCCATCCCGACGGCGAACAGGTCCGCCTCCACGCCGTTCAGCACCACCTGCGCACACAAACTGGTTGTTACAACTCTGTGGTTCTGAGTGGTTGGAGTTTTACAAACCTTCCCGATTGTTTCAGTCTTCTGGTGGTTCCAGTCCCCTGAGAAGACTGCTTCCCAGTCGGTGATTGCGACATTGTTTCAGCCGTCTCTAATGAGTGTGACTTGTTGGTTCCATCCCCCTCAGGTGATTGCAATGTAGTTGTTTCTATCTAATGATTGCAACCCGGTTGCTGTCTCCGGCACTCGCCTCCACGGTGCAGAGCAGCGGGACCACGACGCTCACGATGAGGACCTGCGGGAGCAGGGGGGCCACGGCCGCGTCCACGCTGATGGCGGCCTGCGTGAGGACGCTCTGCTGCCGCGCCAGCAGCGTGTCGCAGGGCCTCGTCTACAAGAAGAAAGCAGAACGCAACTGGAAAAATACTTTGTCACGATGACGAAAATACCATGGCTAATTTTCGTCATCGTGACAAAGTATTTTTACAGTGTTTTTGTTTACAAGTAGTGCACTCGGCGATAAACCGTTCATCGTCTAGTGTGCCGAGTGAGAAATCAAAAATCGATGCGATATCATATCGATATCAGTATCGCGCCAAATTCAGAACCATTTCAAGATTAAGTCGACAGGAAAATCGCTAGTATTCTGACATCGCCATTGCGGCTTTATATTGTGGTCGATATCGCCAGTTCTCTCTGGAACACTTCCTCTCCAGCCGGACCTTACCTGGAGGGCTTCGCCTATGCCCTCGTACATGTCCGCCAGGGACAAGTAGATGACCAGGATGAGGACGACCAGCGTGTAGTCAGACAGCACGGCGCAGAGCCCCACGAACAGCTGGAACGACAGGAAGCCCCAGCGCAAAACGTTCGCTGTGAACTTCTGGTGCGCTGTTAAACAGACGTTTCCCTTTTTAAAAACTTCCTCTATTTTATGCCTTTCATATGCGTTGTTTGCGTGCCCAGTAAACACGAAAATGTCACGAATATATCATATACTTCATATTGAAGTCAAAATGACCCAGTTTCAGCAGAAATATTGTCCATTTCGCTGGAAACTAGCTAGCAAACTTGGAATGTTTTTAATCCCACACCATCGACGGCTACCGTAAAACTAGACATGGGACTTAAATTTAAATTTCAAAATGACTTTAAAATTTATCGAGGGATCCCCCACTTCAAAAGTAAGTGTACAACGAGTTTGCGAGGTAGTTGACGAGCTGTCGCGAGTAACGCGCGAGTTTGGACCATTTTTTTTTGAGAGTTTTGCGCAGTTTTTCGTGAACTTTGCGCGAATTTTCGCAAGTTGGGAGTGGTCAAACGAGTTAGCTCGTGGGGGGCCCCTCGGAATGTATGTCATTCCATATAAAATAACTGTTTGTACGCTTGCGGTTGATAAAGTCTAAAACAACAATGTGCAGTCACCACGCCCTGGTCAGTGTATGAGGTGACTCTCGCTCACTGCCGATCAGCGGCTCCATCCAGGCCGCCAGGTGGTCCTGCCAGGTGGGCTTGCGGAAGACTAGCGCCACGGCGACCGCGGCCTCCACCAGCCAGGCGTACGTCTCGTAGAAGCGCACCAGCTTGGCGCAGCGCCGGGCGGTGGCGGCCATGTGAGTCTGTGGGGGGAAACCAAAGCGCTCACTCTGCAAATCGAACTGTAAAACAAGATGACAGTTTTAACTGCAAAACGAAAAAGTTGTACGGTTTGAACTTGTCAAACTAGCCCTATGCATATGTGCAGTTTGAACTGTAGAGCTACTTAGTGTTGTGGTTTAAACTCTGTCATCTTGCTGAGTTGGAACCTGTTGGTTTGTTTTAAGGCTAAGTCATTGTGTGATCTTTGGCGCTTCTTGTTGTTAGTTATTGATCTTGTCGAGTCGGCGGATTTTATTTAAAATTGTCCTAGCCAAAATAAAGTTAGTCTTTGTGGAAATCTGATATCACACTGATGAATAAAGTATGCAACAACTGACGTGCACATACAAGTTAGTGCTCATTGCTCAACACCACGTTGCACACTTTTAACTTACTAAATATTTCAATACTGTGTTTAACAGTTAAGTTGCACCCCGAAAAGTGTTCAACTTCAGGGTTGGCTGTGGCCATGAAGCTTTTGGACACTTTGAAGTGTTCAAATTTACTGTTGAACACCTGAAAGTGTGCACCATAGAGTATAGAGTTGAGTAAAACGAGTACAACTATGTGCATGCCAGTTTCACACTTCTGTTTTCAGTGTTGTGAGTTGCATCCTCCAGCCCCAAAATCAATAGGAACTCGAATCGATTTCCTTTCACACGTTCACGTTTCCGTAACTAATGTTACTAACGACAGGTGTTTACCTTTGTGTGCTCGTGGGCGCTGGTATCGAGGGAGGCGCTCAGCTGAACGAGCCGACACAGGCACGTCTAATGAAACCAGCCATTCAACAAAGTAAGAGTAAGTAGAGAGGCACATATCACCAATAACTGCGAATTGCACTGCACTATATAGCCGCTCCGCGCAGCTCTCTCTCTCTCTCTCTCTCTCTCTCTCTCTCTCTCTCTCTCTCTCTCTCTCTCTCTCCCTGCCTTGATGCCGCGTCTTCGGAACATGAACAAGACGATGACGACGAGGGTCGTGTACACGGCGAGGGCGACCCGAAAGCCGAACATGCTCCCGGAGACGGTCGAGTCGTAGACCATCTGCACCATGACCAGCACGGAGATGACCAGGCTCGCCTAGCGCCAAACAGTCACAGGGACGGAGAAAAACTGACCACACGCGAACCGCAACCTAGCACTCTCTACACGCCGTGGTCGCCTTGCTCACCCAAATTATTGTTGTTGTTTCTTTTCTTCTGAATGCGAAATTTTGGCCTTCTTTTAGATACTGGCAATTTTTGGCCTCCATGCTCTCCTCGCCTATTGACACAATTTTGCCCTCTTTTCTTTTCTTTTCTTTCCTTTCCT
>NW_026267157.1:1434630-1438945 GCF_000697945.3 Frankliniella occidentalis | reverse complement strand
TCCCCTCCTGCCGGGCTGACCACATTGTGGGCATATCGGCCGCTTTTTATGCCCAATGCGACCAGCAGACCCTCAAATCCGCTGGTCCCTGCTGCCGGGCTGTCCACATTGTGGCCATTGCCTTGGTAGGGGCTGAAGGAGCCATCTGACCTGTAGCCTGGAATTGCCTGGAATTCTTACAGCTTTCTTCTACCTAAAGCCGAAGAGAGTAGCCCCCTAGCCCAATTCCCTGACTTTCTAAAAATCTTTGAACATTGAACAAAAAATGCCCACATTGTGGACACGTCGGCAGTAGGGACATTTGGCCATAACCACAATGTGGTCAAGCCGGCCCCAACGTGTTTATGTGATTTGAATCATTGAAATCATTCTTCCTTTTCTATACTTTTTTTCGATTTTTATTTTCTAATGTTTGGGGGTTCCTATGTCTGTTTGAAGTGGAACGACCCTCCCCTCCTCTATCTCCCCCCTGTGTCAGAAAACTATTTTACTTTAATCCATTTTTTCCTATATTTTTTCCTTTTTTCCCGTTATTTTTTGGGGTGTCCTATAACTGTTCCCATGGAATGACTCCCCCCCCGCCCCCTCCCCACCCAGTGGGCCTGCAAAAGAGCGCCAGGGACCCGAGGCTCCCTCCGGCCGGGCCAAAAATCAGGTAAGCAACCTGAATACGGCAAAAATCAGGTAAAATTACCTGAAAATCGTCAAATCAGGTAAAATTACCTGAATCCGGAAAAAAGTTACCTGAAAGTCAGGTAAGCGGTTTCACCGTGTGCACGCATTTGTCGACCTTGCTGTAGACCTGTGCTGACGTCATCGCCAAGGAGCCGATGGCCCAAACTGGTTTGAACGATGCGGCAGTCTGTCGGTGCTCTTCGCCATGGACGGGCCGGCGCTCCTGCGCCTGGCGCTCCTGCGCCTGCTGTTCCTCGCCGCGCTCCTCAACCTGAGTAAGACGCGCTCAAAGGACAAAATGTGTCAGGCGTTCACCTAAAGTCGACGGCACGGGTCGAAGTTTAGCCATCCTGACCTGACTGTCGGAAATGAGTTACATCTGTCGTAGCTTATTCCAGAAGCTTAAACATAATCAGCAAACTCAAGTGTGTACATGTGTGGAGTATCTCCTGAATACACCCAGGTATGCGTTACTTACCTGAATACCTTCCATGCATTCAGTAAATTGCCTGTGCGTGCGCATGTGTGCAGTAAGTAGTGTGTACATGGCCATGAATTCAATTCGGCAAGTTGCCATTCAGAGGGCTCTACGTGTGTACCTACATGGTCATGTACACACTAGTTTTCGCACACGCAGACAGAAACATGGGGAAGGCATTGAGGAAATAATGCATGCATGTACACACTTAGGATTGCAGAGTATTTACAGACCCGCCCAACTTTAGATTAATGGCTCGACTTTTATTGCTGCGGGTAATTCCAGGAAGGGGTGTCACGTGGTTTGTGAGCGACTGGGAGGTGCTAGGGTCTCGCACAAAACATGACTGGACGCGTCTTAAGATGGGGAGTCAGGACACGTATTGAAAAACAACGTAGCCTCTCAGTCGCTCACAAATCGCGTGACGGGCGGAAATTTTTGACCATACCTCCTGGAATTGCCCCTGCATATTTGCTTGCTTTCTGACTAAAACTTTGAAATAAGGGACTGTCTGAAAAGATAGTTGTGACTGGATTACGATTTACCCTCTTCTTTCAGGTGTTGTTTTCTGCAGAGCCCCAGGGCAGCTGGCCCTGGAAAACTCTGACTGGTCAGGGGCACTGCACGCTTCCGAGGGGCTCTTCAGGAAGCCCGTGGAGGACAGTAACGATGCCATCGTGTTCGAGGATTCCGGCGCACCCCTACCGAATGCACAGGGAGACAAGCTCTCGCAGCGTTTGCCGCTGTCTGATTCAAAACCAAAGTTCACTGCAGTCGGGTCAAGACTGAAGAATGACACCGAGGGTACGAGTGTTTTCATTTGGTTTTCTTTCTTCGCCACATCAGGATTGGATACCTTTTGTGCTCGCAGTGGAATAATTGTTGTTGTACTCGTCGAATACTAATTTTCTAACCCATCCATCTGCAGTAGAAATCCAAGTGTGTGCATGTCACACACTTGTAGCGTGTGTGAATTTCCACTCGCACACTATAGGGTACAAGTATACGAATTTTACGGGAAAATTCTCACTTTTACTGGTCTAAGTGTGCGGATGGAAATTCACTCACCCCCAAGAGTGCGACCTGCATACAATTGGGTTGATAGTGTTAACCAGTTGCAGCGTGGCCCCAGAGATATTAGTTTTCCTTTGACCTCTTTTAGACGTCTCCAAGCTGACTAGTGAACAGATGGCGGAGCGCCTCGTGTTTGGGTCCCGGGTGGTGCGGGGCGCGGACTGGAGGTGGGGCGACCAGGACGGCGGCGGGGAGGGCGTCATCATCTCCAACGGGGTGTTCGTCGACGGCTGGGTGCTCGTGCGTTGGGACGCCAACGGCCACCAGGTCAACTACCGCATGGGCAAGGGCGCCTTCGACCTGAAGCTCGTCAGCGCCACGCCGAAGGGTGAGTCGGGTGAATCAAGGATGGTATCAAGTCATTCATAAAAAAAAAAATATTTTCCTTGTGACGGACCTTTCGTTTCATCATGACACATTGAATCAGATGTGTTGTTGTTTGCCTCTTTACTTCCGGTGCAAACCCAACTGTACTTCATACACACAAGGAAGAGTTGACTTAGAAGGACACACAATGTAGTGTAGTGTGCGGTAGTACACTTTTTCCTTGTGTACTAAGTACACTGTTGGTTTCGAAGTGTGTTTATTTGCTTGTTTCCTTATTTATTTGTTTCCTAGTTTATTCGCTCTTTTTTGCCTGCACACTCGACGCTGAAACATCTTGTATTTCTGGTTCCCCTTTTCAGAGCTGACGGTGACGTGCTACCATTTCCAGTGCGCCAACGGCCGGTGCGCGAGGAAGGAGGATGTGTGCGACCGCCACGACGACTGCAAGGATAGGTCGGACGAGGAAAACTGCAACGGTATGGGCCCAGCCGAAAAACTCGTCTTCTTTGCCGTGATCGTTACATTTTGCTTCGAAATATTTCGCTTCCTTATTGTTTTTTATCTATGCTCTCTGTAAAAACTGATTCACATCGAACCCATTTTGGTGTTTTTTTTCAGATCCGGATAAGATCAGCGGTGCGCAGACGGTCCACCTGCTCAAGTTCGGCTCGCGGGTGGTGCGGGGCCCCGACTGGAAGTGGGGGGAGCAGGACGGGAAGCCCCCGGGCCAGGGCACCGTCGTCTCCAACGGCGTCCTGAGGGACAGCGTCGCCGTGGTGCGGTGGGACCAGGGCAAGCACGAGAACCAGTACCGCATGAGCCAGAGCAAGGGCTTGTACGACCTCAAGCTGGCGGCCATCAGGCCCCAGGAGAGTGAGTCCACCTGCTTATTCCACTCCGGTTTTGTATTTTAATTCGCTCTTTTTTGTAAGTTTTACAATGTATTGCTGCACTCGCGTTGCTGTGTTATAATATGAAGCTTCGATTACATCGACTCATGAAGTTGTTGTTACGTGAGCGTAAAGTCCCGTTGATACACAAACAAACAAAAACTGATATTAGAACTTTTATTCCCAGACGTGTCTTTAGCGTGCCTTCATTTCAAGTGCGGCAGCGGTGACTGCACGAGGAACCACCACGTCTGCGACGGCGCCAAAGACTGCAAAGACCAGTCCGACGAGGAGAACTGCGACAGTGAGTGGAAAATGGAATGATTATGTCTGCAAGTTTCTAAACAAATGTAAACCTAACCTAACCAAGGGGAAGTAGGCTTGAACTTCGGCGATTTTTGGTAAACTCTACTAAACTTCAGGAACTTCGGTGAACTTCGACCGAAGTTCTCCGACTTCGGCCTGATCAAGAGCTCTAAAAGCAAGCTAGATAGGGTTACAAACATCGCCGGCCGGTCGTGCGATAATCTTACCCCCAACCTCACTTAACCGACTTGTCCGCAGCTCCGTTCAAGCTGAGCGGCCGCCAGACCGCGCAGCTGGTGAAGTTCGGCTCCCGGGTGGTGCGCGGCCCGGACTGGCAGTGGGGCTTCCAGGACGGCACGCCGCCGGGCGAGGGCGTCGTCGTCTCCAAGGGCGTGCTCGCCGACGGCTACGCGCTCGTCCAGTGGGAGAACAGCACGGGCAGCGAGAACAGCTACCGCCTCACGAGCACCGCCCAGGACCTGAGGCTGCTGTCCCTCAAGCCCAGGAGTGAGTGGTGAATGCATGACACACTGGGATCGTGACCATGTTGTGACTTACGGGGGGG
>NW_026267157.1:1432432-1434580 GCF_000697945.3 Frankliniella occidentalis | reverse complement strand
GGGAAGCAAAGCCGTCAAAAACCAGTCTTCATAAAAATGTCAAAAATTGCCAGTCAAAAAAGAAAGCCAAACTTTTGGAAATCAAGGCGACCATACGGCATGAAGGGTGAATGTAGTTGTTCTTTATGTTCACTGACCACGCTTTGTCGACAGAACGCCAAGAGGTAGTTTTTCCATCCTGGGAGCTCGCCTGCCGATACAACTCGCACCCACCACCGCAGGTGTTGGGTGAGAGGGCCTTCGTCCTTATTGGCGACATCGCAAATGTACAGGTCTGCTCGCAACAGGTGCAAGGTCCTGCTCGCGAGACCCTGCGCGGCCGGTACCTTGGCCATTTGCCTGCGCAGTATGGATACAAAAAACATTGCGGCTGACTCACAATGAAATATATGCAGACTGTGTGCAACTCTGTAAAACTTGCAAAATTTGCCGTAATTTTGCTTTGCAAGTGAAACTTCGTAAATTTACGAGTGCAATCGTAAATTTACGAAGTTCGTTCGCACAAACGCAGTGTCGCATAAAGTCGTAAAAAAAAACACCAAGCCAAGTCTTAAATCTTTCGTAATTTTACAATTTGTAACACAACTGTTTACATGTAATATTTGCAAATTTTTGAGTTTGTAATCTTTAGCCTTTTTAAAGTTTCCCCGACAAACCGTTTCTTCTCCAGCAGCGTGACCATCTCTGGAGGGAGGCGCGCGCACTGGGGGGTCGCGGCCGCGGCGCGAGGCGGGCGCGCTCCAAAATCACGCTGTCGTGCTCCTCATTGCCTCTCGCCGGAGTTTATCAAGAATGGGGAATGATGAGGAATACTGCCCGGTAATGATGGGGGCGTGACTGCGGGGCCCCGCCGACGTCAAAGTGGCACGACAACCGACATGGAAAGTGGGCCTTCCACGAGGCGCGGCATGGCTCTCTACTGGTGGTCGCCTTGAAACTAGACCAGAAAAACAAATGGGGTGCCTTCTAATCCCTTCTTTGAAGGCCGTCGTGAAGTAAGTGCCTCACAAAAGGTGATATTTTTTGGCACCTTTCGATGCCGTTGTAACTAAGCAGCACCCCTAAAAATCCCCAGCACCCTTAAAATGGTTTGTGTGTTGTTTTTTGGTGTATTTTTTTGCACCTTTGTCTTTGTAGTGACTCCACACACTATTTGTAGTGCACCGGAAAATATAACATTCAGAGGTGACTCAGAAACATTAAGAAACATTATGACACATTCGAAAAAACAATTGGTAAAAAATATTATCCGCATTTTTGCTAGTTGTAATTGTTAAAATGCGCCCTTATTACATTTTGTCGGACTAGTTGCCAAGATGAAAGTACAATGTCACGATAATCACAGATGTATGTCTATTTAAGTGTATATCTATTAAAGCGATTTATGTTGATTTCGATAAATTTTTAACCTGATGATTCCCAGGCAGGTGTACACATGATTCCCGGAGTTCTTGCCCCCTCGAGTTGATTGCTCTCACGGTCTCTTATGAGAGAGAGAAAAGAGGGGAGGGGGGTCTCATGGGGATTGGACTTGGAAACCTGAGCAGACTTTAGTCCTGTTCATGTAGTTTTGTCTTGCTTCCGATACAACTCAACAGGACCTCTCTACCCCAATGGGTTTTGACCCTGAGTGGTTGTTTTTCAGGGATTGGTTTGATCCACGTGGTTGACTTTCGTCACGTGAAACAAATAACGGTATCTATAATAAAGGGATACAGCTCTGTGACAAATTTCGTACAAACATTTGTACAAAACTGAACGAATTTTATGGACATTACAAATCCTACAGAGCCCCAATCGCAACAACAATGCGGTGTGCTGTTTACTCGCATCGGCGATTTGCACGGTGAAACCGCTTACCTGACTTTCAGGTAACTTTTTTCGGGATTCAGGTAATTTTACCTGATTTGACGATTTTCAGGTAATTTTACCTGATTTTTGCCGTATTCAGGTTGCTTACCTGATTTTTGGCCCGGCCGGAGGGAGCCTCGGGTCCCTGGCGCTCTTTTGCAGGCCCACTGGGTGGGGAGGGGGCGGGGGGGGAGTCATTCCATGGGAACAGTTATAGGACACCCCAAAAAATAACGGGAAAAAAGGAAAAAATATAGGAAAAAATGGATTAAAGTAAAATAGTTTTCTGACACAGGG
>NW_026267157.1:1428778-1431266 GCF_000697945.3 Frankliniella occidentalis | reverse complement strand
CGCACCCTGCCCCGCCCCGCCTGCCTCCCGCCTCCCTCACCGGCGTCCGCTCCGTCCGCTCCGCATCCCAACTCGGCCTCCGCACGTCGACGTCGGCAGTGCAGAGCTGGCAGTGCTGTTCAGGTTGGCAGACGATCCGCTTTGACGCCGCGTCGGGCCCGCGTCAGGAGAAGCCAGTGTCGCCAGTGTTTGTCGGTGTTTGTCGGTGTTTGTCGACGGGAAGTGTCCGTTTCTGGTGAGTAGGCCCTACCCCGTCCGTCCCCCGGGCACCAGGACCCCGCCGGCACTTGTTTGACGGCGAGCTTGAGGTGCGTGACACCGCCGGCCGTTCGGTACGGGTGACGGAGGCCCACTGTTGTGTCCGTCAAACGTTTGGGCTGCCCCCTCCACGTCGTGGGGTCTTCATGTTGTCCGTTATTCGAATGTCGGATGAGGTCGTTTTAGTACCATTTCGATTTGAATAAATTGGCCTGTTGACTTCGATCGGAGGGATCGCTCTCCCGCGCCCATGTGCAGCGCGTGCGGGAGAGGGGGGGGGGGATTTGTACACGAGAGCCAGAGACGTATTTCCAGTGCGAATTGTCAGACTTGCCGTTTTGGCATCGGTTTTTACGCCGCTAGAAATACGAAAATGGACCCGAAATTGGCGCTATTTCGGAAGTCGTTGACGTTTTGAGTCTACTGTCGAAAACCCGTTGATCTCCGTCGTGTATATTGTGCACCCCCTCCCCTCTAACACCTCCTACCCTAGCGGCTTCGATAGAGCGTACCGGTAAAGCTGAAATGCAGCAGAATGCGGGGAAGAAGAAAACGGGAAATCGCAATGCTTTAACATGGTGACTTCCGCTTTTTGTTCGATGCATTCTTCTGCATTTCAGCTTTACCGGAACGCTTTATTGTTGTTCGCGGCATGCTCCTCCTCATGCGTTGTTTCCTCGTCTCATCCAGTTCGGAGCCATGGAGCAGTACCCCAGGCTGACGTGGCTGCCCATGCTGCAGCGCGGCTGCTGCTGCTCGCTGGAGGTGTGCTGCAAGTTGCAGGGCTACCTGACTCTGGTGCGTATCTAGCGTGTAAATGAATGTCGCACACTTCTAGCAATGTGAACTTTCACTCACGCACTTGCATCTAGTGTAGGTGTGCATCTTCTTCGGAACTTCCCTTTCTCTTCCCTTTCTATTATATGGCCCTACTCCTCGCACCTATAAGTGCGCGGTTCACACGCCTGCAAGTGTGTGGCATTCACACACTTTGGCTTGCGGCACGGTCGGGACCATCCATGCTGGCCAACTTCGACATGCCGAACGTTTTTGACGTCGAAAGATTGCTTTGTGTTGGTCAGGTTTTCTGTGTCCTCGACATCGTTTCGTGCCTGGCCCTCTGGGCGACTGAATCGAACTTCTGCCGCGAGTACCAGCCCATTACGCCCAACATGCCGAGCCTCGTGTGCGGGCCCTTCGGGGTCGCATTTCAAATATGCAACTTCATCTACGGACTCGTAGTTTTCTCGATCTCCGTCGTGATGCTGGCGGGTATCTCCCAGGTACGTTGCTGCCGCCGACTACTTTGTGCGGCTCTGACGCCCTATCCCGCCTCAGCTCATGCAGTGCCTGTCCTCTCCCCCTGCAGCGCCGCGGGGGCATGCTGACGCCCTACCTGGTGCTGCAGTACATCAACGTCATCCTCGTCATTCACGTGGCGGTCTGGTTCACGTTCCCCGCGCCCGTCGTGTCGCTCTTCCTCACCATCCCCGCCATAGGTACGTAAACAATAGGAGAGTACCCCTTTAGAGCCCGGAGTAAGGAGAACGATAACGGAGCGCTGGAGGGGCGCGAACGCGCGCGCGGAGGGGGGGGGGGGGGGCAGTGCGCGCGCCTTCCCACTCTTCTAGTAGTTATGTTCTTACTCTTCCGATCCAGGCTCGACAGTTTGTATAGCTGTGTCACCTCTTTGTTGCAGCTCTGAACGTGTACTGCCTGCTGTGCGTGAACAGCCTCCGAGCGCAGTTCAACTTCAAGGCCGGTGGCATGCAACCCCTCGGCCAGGAGTTCGACAACCCGCTGGCTCGCCCGATGGCTTGAGGTACAACATGAGAATCATTTCACCCAACCATTCCCCCTCCTAAATATTTAATTTCCTCGTGCGTTTATGTGTTGTTGTTTTTTTGTTTTGTTTTTACCTCCCTAGTTCGCTCCTGCCTTTTTTGGAGAGAAGTTGCGCAGATTTTCTGAACGGGTGCACCCCCGTTACTCACCTTGGACACACGGCGCTAAAGTGGAAGTAACACCTCCCTCGTTCCTTTTTAGTTTTAGTTAGTTTTTCGTTTTTTCTGCCATTTTGTATTTTCTGAGAAAAAGCAATAAAGACATCATTCTGCTAACATATATGTCTTAGACTGTTTGCTCTCCGGCTGCCTCTTTGCAAATCGTGCGGTACGTTAAGGTTAAGGTAGAGCTATGGTAGAGCAATGGTTGCGGCGGATCCCCCCCC
>NW_026267157.1:1417733-1428728 GCF_000697945.3 Frankliniella occidentalis | reverse complement strand
GGAGGGTGTACACTTCGAAGCACCCCTCGGTTCTCGGTTCAAGTAGTCCCACACTTTACCCCCCGTTCCGCCCGTGACGTTGCGGCCGAAGCCGACGGGCGCGGAGATGCAGTCCCGGTTCCAGGCGTGCACCGCGGCCCGCGGGCCGCACGCGGCGCACGCCGCGAGCAGCAGGAGGGCGTGCTTCGCGTCCATGGTGGCGGCCGGGCGCGCGGCGGGCTTGGCCGGGTGGTCCCGCGGCCGCGCGCTTAAGTAGCACCCCGCCGCCGTCCCCTCTGTCGCGCTCGTGTCGGCCCCCTGCACGACGGGCTCCTCCTCTACGCCGTCGCTCGCACGCATAGTCGAGGAGTCGTCACGAAATTGCGACACGGTGACGTTTCGCTCGCGGGGTGTGCGGTGCGACGGGTGGGAGTCCAATGCTGGCTGCACCATTTCAGGTCAGATTGTTTGTTTGGGTGTCCGCCGTCACGTTTGAAGGAAACAATGCTTCACCTGCCCTACGCCCCGGTCAGGCGACTCCGCCGGCCCGGCCCTTTGACGCCGGCCGGTGGGCAGATAGGCAACCCACCCTGCGGCGCTTGTGTTAGATGGGTTGCCTAAGCGTGGCTTTGCGGGCCAAGTTCTCGTGCTACAAATAGCAACTGACGCAACTGGCGCCTGTCTCCGAGCGGCCATCCCCATCCCGACACGTCGTTCGTCCTCTCTTGGTTCGGCCGGGCACCGCCTATTCGGTGTCGGCTGCTTCGCGTCTGCCCCCCCAAAAAATGACAGACTCGGGAAATTCGTGCTGAGCTTAAGAGGGTTTTGAGACACATCTCTCCAGTTTCCACCCGCGAAGCAATCCCGCGCGGAAATTTTTCCGTTTCGAATCTCAAGTTGGTCACACTGTAGGCACCTGCCCCCTCCCCTTACCCGCCCCGCTCCCCGCAGCCACTCCAAGCCGCGCCTGCGCATTGGACCCATGTCTGGTCTTGGACGGAGTATTCCCCTTCGTCTGCAGTCGCCGCCTAGGAACGCCTAGGCCTGAAGCCCTTGGACTAGCAATTTCATTTCATAGTGGCCAAGTTTGGAGCTAGTTTCTGAAAAGTCGACCCAGTCAAGGTAAGTCTGCGATACGTAGCCATCAGAAATATCCGATTGCCTTAGTGGCAAAACTTACCTCGCAACCGCCTTGGCTGTTAGGCTAGTAGTGCCTGTAGGTGCCCGGTTATGCCGGAGTTGAAACAATTAGGCTAGGATCTAGTTAAAACTATACCTTTAAAAAAACTTAACCTTTCATAGCAGAACAATGACTGGGAGTTAGGCACTTGTTGGAAATAGTTTTAATTTAACTTACTCTTGTTTACAGGCTTTGTACTTCGAGGCAGATATGTTATCGCTTTACTATCTTTGTTAAATATCTGGTACATTCTTATTTTTCAGGCAGTATGGAAGGGAGGAGAGGATCCAGATTTCATTCAAGAGGACCCAGGAAGAAAGCAGGCAATTTCTCAATGAGGAGTAATGGGTCGGGTCCTGCACCAAGTGACCCGGACCAGGCTCATCGTACTGCAAGGAGTCCTAGAAGAGAAAACGGCTCAAGGTGGGACAGAAACGGCAGTTTCCCAATTAGGGCTAATTGGTCTGGTCCAGAACCAAGTGACCAGGCTCGTCATTCTGCAGGGAGTTCTAGAGGAGAAAACAACTCAAGGTGGGATAAGAACTTGGCACCAAAGAGGGGTGGAGCTCATGGTAACCGAATGATGGGAAAATCTGAAGATGCATCATCTTCACTCAAACCTTTTCCTTTTGGGTTCCGGAGGTTGGAGGCCCTTTCAGGATTACCTGGCCTCAAGATTATGGAAATCTTAGCAGTGCAGCAGACAATGGCTGACTTTGTTGCACTTTCAAATCAAGCTGATTTAAAAGATGATTTCATTGCACGCATTGTTGTTATTTTAGGGAAACTGGCTCGCATTGAGTTTGATGAAATAGTGGTTCAGTTGCTCTCACAAATTTCTTCCTCGGGGTTCTTGAAGCAACTTTTATGTTACATTGTTGACTTTCAAGAAAAAGATTTTACTGCTGAGGACAACAGAGAAGCCTTTGTTATATTTGATAGTGTGGCAGCATTCAGTCATACTGTGAGCAAACTTTTACCAACTCTTGCATGTGAAAAGTTTTTACCAATTTTGAAACAATGCAACAATGCCCTAATGTCTACAACATTTGAAGGGATTGAAAAAGTTCAGGAATCGATAAATATTACCTTAGAAAAAATTACTGTAGAGAAAGAGAAAAGAAAAGCTCAACCTGTGAAAACTACAATTGCTGAAGAAGCATTGCAACTATCATCGCCACCACAAGATTTTAGGGATCTGAGTACTGTACCCCAAGAACAAGATCTGTCACATCGCCATTCCTCATTTCTGAGACCTTGCATAACTCAAGGACCGTACAAGAATGTTGAACATTATTTGGATGTCCAGTTTAGACTTCTGCGGGAAGATTTTGTCAGGCCATTGAGGGATGGAATTAGAGATTACATTCAGAAGAAACGTGAAGCTGACTCTGGTAATAAAAAGAGAATCAGAGTAAACAACATAAAAATATATGAAAGAATTGCTTTTGGTAAAGCTGAAATTATTGAAGCTAAAGTTGGATTCCCTGTAAATTTTGACCCCCAGAAGAAGTTTTGCATCTCTATTAACTGGGAACAATCAAAAAGGTTCATGCTGGGATCTTTGCTAATTTTGACAAAAGATGGGTTTCAAACCATTATTTTAGCTAAGGTATTGAAAAGGGATGTTCCAAGTTTGAGCAATGGCATTGTATTGATTGAAATAGCTGACCAACTTAATGACTGCAATATTCTCAATCATGGTCACTGGATTATGGCAGAAAGCAATTTGTTCTTTGGAGCCTATTCACATGTGCTTGAAGCTTTGAAGAGTTATGATGAGGTCAGTTTCCCTCTAAAGAATTATATTGTGGAAGCACATTTTCAGCCAGAAATGCCCACATACCTGACTGCCCATGGTGGTGACATTTCCTATAAACTCTCTGGTGCTCCAATTGATCGCAAAATCCATCAAGACTTGGACTCTGATTTGAGCCCACTAAACTTAAATCAGGACGAAGTTGGTTCATTCTCAGTAAACTTGCACCACAATGAAAGTTGGCCTGCCTCAAGTGATCTGGGTCTTGATGAGAGTCAGTATGAGGCATTCAGAGGAGCCCTGACTCAAAAGGTTATGCTGATCCAAGGACCTCCTGGTACAGGAAAGACTTTCCTGGGCTTGAAAGTTGCCACAACTCTTTTAAACAATAGTCAATACTGGCAGAAGACGAGTTATGATGAGCAGCGACGACCACTCGTGGTTGTATGCTACACAAATCATGCCCTTGATCAATTTTTAATGGGATTAATGTCAGTAACAAACAGCATTGTGAGAGTTGGGGGCGGTTCGAAAGTCAAAGAACTAGAAAAATTTTCAATCAGAAACATGAGGCGTTCAGTGCATCTTACTGGTTCTTTTATACATATGATAAAGAATTACAGACATGCATTTTCAAACATAAAAGAAGAATATCAGAAACTTGAAAAAGCCATATCCGAAATTGAGATGGGGAATGGTATTGTAGATCCAGTTTGCCTCTTAAACTATGGTGTTGTATCACATCGTCAATCTCTATCATTTAACAGTGGAGAGGATGTACTTGAATGGCTAGTAGGATTAAATATGACTACTCTGTTCAATGAAACTCAGGCAAATCTGTCTTCTTTGATTTTGGAAGATGAAGATAACAATCAAGACCTATATTTTTCTCTGAAATTCTCCAAGTTTGATCAAATTATAAACTCAAATACTAGGAGTTCAAGTTATTTGAAAGAAAGAAGAATATATATGCAACATCAATTGAGGAATCCTATCACAGACCCCAAACTTCTCAATTTGGATGTGGTTAACAAAAGTAGAAGTCTCAAGCAACTTTCCTCAGAAAATCGATGGCAGCTTTACAGGTATCAATCTAATTGAACACTTTTATCCCATCATATTCTTCAGAAAAAATAATTTGCTTTTAGATTTTGAAATTGTAATGTTATTTTATTTTTGCAGATACTGGGTGAATGAACTACTTAAAGTGCTTAAAACTAAAATTACTGACATGCAACCAAAATTGCTAAGGGCTGCAGCAAATTGGAAAGAAGCGCAAATGGTTGAAGATCAGTATATTATGTCACATTGCCAAGTTATTGGTATGACAACAACATATGCAGCGTCTAAACAGTCTATTTTAAAACAACTTCGCCCCAGAATTGGTTAGTATTGTTAAAAACTCTTCCAATAATGCTCCTTTTAATAAAGTTTTACTTTATATACCTATATTGCTTGGGGGCTATTTTGTGATTTTTCAGTTATTGTCGAAGAGGCTGCGGAAATCCTAGAGGCCCATGTTATTGTGTCTTTAACTGGATCTGTTGAGCACCTGATAATGATAGGTAAGAAATAACTGACTTCCAGGATAGTTATAAGCTTTCTTCTTATAAGCTTTCTTCTGGGATTGAAACTTTAGAATCTAATATACATGTTCCTTCCTGGCAAGGTGACCACTTACAATTGAGACCAAACCCTGCAGTTTATGAATTGGCTACAAAATACCATCTAAATGTCTCTCTCTTTGAAAGACTCATTAATAACAGAGTGCAGTGTGTATCTTTAACAACTCAGCATCGAATGCGTCCAGAAATAGCAAGGCTTGTTTGCCCTGCAATATATCCATCTTTAATCAACCATGAATCTGTCTTTGAATATCCTACAGTTAAAGGAGTTACAAAAAATTTGGCCTTCATTGATCATAGTCATCATCAGGAAGAGGTGATTATTATTATAACTGTGCCAATTTTCTTAGGGGTTTAATAAAATATTTATCAGTATGTTTCATCTTACCTCCTCACCATTTTATATTTTCTAATCTTATTTTATTTTTAAATTTTAGGTAGAAGAAATTCAATCATTCCGCAATGTACATGAGGCACATTTTATTTCTGCACTGGTCAGGTACCTTTGTCTCCAAGGCTACAATGGTAGCCAAATCACTGTTTTGGCTACCTACAAAGGACAAATGTTTTACCTAAATAAGGTACAACAGTCAATTTGTTTTCCATTTCAAAGATTATTTTAAAAACTAAATTGAATATTGCTGTTTCTTTTCTGTGTATTGAAATAAGTTTATTGTTTTTATTTATTTTTAGCTTCGTAATGAAAATGCCTACCTCTCAGATGTAAGAATAACTGTTGTAGATAATTATCAGGGTGAGGAAAATGACATAATTCTCCTCTCTTTGGTACGAAGCAACGACGATGGGGATGTTGGTTTTTTGAAAATAGAAAACCGAGTGTGTGTTGCACTATCTCGAGCTAAACATGGTGAGCTATTTTTTATAAAGTTTGTCACCGTAATATGACACCCATGCCAAAATAATTGATGTGAGCTTAATATCAAAAGTCATATCTTTCAGTGCATGCACTTTTTTCTTTCTTTTCTTTTTTAAATAATTTTAATCTGTGTTTTTTAGTTGTTTTTAGTAGTTTTGCATTTTAAACAAAGTTTTTGCTTTCCCTTGATTAAGCGTGTAAGTATAAGACTGTGTGCCCAAACTTAAAATATTTTGTTGCCTTTATTTTGTTCTAGGTCTATTCATCATTGGAAACATGCAAAACTTATTGATGAAAGGTCTGATTTGGCCAAAGGTTCACAAGGAGTTGTCAGAAATGAATGGCTTAGTCTCAGGACTTGAACTTCGATGTGAGGTTCATTCTACAATTACTGTTGTTACCGATGCTAGTGATTTCAAGAATGTTCCAGAAGGAGGTTGTCTTCTGCAGTGTAACACTTTAATGCAGTGTTCACACATCTGCGCTCAAATGTGTCACTCAACTGATAGAAAACATCTGAATTTCCAGTACAGTTTGTTCACTATTAATTGGAAGCTTAAGGATTGTTTGCACACCTGATTTTCATCAATTTTGTAAATTCTTTAG
The DNA here is from genome assembly GCF_000697945.3 of Frankliniella occidentalis. Taxonomy (NCBI): domain Eukaryota; kingdom Metazoa; phylum Arthropoda; class Insecta; order Thysanoptera; family Thripidae; genus Frankliniella; species Frankliniella occidentalis. The sequence goes on along the minus strand of NW_026267157.1, from coordinate 1,422,702 downwards.
ATGTCTTGAGCCCTGTCCACGTCCAGTCTGTGTGAAGAATCATCCGTGCCCTGATAAGTGCTATGAGGAATGCAAACCCTGTCGAGTGCCAACTTTAGTCACTTTACCTTGTGATCACTCAGTTGAGATACCATGCCATGTGAATCCTTCTAATTACAAGTGTATGGTAAGTTCATAACTATTCAAAGGAGGTAACTTGCTAAAAAGTTCTAAAACACATTCATTGTTCACCACTGAATTATTTTTGTTTTTAGGAGGAATCACTTTTTACATTATTATGTAATCATCAGAGAAAGATTGCCTGTCACCTTAAAAAAACACCTGAACTAATTGATTGCTTGGAGCCCTGCAGAGTTCGTTTGAATTGTGGACATGTTTGTGAGAGAAGATGCCATTTATTTAATGATCCTGATCATAAGAAAGTAAGGAAGACCTTAAAGGGCTTAAATGTAAACAGGTTCTGTTTCAACATCCTTGTATTTATTAATCTAAAGAAAACATTCTCAATTTGATTTCTAGTACATTTGTCGAAAGCCTTGTGAGAAAAAAAATATTGGGTGTACAGAGAATCACATCTGCATGTTAGCGTGTAATCAAGAGTGTGAGCAGTGTGTGATAATGGTGAAGAAGCTGCTGCCCTGTGGGCATGAGTGGACAATGAAGTGCCATGAAGAGGCAACTCGCCTATTATGTGGCAACAAGTGTCCTGAAACTTTGTCTCCATGTGGTCATAAGTGTTTGAAGAAGTGCAAGGATAGCTGTTCCCCTTGCTTAACAAAGGTAAGGTGAAACATACGAAATAACCGTGTGTTGAAATATTCTGTATACCGTATGTTCTGCATATATATGTAATGATTTTCCTTGGTCCTGTCTATAACATATTTCAGGTGGACAAAATTATTCCTTTGTGTAAACATGTTCAAAAGATGTTATGTGGAGATGATCCATCCAGTTTTAAAAGTTGCCAAAAAAAGTGTGAGAGAAAGTTGCCCTGTGGCCACAAATGTACCAATCGGTGCTCTGAACAATGTACTAAAGAATGTAAAGAATTAGTCAACTACCCAGGGGTAACTGGATGTGGCCATGAAATCCGTGTCCAATGTTACAGGAAGTATACTCTTGGTATGGCAATATTTTCTTTTTTCTAACTGGTGGAATAAATATTCAATAATAATACTAAAAATATAACACTGCTTGCTTTATACTGGTTTACTTACAAATATATTTACAGCCCCAAACAGCATCGAGCTCTTGCAATCCTGTCAAGAGCCCTGCAATGTGCTTTTGGAACCCTGCAAGCACCAATGCAGAGGCACTTGTGGGACTTGCTGGCAGCGGAACTTTCACCGTGGCTGTAAAGAACCGTGTGGTAGAGTCAATATCTGCGGTCACAGGTTGGTTTCTTTCCATTTATAGTCTTTACTGATGGTCTCTGAGATTTACATTCTCCATAAAAATTACATATTGATTTGTCTTCTTCTTTTCAGCTGTAAAGCCCCATGTGCAGAAAAGTGTCCTCCCTGTAATGCACCCTGTACTGTGAAGTGTCAGCACTCAGTTTGCCCACAGAGATGTGGGCAACCTTGCCCACCGTGCTTGGTAAGCAGCCCATAGTTTCCATGATGTGTCTTTTGTTGATGTTTTAGAAATACATCTTTCTGTTATCTTTTCTTAACTTAATATCAACTGTATTTTTTTGTTTTGTTTTTGTTTTCTCTGTTAATATTAGGAAAAGTGTACAAGAAAATGTTCTCATGGAAAATGCAAGAAGCTTTGCAGTCAAAATTGTGATGTAAAGGCATGTGAAGAGCCATGTCCAAAAATGTTGAAGAAATGTGGGCACAAGTGTGTTGGGCTCTGTGGTGACACTTGTGTGTGTGAAGAGTGCAATCCTGGAATCAGGGATATACTTTTTGGCAGGGAAGATGAGGAAAATGCAAGGTCTGTACTGAACGTCTCCAACTGAATTCTGAACATAATTGTAGGAAAGATATATATTTATGTATATGTATATGTATTTATGTACAACCTTGACTGATTTTTTCTTCACTTGTCATTATTACAGATTTGTTATTTTGCCAGACTGCAATCACATATTTGAATCTTCAGGACTTAAGGAGTGGCTATTACAGGATTCAGAAATTAAGGAAAAAGTCTGTTGTAAAGAAATGATGTATCTGGTAAGACAAAACTACACGTCATATGAAATTATGTGGATCTTTTCTCTTTTCCAGGAATGCCCAAACTGCAAAAAACCGATTCGTACATCCTTACGTTTTAATCATATAATAATGAGACATGCACATGATGTCCAAATGATAAAGCAAAAGCTTTTTGGAAAATGGGATGATATTTTGAAAGCTGGTCGCAAAGCTTTGGGCATGCTACAAAACAACAATATGTCTTTTCCTGATGGTAAATATTTATGTTTGTGTTATTGAAGTTGGATGTGTCTTACTTTTTCTCTCATGCTAATGTCTGTCCCTCTTAGATTTGCAGGATTGTATGTTTCTCACAAACACAATTATCAGGAAAGTTAAGGTACTCCCAACAGATGTACCACCACACAAGAGACGTAATCTATGGTTTGCACCCCCCCTCAGTCTAAATGAAGTAAATAGTCTGTGTCAATATGCAGAAGTCATGTCCTCACTTGCCACCCTGGCTAAAAAGGCATTTTACACTGATTCATCATCCCCAGAAAGACCAAGTACACACAATACCAAACGCCTGCGAAGTACATTTTTACAAAACAAAAGCACTGGATCCTTTAATGGGCAACAACTGAAAACAGCAATGCAGTTAGAGGTGAAAGGTTTTATGAGCCATTTTTGTGCACTTCTCAAAGGGCATGATTTTCTTCGTTTAAGTGATCAGGAGGTAAAGTCTCCAGCTCCCACTCATTAATCTTTTAGTTTTTCATTGTTTTTATTTTTGATTGTAATTTGATCTAATTAATTCATATCTACTTTTTTAGGCAAAAGATATAAATGTGTTGCTTAAAAGACTTGATGTGTTGATTCAATTATGTTTGCTTGAATCATCGCCAAACTATCCTCTCTTACAAGCTGAATCGAAAAACCAAGCCAGTCTTTTGTCGTCAAGGGTCAGAGGCATTCAGCTGTATTCTGATAAAGTAAGTTGGCTCTTGGCTTTGTTTCTCTTTTTTATGAAGCATAGCAAAAGCTAATCATCTTGGTCCCTTACTTTGGATTGTCAACCACCCCATCCATTTTTCACTGAGAGTACTTAACACATCTAATATCAATTCTATTTCAGGACTACAGTAGTGATTGTAAATTGATAAAGAAATTAGCAGATGAAGTGCGTTGCAAGATTACAAAAGCTGAAATTAAAAGTGTAGTTACAGCCATGGGTTTCAGTACTGGTCACTGGTTTAAATGCCCAAATGGCCATTACTATGCAATTGGTGAGTGTGGTGGAGCCAATCAGGAAAGCAAATGCAATGAATGTGGAGCGAAGATTGGTGGTACTAGCCATCAACTGACAGCTGGTAACAGTTTTGCTCCAGAAATTGATGGTGCAGCTCATCCAGCATGGCCTACTGTTTTAGAGGGCAGACCTTGAAGTTGAAGTTGGGGTTCTGTATTTCTTCAGGACCAGAGATATTAGATTATATTACTGTATTGACTTACGTAGCTTAGTTTCATTCAACTTATGTTAAACATACAAACTTAGCCTCCAGCTTATTCTTTCTTTAAGAGAAACATGATTAACTATATAGAGTTTTCTGAACCTCAACTTCAGATTTTCACCTGCATTCAAGCTATTATAATCTATTGTGGTGTAATTAAAGAATGCACTAAATAATCCGCCCAAGTATACTGTTGTCGCACATTGCTTCCCCAGTCCACAATACTTCCCCAAATTTGACTGGGAATTTCTCAGTGAAAGAAACATGAGGAGAGAAAGGGGTGACATTGAGATACCCCAAAATGCGAATACACTGTAACAAAAATCATTACACACTGTAAAATGATGCAAAATTGAACAAACAGTTGAAGAAACTGTCAATTATTACCACCGGCCAGAACTTACAATTTTTAACTGTGAATCGCTGGAGGTGAGTGTCGAAATTACAGTCTGAAACCAACAAAGGTGACAGTTTGAACTTCGCAGTTTAAACTGTAAAACTTTTAATTTTGCAGTTCAAACTATCAGAATAGCGACTGAAGACGTGATGTACAGTGCACGGTACATGAGTCTGGAGGCAAGGCAGGCAAGCTGGCACAGCGCCGGGTACGTCAGCCTGTGGGGTAGGCAGACCCGCACGGCGGCCAGCGCCCGCAGGCAGGCCGCCCGCTCACCACGCGCGCCCGACGGGCCGGCGCGGGCTCGGCTCCGAGCCGAGACGGGGAAACCGGGAAAAGTCTTGCGCTCCCCGCCTACGGACCCTGTCCTCGGAATGTAATTGCAAACTTGATTCATAGTCTGGGGCAGCCAAAATATCGGGATTTTGTGCACTGCAGTAAGGACAAGCATGGGCATTAATTTGATTGAGAATGTGACCATGAAATTAAAAACAAGCGGCTATGCTGCTGGAGTAAAAGGAGGAAAGATGGGGGGGGGGGGGTACTTTGCCTTCCGCGGTAGAGATAGTTTGGGAGACTTTCTAAAAGTAATCCCTAAAATGTTCATTTTGGCATGATATGTAGTAGGTAGTAGGTCCTACTATCATGATTTTGGGGGGGCTTTTACACAACAGGAGACTCACCTTTGCCTGAGTTTGAATCGACGGTGCTGACCCCCCCGCCCCTTTCCACCGGGTCGGCGGCGGCTGTCCACCGCGCCCGCCGTGGGGAAGCGCGGCCCAGCAGGATGGTCCGTATAGAACCCAGTTCAAGAGGCATGAGGGGCAAACGCCGGTCGCAGCTGTAGGGAGGGCTCTATCCCCAGAGTGAGGCGGACTTACTGTGGTTGTGGTGGGCAGAGCGGTGCAGCCCCCCCC
>NW_026267157.1:1411602-1413271 GCF_000697945.3 Frankliniella occidentalis | reverse complement strand
CCCCACCCGCACCTCAGGCGGTGGCGGTGTAAGACACAGGGGAGGCCGGGCCAATCGGTTTGGCGGTCTGGCGAGTCCCTTCGCGTAAGTCCTGATATCGTGCTGTTGCCCCGTTTGCTCAGGTTCCTCTCGCCGCCAATTGAGTGCTCCAGGATGGCGTTGGCGTGGCTGCGCCCCAATCTGATGGAGGTGGCCGTCTGGTGTCAGGGCATCGTGTCACTGGTGCGAACCATCTCTTTGCGAGTACCAAACGCTGGCCAACTGTAACATGCTGTTGCCTAATTGCTTTTCCTTCGATAGATGATGGGTTCTGTAACTGTGAGAGTGATTAGTGGCCACGGATCTGAGCTCAACCCTCTATTTATCAACGCCTTCAAGTACTTCAGGACCTTGGTGGTAGCCGTCGTGGTGCTCGTGTGTATCTGCAAGAATCACCAGGTACGTGACTGTCATGTTTGTCGTGTGTAGTGCTCCACTATAGACCTTTTCGACAGTGGTTGAGGTTAGAAACAATTTGGAGGCTGCAACTCTTTTCTTTCGAACTGTTTGAACTGTTTTGACTTTGGAGCGCAACAACGGACGACTTGTTCCATTGCTCTACGGAGTCAGAATTTGCTACAGGGTGGCCGCTCTGCCCCGTAGTTTTGAAAAGGTAGACTAGCCCGCTTGCAGACGGAGCGGGGAGGTGAGAGGGGACGGGTGAGGGAGGTGCGGGCGGGCTAGTCTACCTTTTTAAAACTACGGGGCAGGGCAGAGCGGCCACCCTGTATAAAACATTCCGGTTAAGCTGAAATGCAGAAGAATGCGGGGAAGAAGAAAACGGAAATCGCTATGCTTTAACATAGTGACTTCCGTTTTCTTGTTCCCTGTATTCTTCTGCATTTTAGCTTTACCAGAATGCTTTATTAGGGTTCATTGAACATGTTCTAGGCGATGAAAGTTTTCATCCCCCTTCCCTCCCCTACCCCCTCCTGCCCCCTCACCCTACCGTCGAAAAGGTCTATGGTGTATTTCGTCTAACGGAGGAAGAAGAACAGCAGGTAGAACATAAACGTTACCGATTGGTCGAGAGCTTCCCGCCTCTACGTCACGCCGGTAGTGGGGGTAGGCGCTCGGCCAATCAGGAACCTTGTATGTTCTACCCGCCATTCTTCTTCCTCTGTTAGTTGAAATACACTATCGGTCCAACGCTGCAAGTAGACTGTTAGGGCGCGCGAAAGACCCCACGGCAGAACAAAAGGGCCGTGCACCTTAGCCGAGTATGTGCGGGAGACCGCTGAGACAAGCACGGCACGGGCCGTTTTGTTCTCCCGTGCGGAGTTACCCGCACCCCCCGCAGGCCTAGCAGATCTTCCTTTGTTGTTCCGCGTTGTTCCCCGTCGAGCTAACCGAGTTCTGGTCCTCTGCAGCGCCGGGCCTCCAAGGATCCGCTTTACATCGTCGCTTCTGACGCCATGTTCTTCGGTCAGCAACTCATCTTCTGCGGGGACTTGACGATTATCATCGGGCCGGACGTGTTGAAGGGAGTGGCACCAGAACTCGACAACTTCTGTCTACTCGTTTTCGTTCTCCACGCGGTTGTGACCGTGATGTTCATATGGGGCGCGATAATGCTCAGTGAGGAGAGAAGGGCCCTTGTCGCCTGGCTCGACGCGGAGGCGAAAGCCAA
>NW_026267157.1:1409368-1410040 GCF_000697945.3 Frankliniella occidentalis | reverse complement strand
TGTAATAAAGCATTGCAGTAACGCTGAAACGCAGATGAATTCAAGAAAGCGAGAGGGGAAAGGGGGAGAGGGCAGCACAGCAACGTAATGCAACCACGACTTAACCCGGCTGATGCTGCAGCGGGGCGGGGGACGTTATTGCAGGCTCTGCCCGAGCCGGCTACCGGCGCCTGTGGACTTCCTCGTCGTGGAGGAGGCGGCGGGGCTGACGGCGAGCTGCGCCGCGTCCTCGGCGACGACGTCCTAGGGCGCCTCGCTGGACGCTCCTCGCTCCCGTATCCCGCTGGTGTCCGAGGCCCCCGCCTCGGCCAGATGTTGGCGATGTCCTGGCACCCGGCCCCAGACGGGACAGCGGGCACGGCCCCAGGCACGGCCCCCGGGTACGGACCCCGCGGGGTGCCCGGGCCGCGGACACGGAGCCGCCGCCGCCTTTGGGGGTGCGACGTCGTTCGGTCGGCCCGGCGCCCGGTGGGGCGGTAGTCAGTGTGAGCGGAGCGTTGTGTGGGTCCTGCTGCTGCGTGCGCTAGGCTGCTGCTCTACTTGAGGAAATTGAAATTGAATTTATTAAGGATCCTCAAAAAGGGCTAAGAAGCCCCACTACATGAGAACCCGCTCTCTAGCAGGATGTTTAAAGATACTTAATGACTAATAATACTTAAAACTAATGTAACA
>NW_026267157.1:1407338-1408093 GCF_000697945.3 Frankliniella occidentalis | reverse complement strand
TTTTTTTCAGTCCGCCGTTGCGCTTGGTTTCAAAAGAGGACTTTCGAAGATTTTCCGGACGCTCAGCCTTGAAGCGAGAGTGAATGTGACGCCCGCTTCCTGTAGTTTTTGTTTAGTTTTTATCAGCCTTTCTTTTATTTTTTCAATTGTTTTGTAATTATCCTCGAAGAGCCGTACGGAATTGATGTTTGCTCACAGCTATGAGGAGGCCCGAGGCTCGCTTTAATGATTAGTTTTCACAAGCCTGTCTTATTTTGTTTTTCACTTGTTTTGTAATTAATTCCAATGAGCAATAAAGAGTTGACGTTGCTCACACGATTGCGTCTGATTGAGCTGAAGCTCCCCGATTGCCTCTTTGCAAGTTTGCGAGCGCAGAAGTGAGCGAGGGAGAAACGGTTGCAGCAGACGGCGGCGGACCCCCTTCCCCCATCTTCTCTCCTCCGCCCGTAACCTTCCCTTCGTCCGACTGCAGTCAGTCCGTCGTGGTCCTCGCCCGCAGTTCAGTTCGCTCGAGACAGCCCAGGTCGACACACGTCACTCGTCCGTCTCCTCCTAACCTCACTCACTCCGCCCGGTGGACGCCGCCCCGACCTGCACCAGGAGACGCAGCAGCTGTGTTCGCGACACGCGAGTTACTTTGTCCAGTAAGTACTCGGGTGCAACCATGGTGGAACTCGGCGGGGGTGCGTCATTGGCGTCAGTCCGCTCCTGACGAGAAGGAAGGCGCCCGGTAAGGCTGGGGAGGAGGAAAACGA
>NW_026267157.1:1405203-1406433 GCF_000697945.3 Frankliniella occidentalis | reverse complement strand
TACGGCGCGAACAGGTTTCAGCCGTTATATTGGGCTGTGTTTCGGGGGGGGGTGTAATAAAGCATTGCAGTAACGCTGAAACGCAGATGAATTCAGGGAGCAAGAAAGCGAGAGGGGGGGGGGGGCAGTACAGCAACGTAATGCAACCGCGACTTAACCCGGCTGATGCTGCAGCGGGGCGGGGGCCTTTATTGCGGGCCCTGCCCGAGCCCGCTACCGGCGCCTGTGGACTTCCTTGTCGTGGAGGAGGCGGCGGGGCTGACGGCGAGCTGCGCCGCGTCCTCGGCGACGACGTCCCAGGGCGCCTCGCTGGACGCCCCTCGCTCCCGTATCCCGCTGGTGTCCGAGGCCCCCGCCTCGGCCAGATGTTGGCGATGTCCTGCTGGCACCCGGCCCCAGACGGGAAAGCGGGCACGGCCCCAGGCACGGTCCCCGGGTACGGACTCGGCGGGGTCCCCGGGCCGCGGACACGGACAGGTCGGGTTCGCTAACCGTCGCGGGGCGCCGCGCGGCCCAGCGAGCCGAGCGAGCAGGCAACAGGCAACCCGCCCGCGCGGCTGCGGGCGGTACAGTCTATGGCACGGGGTCAGCCAGCCCGGGGGATCATGGCGGTAGCGATTAGGGGAGTAAAGGGAGTTTTGGGGAGTTGGAGCCTAGTGAGCCGCCTGAAAGGTAGGCAATTTGTGCAAAAAAAAAAAACTGTAAGTAGGCAACCTTCGGTGCACCGCCGGACCTTATACCACGGCTGGGAGGGCGGGGCTAATCGGTTTGGCGGTCTGCGACTCCCTTCGCGTAAGTCCTGCCCCCCCCCCCCTTCGGCGCACTGATATCGTTCCGTTGCCCTGTTTCCTCAGGTTCCTTTTACCGCCGTGGACTGCTTCAGGATGGCGTTCGCGTGGCTGCGTTCGCTGCGTTCAAAGCCGGAGGAGGTTCTGGAGGTTATCTTCGGGATGCAGGGCATCATGACACTGGTTCGAACTCTCTTTGCGAGTACCAACGCTGGCCAACTGTAACATGCTGGATCGTGGCCTGATTGCTTTTTCTTTGTCGATAGATGGGTTTTGACCCTTTGAGATTCACTTACCACGGATACGAGAACAACCCTCAACTCGCCAACATCATCAAGACCTACGTGTGCATCAGGTCCTTGGCTATCATCGTGATGCTCGTGGGTGTTTGCCAGGTGCGTGACTATGTTTGTCGTGTAGTGCTCCACTCTTGGTCCATCGC
>NW_026267157.1:1399080-1400230 GCF_000697945.3 Frankliniella occidentalis | reverse complement strand
AACTGAAGTTCAGTTACAAATGTTCTTCGGATCCGACTATATATAAACTTCAGTGGTAAATGCAAACAAAATGCACTGTTCAAGATTTGGTTCAAAACATTTTTTCCCCCCTCTGACCCTTTCCTTTATCTAGTTTTTATCTCGTATTACCTCATATTACAAGTTATATGATGAAGTGCACAGTACCTTTTGATGGATCTGCGAAGCTGGATGCAGACGGGAGTTGAACCTCGGACCTTGGAGCTGGGAGCCTCGCACGCTGACCACTAAGCCAGCGCGACACCATAGCTCTGGTGCCGCAGGAACTCAATATCATGCGGAGAGCGCTCTCCCTAAAGTGCATTCTAACTAAAGCTTGCCTTGCAAGCACAAGTACTCATGTAACAGTAGTACGTAAGAATAGTATAACTCGGTATCAGGCACAGTTAAAACTGCAGTAAACACTGAACCTATCTTCTAGTATCGAAACTGCAGGTCAACTGGAGAGCAACTACAGTTTAGAGTACAGAATGGTCTCTCTTTCAGACTATGCTTATTACTTCGTTCGTGAATAGTAATGGAGAACACTTTTAGTACATTTCCGAGAGTAGAGCCGGAGTGCAGTTCACTAGCTATAGTTCCGACTGTAGTTCAACTACTTATTCTTCCACCCGGGTTGAATGCGTACTGCGTCGTTGATCCCTGTCTATGTAAAAACGTCATTAATTCTCCCTTAGCAAAACAAGACGGCATTATCTAGACTAAAACTGTGACTTTGATGTCGGCACACAGGAAAAAATACAAAACTGAGGCTATCAATGATTTAGTATACCCAAAAAACTGAGTCCTTGGACCAAGTACATTGTACTTGATCCTGATCCTTGATTTTCCAAGAAATAACATACCACTTAAATCAAGACGTATACGTCTGTGTATAAATGCACTTGAAAAATTAAGTATCAAGTACAATATATTTAGTACAAGAACTCAGTTTTTTTAAAATGTAAACAATTGTCATTTGCTGGTGGATTTGCGGGTAAGGTCCTTTGGACTCTTACAAGAATAAAGGTTCAAGTTTTCAGAAACCATACGCGGACACTGGGGTCCCATGATATTTGTACCCCAAGGTCCATTTGAGATCCCATCTCACAATATTAGAACCTCCCCCCCC
>NW_026267157.1:1398264-1399030 GCF_000697945.3 Frankliniella occidentalis | reverse complement strand
ACTTGCGCGTGACACTAAGTGGCGGTGCGGGCCCCGTGACGGCCGTGTCACACACTTGCGCGTGACGCGGCCGTCACACCCTTGTGCGTGACACTAGGTGGCGGTGCGGGCGCCGCCGCCGCCCCGTGACGGCCGCCTGGTGTGGCCCGCCGTCCGCCCGGCGCTCCTCACGACGCAGGTCTGCTCGCTGCTGCTCATCTCCCTGGAGCCGACGACGACCAGGTGGGCTCTCGACCTCAAACCGAGAACCGGGAACTTCACTTCACTTTAAATTTCCGGTTTTCCTTGCTTCTATTTTGATATTTTGATTTATTTTATTCTGAACCTTTCTTGATTCTTTACAGTAACTTTGCTTGATTTTTTTTCCCGATTTTTCTGTGTATACTGGTTATTTTTGACTGCAGTAAACCCCTCGGCCCGAAGTACACCCCTTTTTCTTTTGATGGTGGTGGAGGAGACGAGTACTTTTGGCACTGCGCTTTCACGTTCAAGCCGCCGAATGAATGACCCTTTCTTTGCCTGTCGCCCCACCTCAGGCTGTCGTGGCTGCGCGTGGCCTTCGCCGTCCTGGTGGCCGTCCTCGTCATGGCCATGGGCTGCGCCGTCGAGGTCCGCGCCGGCACCTCCAACAAGAGGAGCACCCCTTTCGGGCACTACGGTAAAGGGGGTGCGGGGTGTCCTCTTTCATAGGAATTCTAGCTTTCCCGCATAACTTGTTTCCGGGAAATTTTCCAACAATTAATTTTTGGAATGCCTGAATTTTTCA
>NW_026267157.1:1390567-1393094 GCF_000697945.3 Frankliniella occidentalis | reverse complement strand
GAGCGGGCGGACATGCTCAACCTGCTCATCAAGCTCAAGAACGAGGGCTTCGTGCCGCCGGACGCACACGGCGAGCACGCCGACAAGGGCAACGGCCCGACCAACGGTAGGAGGTTCCCGCCCTGCGTGTCTCTCGAATCACCTAACTAGTTGGCTTCTTTGAGAAAGGCAGACCTAGGCAGGCCGCTAAGAATCGTGTTTATGTTCGATGTTTTGTTTTTTTAAATCAGCGTAGTGGGGAGTGTTTTGAATATATTTCTTTTAATATTTCTTTCTTTTGAATGCCGAAGAGATCGATCTGATCTGAAGTAGAGGTGTGTAACGTCAATCTTGTCATTTTTTCAGGAGTCTCAAAAGAGAGCCGAACGAAACTAACGCAGAAGGAAATCGCCGCCCAAGTCTTCGTCTTCTTCCTCGCGGGCTTCGAGACCACCTCCACCACGACCTCCTTCGCGCTCTTCGAGCTGGCCAAGCACCCCGACGTTCAGGAGAAGGTCCTCCAGGAAATCGACGCCACCCTCAGGAAGTACAACGGCCAGGTGACTTACGAGGCCATCATGGATATGCCGTACATGGAAATGGTTGTCCAAGGTGAGTTTGATGTCTACAGGAGGTCATTCTGTGATACTTGTTTAGCGTTGAGGGTGGAAAGGTTAAGACAGAAAGGACTAAGTTTCCAACAAAAAAAAAAAAAAAATCTTAAGAAAACTTTTAGAAAAAAACTTTTAAAAAATTAGAATAGTTTTGTTAAAACTCCTAGAATTCTGACGATGTCGCTTTAGAGACCCTGCGCATGTACCCGGCGGTGCCGTTCCTCACCCGGGAGGCCATGGTGCGGCGCCAGCTGCCGCTCACGGACGTGCTGCTGGACAAGGGCACCCGCCTCATGATCCCCGTCAACGCCCTGCACTACGACCCGCAGTACTGGGACCAGCCCAAGCGCTTCGACCCGCTCCGCTTCACGGAGGAGGCCAAGAAGGCCAGGACCGGCATGGTTTACATGCCGTTCGGCGACGGACCCAGGATCTGCATCGGTGAGTTCACTTCACTCACAAACAATAACAGTGTACACCCTCCAAAATAAATCAGGAAATACCAGGAAAAGCAGAGGAAAAAAAATCAGGAAGAATCGAGAAAAAAATATCAGCTTAAACAAAAACAATAAATATGTGTTTAGAAAAGTAAAAGAAAATTAATAATAACCAAGATCACCAAGATGAAGCAGAAACAATCGGTGTACGCTTGAATATGTAGCGAAGTGCGCCTGCAAGTGTGTGACAGAGGGTGTAACGCTTGTCCTGCAGGGATGCGCCTGGGGCTCGTCCAGGTCAAGATGGCCCTCGTCACCATCCTGTCCCGCGCCAAGGTGTCCGTGCCGCCCGACATGCCAAAGGAGGCCAGGATGAACCCCCGCTGCATCCTACCCACCCCCATCGACGGCATCCGGCTCAACGTCTCGGCGCGTTAGAGCCCAGGCACCGAAACTTGGTCGTCGATTCGCAAGACAAATAACTGCTTGTCGATATGGGCCGATTGCAGTTCTGGGCGATTCCAATGCAAGGGTGTCCGTACGTCACGCGATTTGTGAGCGATCAAGAGGTGCTACGGCTTTGTACAAATCATGACTTTACGCGTCTTGAGACGGCTATTCTGGACATATATTGCAAACAACGTAGCGCCTCTCAGTTGCTTACAAATCGCGTGACGTACGGGCGTTTTTTTCGATTTTTTTATACAGTTTTTTACCATTGCCCTTCTGTTGAGATGCAGGACAACAAATCCGACGTTTATAATAAAAAGATGGCTGGTCAAGAACTTTTTATTGATTTGTTCTATCAATCCCACAGTGTTTTCATATAAGATCAAGTTTAAAAGAAATAATCGCTTTTTCCCAGGTAGAAAAACCAGTGAAACTGCATTATGACATGCCTGCTCAATGACATACCAGGTGTCTGACGCACCTTCGTAGTCATCCCGCACCGCATGCACGTGTGCGGGGCGGGTGGTCTGCCTACTCGCACGGGGCCATAAAGTGCCGCGGGCAACAGAGAGAGGCAAACCCGCCCGCACCCGTGCATGCGGTAGAGTATAACTAGAGAAGTGCGCGGCGTGAGTCAGCCACCTGGTATACTCCGTCCAGTTCTGTTTGTTTTCCTTTTCTTCCGCAGTGTCCGCGACTTTGCGAGCGCGCGGTTTTGTGTGACCGCGTGTGACCACTGTCGTCCCAGCAAGGAGCCCGCTATTTTCGTTACATTTGCGTGACTTTCAGCCCCGTCGTTAGCTTTGACCTGCGCCGTGCCGGTACGGCCGGTACTTACACACACACGTACACACACACACACACACACACACACACACACACACACACACACACACACACACACGCCGATGTCGCTGAACCCCTCCCTCCCGCACTATCCGCCTGACCTCGCGCGCGAGAGAGAGACCGGAGATACTGGGCGAGCAGCAGTGACTGGCAAACTTAGCTGCGATGACTCGCCGGAATCAACGCAGCATCGGACCCAAA
>NW_026267157.1:1384427-1385832 GCF_000697945.3 Frankliniella occidentalis | reverse complement strand
ATAAGAAAGTATAGAAAACTGTTGTCCTGCAGGAATGCGCCTGGGGCTCGTCCAGGTCAAGATGGCCCTCATCACCATCCTGTCCCGCGCCAAGGTGTCCTTGCCGGCCGACATGCCAAAGGAGGCCAGGATGAACCCTCGCTGCATCATTCCCACCCCCATCGACGGCATCCGGCTCAACGTCTCGGCGCGCTAGAGTCCACATTTTCGTGAAATGAACGCTAAACGTTAGTTCTTAATAATAATAAGCGTAGCTGAAAGAAATTTCCTTTGTAAATAGGCTTTGTTTTCCACTACTTGAAATTGGGAAAAGAAGTGTGTTGAACCACTATTGACACGATTTTGAAAGTTCAGAATCATGATATCATTTCGATATCGGTGTGGCACTGCGGAATTCTACAAAAAATCATTCGCAGACGGTCGCAGGTCTCCGAGTGACAAAACATATTTGTAAATAATTACTTAAATTGTAGTGTACTATCTCAAGAATTTTTTAACGTTCCTTAAACAAAACATCGTGTCATCTAGTCATTTCGAGAAGGGAAAAAAGTGGTCTGTTTTCGTTTTTTTACTTTTGTTGATTTTTTCCCAGTTATGTTTCAAAGGTGATATTGTGAAAGTATGTTGTGTGTGTACACCTGGCTGATTCTCCCCGCCAGGCAAGCCCGCCCGTACTAGTGATTAGTGATAAGTCGAAATGATATCGAAACAATGTGTAAACGATCAAAAACGTGACGGAACGATATGCCGTTTCGATATCGTTTCGATTTCTCACAAGGACGAGTGTGGTGCGGTGCAGTCACTCTACGACTGTTGACGGGGAGAACTAACCACCCAGCATATTAAACTATACTATACGAGTGTATACGATTGTTGTACATAAAATTGTTGTTTTTATAGAAGAATTAAAAGAAAAAAAATGATCTAGTCAAGTCCTTTTTTTTCTTTTTTTCTGTAATTCGTTTTAACACTTCCTCCGCGTTTTGAATATCAAGTTCTGGGAACGACGTCGGCTATCGCCTTGAGGCACGACCTGAGCTCCTTCGGGTTGGACGACTTGAAGTACCCTACCAAGATGTAGACCTTGTAGCGCCCGTAGGGCAGCGAGGGGAAGTGCCGCAACGGGGGCAGCTGAACCACACAATTGACACCTCTGTAAGTTCCCTGAAAAAGAAAAATATGAAGTTTTCGCCAGTAGATAGGTCTATCATCTATTAAACCTCTCGCATTCGCCCAGAAACCTGAGTTCTTAGACCAAGTACATTGCACTTGATCCTTGATTTTTTTTAAGTGCTTATGTCTTGATTCAAGTTATATGTATTCGAAATATCAAGGATGAAGTACAATGAACTTGGTTCAATATTTTAGTTTTTGTGTTTGTTTGTGGGTTTTCTTTTTTTTTGGG
>NW_026267157.1:1383169-1383957 GCF_000697945.3 Frankliniella occidentalis | reverse complement strand
CTTCCCCCTCTTCCTCACCGCCTCCTGATAGTTAGAGCTCTCCTATAAAGGCGAGCTCGCGGGCGGCGCCACCGCCAGTTGTCGTTAGAACGTATACAGTCCCATCCGACTGAAAGAAGAAGAAACCGGAAAGCGCGCACAGCTGTTGGAGCGCGCTGTTTTGGGACTTCCCTCAAGGGCGCGAACCGTCAAAACAAACAGCCAGGTGAGGCGGTCTCGGTGGGGATTAGCGGCTCCGTGTGTAGACCATCGGAGATAAGCGCCTCTAGGGCAAAGAATAGTGTGTCGACCATCTGAGATAAACACGTCTAGGACAAATAGAGTGTGTGAGCCATCTGAGATCCGTTTGTCTAGGACAAACAACGTGTACTGTGTGTCGTTCCATCTTGGGTGGGTAAATAGGTCTAGTACTAATAATAATGTGCTCCAAAACGCCTCCTTAGGAGAAATTTTCATATTCACTGGAAAACAAAGGTGCTATCTAATGCCTTACTTTCTAGAAGGCGTTTTTTTAAATAGTGCCTTTCCAAAGGCACTAATGAAGTAGCGCCCTTGTTTGTCCAGTGTTGTCCAAACAGTAAATACAAAATTTGTAAAAAAAAAAAATTGCATCTTATAAGATGCGTGCACACAGACGCATCTTGCAATGGACAGTCAAAATGTTCCCCCGTGTCATTTAGAGTGTGGAAGGGAAGCAGTTTATTTTCAGTATCACAAAATCGGAAAGATTCTGAGAAGAGAGAGATTGGATTGGTGTCACCTTTGCTGAGGGACTGTAATTTTCTGAA
>NW_026267157.1:1382576-1383119 GCF_000697945.3 Frankliniella occidentalis | reverse complement strand
TTTTTCAATTTTTCCGGAAACATTTCTGACTTTAAAATTCCTACCTTTGCTTCTTTGCAGCGGCCATGCTGGTCACGCTGGTGGTCCTGGTGTGCGGGGGCGCGCTGGCGCTGGTGGCCGCGCTGTACGCCTACCTGCGCCACAGCATGGGCTACTGGCAGCGCCGCAAGGTGCCCGTCGTGCCGGCCGTCATGCCGTGGGGCAACTTCGCCGACAGCATCCTGGGCAAGAGGAGCCTGTTCCAGATCGCCGACGACATCTACCGCGATCACCGCGACGAGCGCTACATCGGCACGTACTTCATCAGCACCCCGCTGCTCCACCTGCACGACCCGGAGATCATCCGCCAGGTGTTCATCAAGGAGTTCCAGGTGCGTGACAAGCTCAGTAACATACAGAGGAGTCTCCAAGATGAGAACATCGGCTAATTTATTTCGAGACCGTCTCTTCGCGTAAGTCTTGCGAGTTTTATTCTTGCCGTTTATGGTATATGTGAAGTGTATGCGCTGCACTGTCATCTATCTGCTCCCTTTCTCCCCCCCC
>NW_026267157.1:1374995-1378046 GCF_000697945.3 Frankliniella occidentalis | reverse complement strand
GGGGAGGCAGGAGGATATTTTTAGTACGTGGTTCGGGCGCATGGGGATTCCTTACGTCGGCGATGGGACACTTTGTGGGTATTCCAGCGATCTCGGCGAGGTACTTGACGATGTCGGCCACCACGTCCTCGTAGATGAAGCACAGCTCACCAAGGCTCATCACCAAAAAGTGGGTTCTCCAGCCGGACACCGTGTCCCACCGGGATACGTCAAGAGTCATCTGAACGAGACAAATGCATTACCAAGCAGTAAAAAAATCCGTGCATTCTGAAATTTTTCTGTTGAAGCGTACACTGGAAACGCAAGTGTGTGAATGTCGCTCACTTGTTGGTGTGTGAATATCCATTCGTACACTTCGAGGAAAGGTGTGAATTTTCTACGAAAAATTCACACCTTTACCCCTTTAAGTGTACGAATGGATATTCACACACCTACAAAGGAGCGCGTTCACACACTTGCGTTTCCAGTGCAGACATTTGATTTAAAAAATTGAACAATTTCGAAAAGAAATACTAAAAAGATCTATTTCTTTAGGAAATGTTTTGAAACGTTTGGTGACAACTTATCTACTCACTGTTGACGCCCCGCGGTCGAAGACTCGGTTCGACAGCGTCATGTTGAGATCTATGACTGGGCTCTTAATGGTGTGGTTGTATCGGAACACTGAGCTGGGATGCATGTCGCACCGGGGCTTCTCCATGGCCACCTCTTGCTTCGGACAGTTTTGAAACTGCCGTATTCTCAGCCAGTAAGGTCCCTGGGACAGCGTTCACGTCTTTAACAATAGAATAGTACTTTCCAGTAAAAAGAAAAAACATTGTTGTTTTTTTTAAAGCGCAACACTGAAACAAAATCGACACGATGTCGAAACGATATCAAAAGATACTAAAATAAAATTAATGCAAACGTTATTAGATATCATAAATTTTTCGATTTCAGATACGACATTTCTACCGTAACTTCCAGTCGTGTAACGAAAATCGACAAATTTCCCATGCAAACATCGTTTCGAAATCGTTTCGATGAAACCCGCCATTCCCCACTGGCCCACGCTGCTGCCCTCACAAATGTGGCACAAAACAAAAGGGCGGACTTGGGCCCGCGCTCACTTTAAACGCCCCGTCAGAAATTGCATGTGTAGAAACCATATCGTTTGGACAAGGTTTCGACCATTTATGCACCGTTTCGACCACGACGACAATCACCGCGAAGGCGGCCAGGGCCGCCCTGTAGCAGACGTTGGTGATGACGAGCACGAAGCAGAGCAGGTTCCCGCCCGTCATGGCAGTGGAGGCCCCGCGGCCGCGGTGGCTGCCGTCCGGCCCGTCCGGCCCAGCAGCACCCGGGCGCGGTGTGGCGTGCGTCCGGCACCACACACGAGTAGCGTGATGACAATGGGACAGTCGAAGCAATGTCTATACAACGGGATAGAACAATTGACGGGCCCACAACATGCCTCACTCATTAAGTTTACAAAAAAAAATCATTCAAATTTAATGAGCACGCCATCTGTACCGCACCAGATGAATTTAATTGTTTCTAGTCATGCTAACTTCCCCCTTATTTCAGAGTCCAGAGCTCTAGCTATCAGGGTAAAAAACTATATATTAAGAAACAAAAAAGGGAGGGGGTGTCATCGGAGCGGGAGAAACGATCTGAGAGCGACATTTGAACAACCACGGCCCCAAGTTAACGCAAGGGGACGTTGAGCGTCAAACGCCCCCCTGCCCTCGCACTTTGCGGGCGCCTTGAGGATGGCCACCAACTTCACACGGCTGCTTGGCGGGCCGGCCGGCCCAGTGGGTCGCGGGCGTTATCATTGGTGCCTCGTGGCCTTCACTGGAAAAGACAGACCTTTGGCTGCGACGACCATAAACGTTCCGCAAACGGGATTCGATGGCCCATGACCAGTCGGTAGAGCGCCCGCCCAGAGGGTCGGAGGTCGACGGTTCGACTCCAGGCTCGGGAAGATTCTTCGCTTTCCGTTTGGCGTTTGTGTTGGGTCTCAGAACCGACCTGAAGTTCAAGTAGAACTGGAACACGGCTCCTAATCTCCGTTGGTTGGGTAGCTCTGGTGACAGGGTCGGTGTCACTGTTATTAACTCACTCGGGGTTGTGGGTTCGATTCCCGCGTACCCCTTATGGTAGGGCCTCTGAATCTGGGTTTCAATCTAGCTCACCTTCCGACACCTGTACGTCCAACAACCGGGAGTATTTTCTGATGAGCACATGTGGTTGAAGGTGGCTGGTCGGTCCCGCGATCATAGAAGTCGCCGCCGACTGCGGGTTAAGGGGCGTACTCCCACTCCCCCTATTTTTTTTTCATTATTTTTTTTGAGGGGGTGGGGTCCTTTGTCCACAGTTGGTTTCGATGAATCTGTCTGTGGTCGTGCCGGTTTTAGCTACAAACAGAGGCGCCCCCAAAGGATCACATCCTGGACAAGCGAGGCGGGATTGCCTACCCCAGGAAAGAATCACATCCCGTGACCACGATATGTCGGTGAGTATGTCGTAATTATTGCTCTCCCCCTTTGCCGTGCCGCGTCCCCTACCTCTCCTCATCCCCACCCCCACCGCGCATTTCCCGCGCCTTTAAGGAAACGTAAACAAACAGTGCAACTCGGTGTCACCATCAGCGTGTTTCTGCCAAATACCGATAATACCTACTCATATAATTATTGATCATAGGATTTTAACTAGAATTTTCGAGTGGACATCGCCGCTTTTCGTTATTAATCGCAAGGTATAGTGCTTACTTGTTTCCGGTCCGGAATATTGAATTGTTCCATTCCGGTTATTGTTGTAGGAGGTTATGCTCCTGTGGCCCAATTTTTACACTCACAATTAAGTTGTAAGTTAGTTTTTGAGGCCGAGTTAATGATGCCCGTGATGTAAATAACTTGGCTCACTGTCATCTTTGTTGAAAAGGTGTTGAATGGGTAGACTCCTCCAATCCATGCAGTATGTTAAATACTGTTGTAGGTCCTTATGCAAATGGGTGAACCTGCCAGTGTTTTATCACATATCATATATTTTACTCTATTTTATTCT
>NW_026267157.1:1369248-1369735 GCF_000697945.3 Frankliniella occidentalis | reverse complement strand
ACCCATTTGCATAAGGACCTACAACAGTATTTAACATACTGCATGGATTGGAGGAGTCTACCCATTCAACACCTTTTCAACAAAGCTGACAGAGAGCCAAGTTATTTACATCACGGGCATCATTTACTAGGCCTCAAAAACTAACTTACAACTTAATTGTGCGTGTAAAAATTGGGCCACAGGAGCATAACCTCCTACAACAATAACCGGAATGGAACAATTCAATATTCCGGACCGGAAACAAGTAAGCACTATACCTTGCGATTAATAACGAAAAGCGGCGATGTCCACTCTAAAATTCTAGTTTTTAATTACAATCCTATGATCAATAATTATATAAGTAGGTATTATCGGTATTTGGCAGAAACGCTGATGGTGACACCGAGTTGCACTGTTTGTTTACGTTTCCATAAAGGCGCGGGAAATGCGCGGTGGGGGTGGGGATGAGGAGAGGGGAAGGGGACGCGGCACGGCAAAGGGGGAGAGC
>NW_026267157.1:1365970-1369198 GCF_000697945.3 Frankliniella occidentalis | reverse complement strand
GGGGGGGTCAATACCAACGTCCTGTCAAGAAGCGAGAGCTTCAGAGGCTTGCTCATAGTTAGTTCGTCCTCTCTCTGGACCCCTGCGGGCCGTAGGCTAGGCCACCCGCCCAGTGCGACTGCGCACCATTGCCTACCTACCAGGCGCCCTCTTCTCCTTGGAACAAAACCACTCCAATTGTCTAGATATTGCCCCTATTTGTAAAATGTACCGCCCAGCCCCATTGACAAGTTACCTCACTACAACTAAACTCTATAACCCCCCTCTCTCTCCCCTCCCTCAGCCGCCTCTTTCCCGCGATGCAGCGTGTCGGACCCCAAGCTCTCCAGCTGCCTCAAGTCCGCCGTCCAGGTCGTCATCCCCGAGCTCGTCAAGGGTGAGTGTAGCGCCGACAGGGGCTGACCCGACACCACGTGACTTTAGGGGGTCCAAATTACCATGGGGTCCCAAAAGGTTGAGGGCGGTCATTGGTGTCCATAGGGACCCCGAGATATTTTTACCCCGGGGTAGGAATATCATGGGGTCCGTATGGACACCAACAACCGCCCCGCAACTATTGGGACACTATACTGTTAGGATGAAGGCACGTGGATTGCGCTCGATCCCTTTGCTAACGCTCGTCCCCGCCGCCAACAGGCGTGCCCAGCCTGGGCGTCCTGTCCATCGACCCCATGGAGATCCTGGCGGCTGACATCAGCGGCGCGCCCAAGGGCTCCGTGGCCATCTCGCTCAACTTCAAGAAGCTGCGCATCCGCGGGCTGGGCTCGGCCGAGGTCATGAGCATCAGGTACGACAGACCAGATTCGACGCGTCCTAGGGGGGAAAAAGGGGGGGGGAGTATAAGTATGGCATCATATTACGTCCAACACCGATCAACATAGCGATCGTATGGTATTTTTACCCCGGGTCACAAATATCATGGGGTCCATATGCACTCCAATGGTGATCGTAAATCTGATGGGAGGGCATAGTATTTGTACCCCCTCCCCCCCCTTCCCCCAACACCAGAAACGTACCATCTCAACGGTCGGACGCGCTTGCGCGCTCGACATTCTCATACTCATCGAGCTTGTCCTCTCGCCAGCTACGACCCCAAGGCACACCGCATCTCGATGCGCGCCAAGGTGGCCGCCCCCCTGAGGCTGGACGGAGGCTACACCATCGACGGGCGCGTCCTGGTGCTCCCCATCACCGGCTCTGGCCAGTGCAGCCTGCAACTGGGTACGTACCAATGGGTACTTAAGTACTAACAAGATCTACCAAGTACTACTAAGTACTACAAAGTTCTACTAAGTACTATTAAGTACTATTAAGTACTACTAAGTACTACTAAGTACTACCAAGTACTACTAAGTACTACCAAGTACTACTAAGTACTACCAAGTACTACTAAGTACTATCAAGTTACCAAGCATTGCATGCATAGGTTGCGATCGGTTGTCTTTATCTCGATTCTTGCTGCCCCCATAGACGACGTGACGGCCGACCTCACCCTGGCGGCGCACGAGATCACGAAGAACGGGCAGAAGCACCTCGCCGTCGACAAGCTTTCCCTCAGCTTCGACACCTCCAAGCTGCACATGAGATTCGACAACCTGTTCAACGGCAACAAGGAACTCGGTAAGTCAATCAGCGATTCCTTCATTTCCCAGTCAGTGAGTCAGTAAGTCAGTCAGAGAGAACTCACCGCCACGCTAATCTGTCACGCGCTCTGCCCCCCACAGGAGACACCATGAACACTTTCCTGAACCAGAACTGGCCCGACATCCTCCGCGAGCTGAAGCCCTCCATCGACGACACGTTCGGGGCCGCGTTCCAGGCGCTCGCCAGCCGCATCTTCGCCAAGGTGCCCTACAACAACATCTTCCTGCCGTGAGCCACGTTCGACGACGGGACCGCCGTGATCGTCTCGGCTTGTGAAGAGGCCACAAAACTGCCTTTGAAGTCACCCTGCTACCCCTTTTTCCTTAAGGGTGGCACCGCTCCGGAAAACGAAGTGGATCGCAGCCGTCGCAGTCCTATCGAATGTTCAAACGCTTGATATGAGCCCAGTGTTTAATGTTTAGTGCTTCTAGTTGACAGATCCAAACGTCTTTAAAATAAGTGTAATAAATAAAGAATTTAAGTAAACTAAGTTTTCTCGTTGTTGTGTTTGTGGTTTTAGTGGCCCCCACACACGATGGGTGTAAACCTGTTTTGGACGGGGGTTGGTGAACCAGAGCGCGAGGCGCTGCGGCTGGTGCGTTTGGTGTGGTCTGGGGTCAGTACACTGTCAGAAATGAGTGTCGTGACATTTTTTCAAGCAATCTCCGGTAACTCTTTTTACATCCGAAAATGATTACATACTCTTAATTCTGTTGCTCGTAAATAACTAGAATGCTCATCTTTGAACTCGATCTGTCTTTTTAAGATACAAAACAACCCTAAAAACCCCAGATCGCTAACTTAATTTGTTATCGAGTTATCGTGCATACAGACAGACAGACAGACAGACAGACAGACAGACAGACAGACAGACAGACAGACAGAATGAAACTTTTTCGGTCAGCCAATAATCGCTCAGCAAATGATTGATTATCACCATCTTACACATAGGAAAATTGAATGAGCTTAAAAATGCCGAGTTACTTTTCTGACACTAAGCCGGCAAGTCAAATACTTTTCGGCTACCTTTGTGTGTGTATTTCACTGACAGAGTGTACGTACGTCGGGGGGCAATGGTCGGTCAACCGCCCCTTTCCCCCGCACTTCACCAGCGCACTGGGGTCAGCGCGACGGCCGGCTACACAAGTTCGCGCCCTCACCACCGAGCACACCGATTGCATCAGGTCCCCATCTCGTGACCGGAAATGATGTTGAGCTGGGAAAAATCTGCAGCGAAGGGGAAGAACACGGGAATTTGTGTGGCGGCGACTCGACTGGCGTTTCTGTGATTTTTCGACTGTATTATTTTGTCTTCCATCGCGTCTCAGGGGTGTCGAGTTCGAATGTGCCGCCGATTGGAGTGAGGGGAGGGGGAGCGGGGCGGACGGTGCGTAAGTACAGGGAGCGCCCCGCCTGTATCGAGTTTAGGCGGCGGAACACGGTTAGCAGCATCACAACCCTCTCGAAGCCCTGCAGCATGCGGGTCGGCCGGGGGCCGGGGGCAGAGGCCGTCAGCAAACTGTCCAGACCATGGCGAAAATATGGGGGGGGGGGAAGAGGGGAGAGACAGACACAGAGACAGAG
>NW_026267157.1:1360523-1365920 GCF_000697945.3 Frankliniella occidentalis | reverse complement strand
AAAGCTACGTCGAGGGACGTATCGTGAAAGCAGATGATACAAATTTAAGGATATGTCTGTGCCCTAATTTTCTCTCATATTTTGCTGTTATTTGTTTATGGCTGTTTGTCACTTTTAGCAATTGCTTTCTTGCAATTCAACGGACTAGCGGCATGGCATAGAGGAAGAGATAGGATAGGGGGCAGCAGGCAGCAGGCAGGCCGGGCGGCATCCGTGGGTATTGTTGGTGGGCACGGGCACGGGCGGGGCTGGCGACTTCTCGCGCCCCTTATACATCTGGGTGACGTCATGCGCTTTGGTTCTCTGGCCTTCTCGAGAGTACAAGCTGCTGACACCTTAAAGTTTTATATATATATGTTTTATGTTTAGTCTAAAGCTATTTAAGGTATCATCTGCTAAAAACGGAAAATCCGAAACAGGGGTTTTAAAACAAAATAACTAATAATTGTGTGTGGTTGTGTGCGCGCGAGTTGTTTCGAGGCTTTACTTGTATTATTAACTGTTGTTAAACATTGAGCCTCTCACAAGTTTTTGTGTGGGTATGGGCCGTGCCGCGGGCCGCGGGCCCCTGCTTCGTGGTGGTCAGTAACATTACTGCCCGGGGATGTTTTTGATCACCCCCCTCGCACACACTGCACACACACGCGGCCGCTGTGGGGGTGGGCGCGCGTGAACCTAGCGGTCTTCCCTCTGTCGCCGCGGGCGCCGTGTGGCTGGGCGTTCCCCGCCGCGGTCCGCAGCGTGCAGGGGGGCCACTGGGGGGGGGGGGGCAGGGTGAAAGCGAAACTCGACGCCCCAAGATGCGGCTGTTTTATTCACCTGATGAGCCGCAGTACATATATGTTGTCGTTCTTTCTGTACACATTGACATATGCAAGTGCAAAATCAAACACTGTTTTTTTTTTTCCTGATCCCGTACAACAAATCAGCGAACGCATATGGTCGCGTGTCGCGTGCGCGGGAAAAGAAGAGGTTTATAAAGATGCGCAAACACATTTGTGCTAAAGCAACCAACCATAGAAGAAAAAATAAATAAATACAGTACAGGGTGATTGAAAAACGCTACATGCCCCTACGAACTCGGATGAAAAAATAGAAGTGTGTTCCAAGAGGAGTCAATCACCATAAAAAAAAATAATCTAAGTTTCAAAAATTCATTATTCATCTCCTGCTACCGGATCATCAGGCTCATAGGACTGAAGCCTCCTACGGAGCTCCTTCATCTGCTCATTCTTTGATGTCAGCATTTTCTTCATGTTGGCGTAGGCTGCTGTCTGGCTGAACTTGCGCTCCAGTTCCTAGAAGATAGGAACACTTGTTTATACTTTCACAGGTACAAACCACAAAAGTAAAATCCCACCGTCAAATTTTATTGTATCTTTCAAACCACATCAGAGTGAGTTCATGTATACCTGTTCTGCCAGTTGAAGCTGTGCCTGAACTTGGAGTAACTTTCCACTTGTTTGGTCTAGTTGGGTCTGCACCTCCTGACGTCCTTCTTCAGTTTCTTTAAGACTGCTGCTCATTGCATTCAGTTTACTCTCAACCTACAAAATATTTTATTTGTGGAGACAAAACATACATTAAAAATGAAAAAATTGGATTTCATATAGTTAACTTACCTCCTCAATGTGATGGTTCTGCAGCTCTGTTTTTTGGGACATGCTAGCCTTACGGATTTGGTCCATCTCAACTTTAATTTCAGCAATATTTCTTTGCAGTAAGTTGCGCTCGTGTTCCACACGGTGGATCTATGAGTAATTTAGAATAGATGAGGCTCAATAGAGTTAGTTTTCATCAAACATCTGCAATATTTTATTCTTTACCTGTCCCTGGAGCTCATGTATTGTGCTCTGATTGCTTGTGACTTCCTGGCGCAATAGATCATTCTGCTCTCTTAAGAGCTGTACAGGTCCTTGAGAACTCTCATTTGACAAAGGTTCCAATTTATCTGGTCTTCGAGCAGCAAAGGGTTGATCTTCTCCTTTTTCCCAGGCTTTGACTTTTTCAAGAAGTTCTCTAGGGAAGACCATGATTTACAATCAAATCAAAACATAGCAAGGTGTAAATTACTTTTCAAAAAGTCATAAGGTGAGAATAATTACACATTCTGTAGCTTATCCAAATCAGCTTTCAGTTTAAGATGCCATTTTTCGGCTTGGGAGCATAGTTGTTGAATAAGTAAAACATTTATGTGCGCAAAGCTCATAAGCTCAGTTTCCATGTCACCACGAACTACATCACTGAGGCTAGTCAACATATCTCGTACTTCCTCTGCAGTGTATGTTGCCTCCATAAGTCTATGATAGATACAAAATTAATGTGATAAATTGGAAAAAACAAACTTGCTTTTATTAATACGGCACATTTGTACTCACCGGGAATCAATAACATCTTGAAATGCACATTGCATAGCTTTCATGTTCTGAGCGCGTTGATATCTTGCAAATTGCATGTATCGCTTTAACAATTCCTGGTGGTTTTCATTCAAACTCAAGTCATCCTGAAAAGCACACATCAAGTATTCATTTGAATTAACTCTTAAGCGATATGACATAATATGACAGTTTTAACTCCAACTAGTCCGAATTCAATGAAATTTTACTCACAATGTCACAAAATGTAATTAATTAATATCATAGTCAAATGCAGTTTCAAATAAGAGTTGGTGCTAAGGTGCAGAAGCAATGAAGTGCAAAACACACCAAAAAGAGAGGATGACAGTTACCATACTGGTGAACTAGCGAATACTTAGGTACGTTTCGAATTCAACAGATAACTTATCACAAAGGATTATTTCTGCTTTTCCTTGCTAGAGAATTTCCACCATCAGTTAGGACAGCAAGCAGAAGTCAAAACTCAAGAATTTGTTTACAAACAGACGACTGTCGTGTTTTCTGTCACGCATTTCTCCCGAGTGTTCCACCGTCAGTTGTTTGCGTCGTCTGCATATGTTTGTTTGGTATTTGGTTTGGCACATTAGGTTAGTTAGTGTGCCTGTCTTCCAGCCTGCCTTAAACTGAAATATTGTTGCATTTCCATTCTGAAATCATTTTCTGGCAACATTTATAAGCTTATTCATTCAATATGAATCGGATTTTCGGTAGAGGAAAACCTACAGAACCACCGCCCAACCTCACAGATTGCATAGCAGGGGTGAGTTATAATCCCAATAATGCAGTTAAATATTTTGATTTACTTGTGAAAAATGAACACTATCATCTAAAATGACGTTCATTTTTTTTTTAAATACCTGTACATTGCATAGGTTGACAGTCGAGCGGAATCTGTGGAAAAAAAAGTTCAGCGTTTAGAACAAGAGCTTGTAAAATATAAGGATCAGATGAAGAAAATGAGAGATGGACCTGCTAAAAATGCTGTTAAACAGAAGGCATTGCGTGTTTTGAAGCAAAAGAAAATGTAAACATTTCCGTCTGCTATGAATGTATTTTTGTTTATGTTCATTTTGTTTCTTGCCTCATTATTCCTGGTTACAGGTACGAACAACAGGCTGATAATTTGAGGCAGCAGTCTTTTAATATGGAACAAGCGAACTATGCAGCACAATCTCTGAAAGATACGCAAAGCACTGTAGTTGCTATGAAAGCTGGAGTAAAGCAGATGCAGAAAGAGTTCAAGAAAATTAATATAAGTGAAATTGATGTAAGGGATCTGTTGATTAAATTTTGCAGAATATAAGCTGTTTTGGTCAATTGGTTTCATATTTTGTTTGTACAAACTTTTTCAAAGGATCTTCAAGATGATATGGCTGATATGTTGGAAATATCAGAAGAAGTTCAGGATGCATTGGGTAGATCCTATGGCACTCCCGATATTGATGAATCAGAGCTCGAGGCGGAACTTGAGGCACTTGGTGATGAAATTGCTTTAGATGATGATACTTCATATTTAGATGATGCTGTAAAAGCTCCAAGCGCCCCTGACAAAGAACCAGGAGCTGACAGTGTTGATGTCACAACAAACAAGGTAAGAATACATTCCTTGAAAACATAAAAATTTGAATGTCAAGTTTTGTATTCCTCAGTAATAACTTTTACTTTCATAATTTCAGGATGGAATTCTGGTTGATGAATTTGGCCTACCAAAAATCCCTCAATCCTTGAAGAACTAACTTTTAATTATTCTGGATTACCCTACTGCCAAGTGCACATTTTTTTTAATAGTCATGGTACTCAAGAATGTCGGCACGCACACAAGACTACTTGCCTGTTCTTTATTTTAATTTAATTTTTTACCAAACTATGGTTAATGTGTAGGACCCAAAAGTTGTACTTTTGCTTGACCTACAGTAAGTGCTTTAAATTAATATGGTCAAAGAGCATAAAATTTATGTTACCAAAGGGAGTTGCCCACTCAATTTCTGTGCAGTAAATGCTATGTGATAATACATTAATTATATTTATAATTCGTATGCCATTTAAATTATGTACTGAAAGATACTCAGCTTTTGTAAGAGAAACACAGACCAAACACTGAAAAATCATCATGGTGTTTGTTCTTCTAAATTTTGTAAGTTACAGTAGTTTTATGTCTAAGAAATTCAATCTGTATTGTCTAATTATGTTTGATAAAAAAAAAACAAAAAAAACTGTTTTGCTTCTTAGCCAGATTCAGATCAGACTACTCATCTAAAAAGGCATAATTAGTGACTAAGTGTATGCATACTTATTGACAGATCTCCGTTAGCTAGTATTCTATGCATACATATACATTAGCCTCGTTCGGCAACTTGTGTCGTCATCTCATTAACTATTGTTGTTAGTACTACAATTAATTATACTGAAAACGATGAATAAACCGGAGCGGTCTCTAGCACGCGTGATTGTTTGTCCCATCCCCCTCCCTTACCGCGGAAGAAGCCCGGCAGTCTGGAACGTGGTGGCAGCACGCCCCAGGGGGCCCGGGGGGGTCAACTCGCCTGTGCGGAAGCTCCCACCGACCGCGACCTATGGAGACCGCACCCCGCACCGTTGAGTCTGGCTCAGCGCGGAGGAGGCCCAGGGCTGACTCAGAGGGGCAGACCCCTCCCCGTCAGAGCGCGCGGGGGAAGGGGGAGGGGACCACAACCCACAACTCATCCCCGAGACCTCCGTATAAAGCGCACTTCCCCCTGGCGGTGCTACTCAGTCGCGTGCCCCCGTCCCGTCAGCGCCACCATGACCACCAGCTCCACGACCACCATGATCGCCAGGGTGACCCGGGTCACCGGCGCACTGCTGCTGCTCGGGGTGGCAGCCGCCGTCGCCGGCAAGTCGAACCAACTGCGTGAGTATAGTGGACACACTGCGATCGGCGGAGGGGAGGTCACCCTTCAAAGTTTAGAACGGAAACGGGGTGAACGCGTTTAATTTTCCAAGAAAGTGCTCTCGCGAAATT
>NW_026267157.1:1353650-1355033 GCF_000697945.3 Frankliniella occidentalis | reverse complement strand
GGCCGGGGGCGGGCCGGGAGAGCCAGGAGCGCCGGGAGAGGGGGTGGCACTGCGCACGCGCGGCCGTATTGAGCTGCTGGCGGCGGTCCGGCAGAGAGCGCTGAATGGACCCGAACCGTTCCGGAGCGCCGCCGAGCGGCTGCCCCCCGCGCCGCCCCCGCGCCGCCCCCGCCAGCAGGCCCGGGGCCAGCCCCGTAGGGAGCTCACTCCGCTTTCTCTCTCTCCGCGCGGCGGTCCACTCCCGAGGCCGGCTCCCGACCTGGGTCAACAAGGGCTCGTGTAAGTACTCCCTCTGTCTGGCGCCGCCGCGCTGCTCCGGACCGCACTCACCACGCCGTCCTTGTTGTCCCTCAGGTGCGCTTTTCCATCGTCACCGCCCACCGTGCCGGACGCAGCCCCCGGGGAGGGGGGTCGCCGACGCGGAGCCCGGAGGCCGCCGACGACAGCGGGTGAGTACCCGCGCCGACACTCCGCTGCTCAGGCGGCCCCGGCGTGCCACTCGCGGCCAGCAGCGCGCGGGCCGCGGGGCCGCGGGGGCCTGTTGCTGGGGCACGCCGAGACCAACATGTGGCCCATTAGTTTCGACCCACCCCGGCTCCGGGCCCGGCTCCGGGCCGACCACCCGGAACCACGCCGGCCGCATCCCGGTCACACTCGGGCCGGGCCATCCGGGGTCGGCGGGCGGGACTGGCTCGACAAACAAACAAACAAACAAACAAACAAACAAACAAACAAACAAACAAACAAACAAAATGGTGGATTTAGTCTTGTCTGGTGGGGCGAGTTGACTCACGGTGAGATTCCTCAGCTGAGGACTGTAAAAAAAGAGCACTCTAGGGCAACCTGTTTCAACAAAACAAACAAACAAACAAACAAACAAACAAACAAACAAACAAACAAACAAACAAACAAACAAACAAACGAACGAACAAACGAACAGATCGCAAGCGTTGCCGCCTGCGAGCGTGTAGGGTAGGCAGTCCCGCCTGACTGCGGTGCTCCCGTGCGGCCCGCCTCGCAGGCTGTCGGAGCGCGCGGAGCAGGCAGCTAACGGTTGGGAAACGAGTCCCTCGGCGTAGAGAAGCGATACCTAGCGCGTAAATGCACAGTTGAGACCTTGCAAATCAAAATGCCAAATCCTTGCACAACTACAAAACATTGCTTCGCAATTGCAAAGTATTTTTGGCGTTTTGCTTTGCAAGGTTTTAAGTGCGTGTGTAGATTCACAAAACAAAACGAATTCCATTCCTATAATCTTAAAACAGGACGATTACAAGATAAGCCCCTTGGTGTTTTTTTTTAGCTTTCCTGGACCCATCTCTGCATGTGGTTGAGATCGTGAAGAAGGTGCAAATATTCGGCAACATAATAGTGGGGGGGGGG
>NW_026267157.1:1349651-1353600 GCF_000697945.3 Frankliniella occidentalis | reverse complement strand
GCATCGTTGTGTGGCTCCAGGCGGCAACGCCAGGGAAGTGCCAAGTGACAATAGTGAAATGATCAGGATAATAAACTATTATGGGCGATTGCTGTTAATAATAATTATATTTGGCGAAGGGTATAGACGGGTAGTATAGTATAAGAAGGGTAGTATAGACGTATAGACGGTTCAGTTTAAGCTGCAACTCGAGCACTGTCGGCTGTAGCTACAATCCTGTAGCTACAAACAGGGACGTCGTTTTGGGGCCCGCCGCCTGCCCGCTTGGCAGGCAACCCATCCGTCACCGGAGTGAAAGTCAACAGTGCTCACTGGGATTACGTAGTATGAGCAATATATCTACGATAACTGACAAGGCTCACCATATCACATTAGTGCGACGCCCTGTTGAAAGATCTCTTTTCATTTTCCAGACATGATTAGTTTTTGTTTAATTTTAGAGATTTTAGTCTGTCTTTGACTGCTATTTCTGTTTTCCTCCCTCTGGTCTAGTTGAACGACGGAGTACCATGGGTTAGGGAGGGATACTGCCACAAACATACTGAGAAAGGAAACTGCCTTTTGTTACTTTTTGTTTTGTCTCATTTTTATTGAAACAGGTACAACACCCCTATTAAATATAAAAAGTATCACAGGGAAAGAAAAATAGCACTCTTTGACAAGATAGTAAACATCAGTATCTGAAACTGCTGCCAAAATAAATTTATAAGATAACAGCAGCTTACAAAACAGTAATGGATACAGTCATATATAAAATAGGTGTGACTTGAGTCCACGGCTGGCATTCAGTTTTTAATGACAGCAGAAGGAAAAATCCATTGAATTAATGTCCAGACTGTGTGAAATGACTAAGCAACGATTTCTTTTAAAAATAACTCAACCAGGGCGTAGCAAATATTAAAAAAATCATTAATTGTAAAAGATCAGTTATCACACAGACACAATAAGTTAATCAAAATTGACAAGTTATGCCCTCCTTTGTTTCTAGCAGGAGATACAAAATGTTGTACTTCTGAATCATGTATTCCTTTTTTAGTTACATTGATGATTTTACAAAAATTGCTACCTTAACAAATAGAACAAGTAAAATTGGAACGCAGCACAAGTAAAACAAGAGCACAGACAAAATTAAATTTAAGTTTATTTCCCAGCTCTTGAGTGACAAAATGTTTCCAAAGTCGGACACTGTACTGTCTGGCGTTAATTATACTAGAAAGCAACACACAAATGTAAGAAATTATCTGGATAACTTAGGTGTTCACTCATCCACTGCAGAGGGGTATCGGATGGTGGCTCTACTCCATGCGTTGTTACTTTGACTGAAATTAAAGAAAATAAAATTAAAATGTGCTGTGAATTCTATAGAGAAAAACAAGGACAGGGTAATGCACGGTTTTTACCTTTACTGGCATTTTCTGCGTAAATTTCCTGCAAAAATTGAAACAGAGTTTTCCTTTGACCTTCTTCTGTCACAGGTTTGACTAAGCGTTGTATGAAAGGTTCATCTCCCTGATACAACCGAAATGGAATATATTTGAAAGTTTCGTCACTGCCAACCTCCATAAGCTTTCGATTTACAGCCCAAAATTGATCAAATTTGTCTGGAACAGAAAAGAAGGCAAAATAAAAATTAAAATACAATGCAAATCTAATTGAATTTACCTTCAACAGTACTTTCAAGAACTGGTAAGATAGAAAAATCTGACTTACCATTTTGTAATCCAAGCCATAACTGGTTATGATCTTTTTTCTGCATGTTTGATACTACTTGACTTCTATGCTTTAAGACATCTGCTTCCTTAATACATGACATAAAATAAGATTCTACAGCTTCCCTGCAAATTTAATTAGTAACAGCTTGTTGGAATAAATTCTGAAAGGATATACTTAATATACCACTCTAAATTACAGTTACATTGTACCTTGAGGAGCAATGCAGCAGTTCTGCCTCGGGAAACTTATCAAAGTGTATAGTTAAGCACCATGGAAGGGAAATTTCTGGTATGTGAAGATCAAATAAAACCCCTATAGGGTAATGCCTGCAAATCAACATAATAAATACACAGTAAGTGACAACTACAATATGAGTTTACTGAAAACAGAAAGCCCTTAAATATATTTTACCATTTTAAAGGCTGTCCGTTAAAGTCCACCCACATTTCTGCATCGTGCTTATCGGGATGAATATATCTTTGGAAATGACGTCGAACCTGTGACAACAAAGAAATAACAGTATTGTAGAGAGAGATAAATCTGGCCACGGAAAATATATGTTAGATATAGAATTTTTAAAACAAAATAATGAAGTAGGTTTACTCTGATGCAAACAGTGACAAATACAGTTCAGTGTACATAGTGAGCAGCCACCTTTTAACCTCTCTTACACGTGGATCAATTAGTTGCCCTTAAAACTGTGCTACACGGTAAAGAGAAACGTATCCACAAACCTTATCAGTGACTAGTGGGAAATACGACAATCTTGGTACCATCAGGTAGTAGGGATCGGGTGCCTGCAGCCCATTAACCTCACTGGAGTCGAGCTGAAAGCACACAGGAACCCGACCATCCCAAATTTCACGCAAGACCTCACGATCGTTGGCCATTTTCGTAGTGACACCAAGATAAACCAGCTCGACACTCGTATTGCAAGGTGCTGTCAAATTTCAAGATTGAAATGCCATTCTTCTTCCATTATTTTCATGGACAATTTTTGTCTAAATCCTCCAAGTATTTGTTTTGTTTGGCCCACTGCAACAACCACCCCCACTACCACGAATGCCAGAGAACCAAATCTAGAAATAAGCGCAGGCAGTGGCAGAGTCGTATTCAGATTCCCTTTCGTCAGCACTGATTTCGTGTCGACTTCCTACTCTTGCAAATCTATTGCTCTCTTGCAAAAGGTTGCCACAGCTAGCCTATTGACCTTGGTTTTGAATATTTTAGCAGATTTCAGCGTTTGACTTATCTGAAAGGGTCGATATGCAAAGTTCCTCTATTATAACATAAAAATACGATCTTTAGAGGTTGGCATAACTGTTTCTTAAGATATGCAAGAGAGGCGGTTGATCGATTTGTTAAATTTCTATTGAAACGATTTTATTGGGGTAAAAAACATAAATCAATACAACAAAAAAATGCGCGTTTAAATGTTCTTTGTAATTTATTAAATGGCACTTAGTTATCATCGTCAACGAAATTTCCACGCCAGAGATGTGGAGGGAGATCACAGGTTTGTCAGGGAAGTGCCAATTGGCAGGACCGTGGGAAATATTTCTCTACTTCGACGTTTCTTCTTTCTCTTCAAAACAATCTTGTAGGCCTCAGACGCTCATCTCTCCTGGACAGCTCTGCTGGAGCACTAAAGTGTTGGAAAAACATAGGAAAATATGGAGCTCAATAAAGGTAAATTACAATAACGAAAACTACACGGTATTACGTCACGCCTAGGGGGTGGGTTACTTTTTTGAGCACTTTGGCGGACATAGTTGAGAAACGCCTCCAGGGACAAATGTTAGCTGCGGAGATAAACGCCCGCACTTACGGCACTGCATTTTCAAAAAGTAGACGCCGTGATAAAAGTACCCCACCCCCCGTCACGTGACGGGCGCTGACCAGCCGGTGACGTTCTCGGCGGCGTCGCAGCCGCGCAGCAGCTCGCTGAAGGCCCTGCCCTCGCCGCAGTTGTAGCGCCGCGGCCGGCCGGCCACGCACGCGAAGTAGTGCTGGCAGTCGGTGTTGGACCGCAGCAGGCGCGTCTCGGCCGGTGGCTGGCCCAGCAGCGTGGGCTCCTCGGGGCACCGGAACTGCAGGAACGCTGCGGCACCAAAACGATCACAATGAAAACGAGGCTCGGGGAAACCACGATATCGTTTCGATATCGTTTTAATATCGTTTTGATATAGTTTCGATATCGTTTCGATATCGTTTTAATATCGTTTTGATATAGTTT
>NW_026267157.1:1348869-1349601 GCF_000697945.3 Frankliniella occidentalis | reverse complement strand
GGGGGGGGGGGGGGGTGAGGTCGCACACTGTCGGAGAGGGAGGGCGCGCTGATTGCAATTATACACCCTCCACGTCCCTCCCGACGTCCCCCCCTGGGGATCTGCTGTCTACCAGACTGCAAACAGTTATCTCCCCCATCGTCGGTAAGTCAATTAAGAAGGTCGATTTTCGGAGTAGGAGGGAGACTGCGCGAAAATCCGAATGCGTATTCAAGTAGAAGTCGATGGTCTCGGTAGTCAACTTTGATGGTCATGATGATTGCATGGATAGTGTAGTCAGTCAAATTCATTACGTGATCATTCTTAGTTCGTCTTGCTCGTGCATTAGGTCGAGCAAATTTGCTCATGGGTTTGTGACATTTTGCACGTCCAGAAAGTTCATCCGTTTCTGATTGAGTCGATCATTCGGCACATTACGACAGCTCGGCGCCTGCGATGTCGGGGTAGGCAACCCCGCTGTACACGCACGCACAATAGGCAACGTGTTTGCCTACCTACCAGGCGCTCGCTATGCGACCTTCTATTGGCTGAACTTTGCAATTTCGAAACCGCGGCTGACGGACGCACTTGATCCAAGGCAAGTAATTTTAGTTAGAGAACTAGTTTATTATTCCTTAGCACGAAATTATACGACTTTCCGAGGGGGCAATAACTCCCTTTTGAAGTGTACACATGATTCCCGAAATACTTGATTCCCAGTGATTCCCGGTGATTCCCACCCGCTTATATTTA
>NW_026267157.1:1348269-1348777 GCF_000697945.3 Frankliniella occidentalis | reverse complement strand
ATTTTGTTTTTGGAGGAAAAGTTTTTAATTTTTCCGGCAACTTTCCCAACTTAACAGTCCGCAGCGTGTCGTGGCAGGCCGTCCATGCCAGGCGTCATTGGCTGTACCCCTCGCGGGCGCCGATAGTCCTCGGGAGTGGGGTAACTCCAGATCAGTCAGTGATATGTCGTCGCCCTGCCTGTTGTCCCGCTGGGGGAGGCGGCGCGGCAGTGAGTGGCGCCGTGCGCGGGCCGTCAACCAACAGCCAGCACTGTTGGGCACCGCGCGGGGCGGTGTGACCCCCCCCCCCTCTCTCTTTCTCTTTTTCTCGCTCCCTCCCGCTCTCATATTCTCTCTCTCTCTCTTCCCGAAGTCGAACGCCGCGCGCCGACTCCCGGTGTATCGTATCATCCCCTCCCCACGGGCATTGATTGCCAAAACCAGGGGCTCCCGCTCCCGCTGCTGCTCCCCGTTCTGCTCCCGCTGCTGCTCCCCGTTCTGCTCCCGCTGCTGCTCCCCGTTCTGCTCC
>NW_026267157.1:1337593-1338963 GCF_000697945.3 Frankliniella occidentalis | reverse complement strand
GGCACCGCCACCCCCCGCGCCGCCCCCGCGCCGCCCCCTGGCTGCACCGTGCGCCCGCCGGGCCCCAGGTCCCGACATGAAAGGCCTCGCTGCTGCTGCCAGGCTGCTGCCAGGCTGCTGCCCCCGGCGCGCACCCCCCGTGATCTGCTTGAGGGCCGCAGCTCGACGCAGCTCGACGCGTCGTCACAACTTCGGCGCCGGAGTTCGACGTGTCCGCCTTTTGTTGGCGACCCGAGCCCAGAGAGTGGTGGAAAGCAGGCGAAACGCGGTGCTTAGGAAAAAATGGAGGATCCGGCTGGGCACGAAAGGATTTCCGAAGGCACACTGTTACGTTACCAGTTACCACACGTTACGCTTGATTTTACTATACTTTACGATACGTTACGATAAGCTGCGATACACCACGCTACACCGCGTTACACCGCGTTACACCACGTTACACAGCGTTACACCGCGTTACACCGCGCAACACCGCGTTACAACAAGTTCCCAAGCTCTACTGTTCGGTTCAATCAGTGGCTGTGTGAAATCCCTGCACGTGGCGCTTCCTCTGCCACTCTTCGCCTCACTGTTCCGCCCCCCCCCCCCCCCCCCCGACTCGGGTGGCTGGACTGCTTGTCGGTTGCTATGACTACAACATCTCCGATATTAGCTCGGTCTCCCCAGGCTGTGTGTCGGCCTGGCCCCGTACCTGGCGTTGAGTGGCGCAGGGCAGCTCTGTCTCTCTTACCCTCCCATCTCCCTCCCCCCGCTCTCCCTTCATACCACTCTTTAGTGCCAAGTGGATGGAAGTCTGGCACGTGCACTACACAGCGTTATTGTACAACATTGTACTACATCTAGAACAGGTCGTATCAGCCTGGTCTCAAGGCAGTGTTCTACACAGGCCCCAGCCGTACTGACCTGCAGTTTGCTCCACCTGCCGTATAGTAAATTTTATACACGTTCTTTCCCTCTATTATCAGTCCTCATTGGAGGTGGAAGACCCAGTATTGTGCTCGGTCGATTGTATATATGTTAGGATGTTCGGTCCCCGATTCAGCTCAGCAACTACACCGAACTACAACACGTTCGTACAGCCATTAGAATATTTTTCTCAGGCTGAATAGTTGTTACTTATTTTATTTTATTTTTGGATACACGCTAAAGGCGGCAGCCAAAGGCAAACACGATTTAATTATGCTCATGTGAATAAGTGGACGTGAATAATTGGAACCCGTGGTGGCTCCCAATTATAACCGAATGGAATGCAACAAAGGCCAAGTGTGTCCGTGTGACGGAGAGAGCGAGAGAGAGAGATCGAGGGAGCGAGGGAGAGCAAGGGAGAGCGAGCGAGGAAGTGAGAGAGAGAGAGAGAGAGAGAGAGAGAG
>NW_026267157.1:1330622-1335328 GCF_000697945.3 Frankliniella occidentalis | reverse complement strand
GCGGCTGTTCGGAACAGAGACCACAGTTCGCTAACTACTGCGGTGGGATGAGGAAAGTACTCCCCCATTTTTATTTTTTACTTTTGAAAGCCTGTTCCTCTTTGAAGCACATTCTTCCCCAATTTCAGCATATCGACGAGGTCGGAGAAAGATAAGTAGGACAAAACCGAGG
The DNA here is from genome assembly GCF_000697945.3 of Frankliniella occidentalis. Classification (NCBI taxonomy): domain Eukaryota; kingdom Metazoa; phylum Arthropoda; class Insecta; order Thysanoptera; family Thripidae; genus Frankliniella; species Frankliniella occidentalis. Next base: position 1,335,156 of record NW_026267157.1, on the reverse strand, counting down.
TGGGACAGCACTTTTGGGGATTTTGGGAAAATTACCAGGTCGGAGAAAAGTAGGCCGGACAATCTAACTACACCCGTGTCGTACCTAAGTTGTTCGCGTATGCCCTTCAACTCGTGTGCTTACCGCTTTGTCGCTCTCGCAGGAGTACGCTGCGACCAGGCTGCACCAGTACCGGGAGCATTGTAAGTGCGTGCAGGCCGAGTTCCTGTCCTTGAAGCCCTTGGTCGTGCCGCACCCGGAGTCCGACGACGACGACTCCTCCAACGACACGTCGACAATCACGTCGGTGACGACGACGACGGCGACGGACGCCTCGTGGGAGGTGGCCGACATCACGAGGGAGGCGGCTCCGGCCTCCGAGAGCGACGACGACGACCTCTACTCGAACCGACCCTAACGCCAGGCCCCGGCCTCCGACAGTGGAGGCCGGAGCGGTGCCAGCGGGCCCGACAACAAGTACCCCCGCCTGGAGGTCGCGGCAGCGGGGGCCGCCAAGCTCCCCGCCGTCAAGTGGTCCATCATACCGACGGTGTACACGGTGCGCTCCACGCAGACCCGTGAGGCTCCTCAGCGGCCAGCGGCTCCAGCGGCTCCAGCGGCTGCAGCGGCTGCAGCGGCGGACTCCAGCGACGAGGAGTGCGTCCTCAACGACCAGGTCCGCTTCACGCGGCTCGAGTACAAAGACGTCAACACCAACGGCGCGGGGCCGTCCTGGGGCCCGGGTGTGCAGCCGACACGGGAGTCGCTGGCCACGCGCACGGCGGCGGCTGACGTGCTGGCGAGGGACGCCGCGAGGGACGCCCCGACGGGCGTCGTGGTGACAAAGGACGACGTGCCGACGGTCTCCGCCCTGGCGCCGCTGACGGGGGACATTGAGGAGCAGCCGGCACCGCGGAGGTCGGCCCGCATCAGCGCCCGCAGGGAGGCGCAGAAGATTGCGATCAGGAGCGCGGCCAAGGACAGCCCGGCCGTCGTGTGGACGCCCTACTCGCCCACCGCGCCGCCGGTCAGCACGGCCAGCATCTGCACGTCTACGGCCGTGGAGCCGTTCCGAGGCCCCCGCTTCCACGTCGTGCCCATCGTGGAGGGCCCCGCAGGCCCCGAGGCGCCGCCGGGCGCGGACAACCCTAGCAGCGCCCCGGCGGCGGCCCCGAGCTCCGCCGCGACCTGGTTCGACTCGGAGGGCGCCGTCGCTCGGCCCGCGCTGCCCCGCGGCTCCCTGCGCGACCGCATCCGCGCCCGGGCCGTGGCTGTCGCGGTCGCCGCCGCCGCGTCCGAGGTGCCGCGGCAGCAGTCCGTGATCGTGCGCAACGACGCCTACCTGGTGCCGGTCGCGCCGCCGCCGTCCCCCAGGTCGCCGCTGGACCCGGAGGGCCTCCGGCGCCTCCACCGCTGCACGTGCCCGGGCGCCGCCTGCTCTCGCCTGCGCGAGGCGCTCGAGACCTTCCTGGACGCCAGGGGGGACGTCCTCGACGACTACCGCCGCTTCGTCGGGGAGGTCAACGCCGTCCCCGGCCTGGACGCGAGGAGGGTCCTCAAGCTGCTGTACATCATCAGAGCGAGGTGCATCGGCAGAGAGACCCGCATGTCAGATCGCGAAGTCCGCGCGCAGGCATTCCTCAAGAAGTGCCAAGCCAGACCGGACAATCTTCCATGAAGAAAACCAAAACTCTTTCTATCTACACGTTCCTCGTATCCATGTTGTCCATAATTATGAATTTTTCTTTCAATTTTGTTTTCTTTTGATATTGCACGCATGAATTGATGTTTTACGTTTTTCTCTAGACAAAGACTACTTTAATTGAATGTAAAGACTGCATCTACTGAAAGTGCTCAGATATAGGTTTGTCCTCTTCTTCCCTCCTCTTCCAGGTCCCGGGTATTGTAAATGTATACTGATTCAAATCAGTTGACTTTACGTGGTGACTTTATTGTTGTCCTGTGTTTTCTTTCCGGCTGTGGTAGATGTTTACATTTTTTAAACGTTTATAAACGTAGCTGCTATATGTGCCTTCGATGTTTGTGTAAGACATATGTTTTGATGTTGCTTTCGATGTGCCATATGTAATCTTCCAATCATGTATCAGATATCTCCCTTTGTGATTATATTCCTGTCTGTGTTAGATCAGTGTTGTGTTAGTAATTAATATAATTGCAGTAGTATACTGTGAAATCGTTTCATATCAACATCACATCCTTAAGGCAAACAAAGGCTTTCTCAAAGTGGAAGTATGATGAATGTCCTCTATGTGTATTGTTTGTTCCTTTGTTTTCTTTTACAATTTTTCTCAAGATGAACCCAGTGTTCTCTTGGTCTGGTGGGAAGGGATCACAAAAACGTAGAATCATTAATAATTATATTTGTGATAAATAAATAACAATATTTATTATAAATGTTAAATGTCTGAATTGTCTTAAAATACGAACTAAGTGGTCAAAACCATATTAAATGTGATAGTTTATAGTTATAACATACATAAAATATAACTTTTTGCTCATTTGTTCACATTTTGACTTTTGACATGACTTTTTAAAGTATAATCTTAAATCTTGTCTAAAAATAGCATCTTAATTTTTTGTAAAATTTTCAATCTTTTTCTTATTTTTTTGAAAATTGTATACTGATCAAAAATTTGTAGAATTGTTCCCTTTAAAAACGTGGGGGCTGGATCTCATTTAAAACAAATAGAGTTCATGCTCATTAAAAAAACGACGCTCTATGAGCTGGGCCCCTGTAATGTGTTACCGTAGTAGAGAAGTGATGACCCCTGGCCGAAGTGTCTCTGACATCTCTCACTGCCAGAACCTGGCCTCCCGCTCGGAGCGCAGGAAGTTGTGCAGGTTGCGCCTGGAGTGCGACTTGAGGGCGTGCCTCTCCAGGGCCAGCTTGTTGGGGTACCAGAGCCGGCAGTTGCAGGGGTAAGCGAGGTGCGATCCCATGTGCTGGACGTACGTGTCCAGGATACGGAACTGCGCGGCGCACTCGGCGCATTGGTACGATTCGCCGGGCGGCGTGGGCTCCTCCCAGATGCCGACCTGACCAGGCGGAAAGGGAAGAACAAAAAAGAAACATGTTTTAGAAAGATAATTTACGTGTACATCATATATATCTTTGTGTACCTCGGTGTTGTTGATCAAAACTATATCCATAAATATATATACTATTAAAAAAATATTTCTTATATGTGTAACTCAAGCGGGAAATAGACGTGAATTAGGGCGCAACTAAAATTGATCAGTAAAATATGTGAGAAATTCCAAAAATGTGATGTAAAACATTAAACCTTGAAAATTTTGTGGTGGTTTTAAATTCTCTGCTAAAAGATGAGCGCGCACCTTTTGAAGTGCCTATTTCCTCCTCGAACTACTTGATGTTTGTGTAACTAATGAAACTATTGTTATCTCATAAGTACATGTGTTATCTTTCAATGTTATCAACTATATTAACTTTATCTACGTCAACTATTGTTCATAACTTTCACCTAAATGAGACTTTCTGGATACTGTTCAACCTCTCCATAAATGTGACTTTCTCTCCAACTTGCTGCGTGTGTGTACGCTTCGTAATATACGTAAATGTGACTGTGTATGTGATTAATAAAGACAGACTAGATTGCCGGCCACACACCTCTCGCCTCAGATGGTACCAGAGGTGCTTGTCGACGCTGCTCTGGCAAAGGAAGGATCTGTCGCACTGCTCGCAGTAGTACGGCCGCACATTGGGCTTCCCCAGTACGTCGTTGGAGGGCTCGGGGAAGGCCCTACCGATCTTTCTAGCCAGCTCGTCCCCTGCGCCGTTACAGAAAGAACACACACGGATTGATCTTCACGTCAGTCAGGCGTTTCAAATTGGGCAGCTTCCCAAAAGAACAGTACTTTGGAGAGGCAGGAGACTTGTTATCGCAATCCTCATTTTCAAGCACCATGACAAAGTTATCACACAAGTAAACAATTGAATAAATGCTTTCAGGCAACCGTGTGATGTTACAATTTATCATTTTCGCTGCCAAACAATTCACCACATACAGAAAAATGAGAACCGGGAGAAAAACTTCCGATACGTTTAGGAAAAATTATATCGTGAGCATTACGCTCTCTTGCCGCACGATAACTTACCTGGCTTTGCTGACTCCAAAGGCGGCTTCGTGTACCTCCTCATGACGTCCCTGCCCTTGAGTAGATTCACAGGTCACTAGCACGGCGCGCTCACGCTCGCCAGGGCGACTGCAGCAGACTGCTGCCGCGGCCGCCCTAGACACAGACCTTCGCGGGGGAGGGGAGGGGGCGCCGGCGGCGAGCGCGACAGGCACGCGACCCTTGGCTCGATGTTGTATGCAGGCAGGGGGTGATGGTACAGCAACACCGGACACGAGGAGTCACAACCGTACACAAACCACGCTTCGCAATGAGTCCGAGAAGCGTGAAAAATTTTAGATCGCGTAATTCTCCTCATTCTCCCCACCCTTTACTTCACCTGCAGCTGGAGGGAGCCCCCGCAGCGTAGGCAGACCCGCAGCGCTCCGGTGCCCGGCGG
>NW_026267157.1:1319223-1325561 GCF_000697945.3 Frankliniella occidentalis | reverse complement strand
CCCCCCTCCCCCTCCCCGAGGACAGAGTGCTGCAATATTGGTGCAGGCGGGCCAGGACTTTGAAGAAGCGGCGACACGCGAGGCGACAAGTTGGCGCCGCTCTCACGCGACCGACAGCAACGACCCACCACGCCGTCATGGTCCCGGGGCCGCGCCGCGCCGCCGCCGTCGCCGTGCTCGTCCTGGCCGCGGCCGGGCACCTGGCCGGCGAGGACGTGGCCGCCCTGGCAGCGGACCTCTTCGCGGCGCGCGGCGTGCGGGCCGTGCTCGTGGCGCTGCGCGCGGGCGGACCAGGTGATCCTCTCTGACGACAAGTTGGACACCCTCGAGAAGCAGATCCTCGCAAAGAAACGAAATCCGTCAAAAAGGAACGTTTTTGCTTGATCCAGCGACGTTCGGCGTGTACCGCGCGCTCTCCTCGGACGGCCGTTTCCAGGTGTCCCAGACCGTGGGCTCGACGACCGTCGCCCACGTCCTGGACACCAGCGAGCGGCCCTACGTCGGCGTGGTGCTCGAGGCCGGAGAGCCGCCGCCCTGGTTCGACCCGGTGAGCGGGTCGCTCACGTTATGAGCGACAGGGTTATTGTAAAGACGGTAAACTTTCAAATTCTGTGTCGCTAGATGCATCACAGTAAAAATGTCAATTTTCAGATATAAAACAAAAATATGTGAAATTTTCACCGCAAATTTCTAGCTCGTTCGCTACATCTCTGAACCAGGGTGACCGTGCGTGGTTCAACGGCAGCTACGTGTGGCTGGTGGTGGACGGGGACGCCGCGGCCCGCACCGCCTCCTGGGCGCTGCGCCTCGACAGCGAGGTGTTCCTCGCGGCGCAGGACGACGGCGACCGGGCCTGGCGCGTGGACGAGGTGTTCCGCGTCAACGCGGAGGACGCGGCCGTGCGGCGGCCGTTCGCTTCCTGGTCGCCGGCGGGCGGGCTGGTCGCCGCCGACCCGGAGCTCGCCGTGGCCCCCGTGTCCTCCCCGGGCGGGGACCCGCTCGCGGACCGTCGCACCCAGTTCCGCCGCGTGCTCGCAGGGCCGCGCCAGCTGCGCGTCGAGTCCTCCGTCTACGTAAGACACAAGTACCAGTAGGGGTAGCACATCATTAGCTACACAGCTAAACGAATATAGCTAGCTAAATACGGGAGAACTAATTCTTTAGCTATTAACCTTTTTAGAAATTAGCCAAGTTTGGCGATGGCTACGTACCTAATTTTTGGCTACACTGCTATTAGTTATCCCGTACAAAGCATCTATCTATGCTGCCTGTGTCTGACGCAAGTGCGAGGCGAAGACAGGCAAAGACCTGATGGAGCGCGTGCTAGACCTGCCAACCGACGAGGTCATGAAGCACTTCAACCACCTCAGCATCGCCACCTTCACCATCATGGCCAACACCTTCGACCGCTTCAACATGTCGTAAGTCGTCCGCCAGCCAGCCAGACACGGAAAAATTTTGATCAGCTATACATATCTAAACCAATAGCTAAATACGGGACCTAATTATTTGACTATGTAGCTAAATGTTGAGCGACATAGCAAAATATTTTGTGCCATAGCTAAGTTTTTAGCTACACAGCCATGTTGTGTTGGAGGGTGCGGCACCACGAGCACCTTATCTCCGGGGAGCTGGCGGCGCCGCCGTCCGGGCACTTCTCCGGGGCGTGCGGCAACGTACAGCGCGGCGTGGACGACGTGGTCGTCACGGGGCTGCTCATGTCCGATGGCCGCCTGCAGGTCTTCAAGTACTCGGCCACCACGTACCACTTCCGGTGAGCGGGCGAGATAAGCTGCATAGCTAAAACATTTAGCTATACGAGGGATAACTGATTATTTAGCTACGCGGCTAAAAAGTAAGCCACAAAAAATTATCAAGTCGCCCCCCAAAAAAATAGCTGTTGCAAAAACAATGCTGCTTAGCTAAAGTGTTAGCTGTATGTCTACAAACATAGCTATGCAGCTTAACATAGCTATTCTTAACGACACAGCTAAATAATCAGTTTCCCCTCAGATATCGGTTTAGCCATGCAGCTTGCCATACAGGAGCGCGTGCCTGTTCCTGGCGGACGGCTCGCTGGGCTCCGTGGACGCCCTCCTCACCCCCTTCACACTGCTCGCCTGGCTGGCCGTCGGGGGGGTCGCGCTCGCCGGCATGGTCCTGCACAAGTGCTTCCGGCACGTCGAGGGCGACCGCATCGACTGGAGCGAGAGCCTGCTCTCCACCGTCGGCATGTTCACCGGCCAAGGTCCCGGAGCCGCGTAACCCGCCCGGCATCTTTGTCCCGAATGCCCGCGCCACTAAAACGGTTCGCGCTTCCAGGTTTCGCCTCCTCCGGCAGCTGGGTGTCCTGCCAGGGCCTCCTGATCGTCTCCGAGGTGCTCTTCATGCTGCTCGACGGCTACTACAACTCCACCATCGTCAAGTCGCTGCTGCGGCCGCCGCCGCCCTCGGTGCGCAACGTCCACGACCTGCTCGACTCCAACTACCCCGTCGCGCTCAACGACTGGTGGCTGACGGTCCGCAACTTCCAGGTCGGTCCGCGCGACAAGAGAGGTCGATTCAGGGATTCAATATTCACAAAAAGTAGAGTATAGTATTTAACTACCTCACGAATCAGCGCACAACAGTTCCGTAAGCATGAGAGAAGGGCGCCCTTCTCTCATGGCGTAAGCTCTTATTATCAGTTCTCTCTGACAGCCGACATCCCATGCTTACGGCAAGAGGAAATGTGGGTAAACCTTTCCTCATTTGGTCATCGGGATAAAGATGTGTCATCGGTGCAAAACTAATAAAATAACTCTGGATGGCCATATATTGCAAGCCGCAAGGGTTCGATTCCGAGGGGCCGTCAACTACGATACTTCCTGGTGCAGATCGAGCCCCAGCAGCGTAGGTAGACCCGCAGCGCCCCGGTGCCCGGTGGCCCGCCCCGCCCCTGCAACTCCTGGAGGGAGCACCTGCATCGTAGGTAGACCCCTGCGCTCCGGTGCCCGGCGGCGCGGCCCGCCTGGCCCCTGAACCTGAACCTCCTGGAGGGAGCCCCTAGCGTAGGCAGACCCGCTGCGCTCCGGTGCCCGGCGGCGCGGCCCGCCCCGCCCCTGACTTCTCGCCCTGCCACCCTGCCGCAGAACGCGTCGCCGGGCCTGCAGCGCGACCTCTACGAGAAGAAGATCCGGCCGCCGGTGGGGCTCGGCTACTTCCCGCCGTCGGGGCTGTACAAGGTGCTGCTCCGGCCCCTGCACGCCATCATCGGCTCGGAGGAGTCCGTCTACAAGAGCACCGAGCCGCTGACCGCGAGCCAGGCCTGCCGCCTGCACGAGCTGGACGTCAACCCGCCGCAGCACATCGCGCCGCTCGTCGGCCGCCACTGCGCCTTCACCGAGCTGCTCTTCGCCGGGTGAGCTCGCCGCCGAGGCCGTAGTGCAGGCCGTCATGTAGACCGACACGCAGCCCACCATGAAGGCTGATGTGTCGGCCGGCGTGTCACGCGCTTGTGGTCTGTCCCGCAGGGTGCTGCTGCAGCGCGAGCGCGGGGTGTGGCAGCGCGTGCGCTTCAAGTGGCGCCAGCGGCGCGCTCGCTGCAGCGGGGGCGGCGCGCACGGCGAGGGCGACCCCATCGGGCTGGAGCCCGTGCTGCCCCTCATCGCCCTCATGGTGGGCGGCCTCCTCGCCACGGCCGTCGTCGCCGTCCTCGAGAGAGTGGCGTGAGAACCGCGTGCCTCCAGATCTAACCCGCCCACCCCCTTCTCTTCCTTTGCCTGTACGTATTTTATTCTCTGTTTTCGCCAGACACCGTCGCAGTCAGAGGACACGAGGGGCAGCGAGTTCGGCAAGAAGCCCAGGCTCAGTCGAGGACGCCGTCGCGGGGACTACGGCCTCCTTGGCGAGATTTGCTTCCTGATTTGATGGGAAGGATGCTCCCATTTTTGTAGTCGAAATACACGCATGCAGATTTACAAACTTAACCTTAAATTCCCAACGAAATAAATTTTTGCTGATGTCCAACTTACCCTCTCCTCTTTGACGTATACACCGCGAACCTGGGACGACAGCAGCATACGATCACTTTCGCTTCACTCAATCTGTTCTGCTACCGGCTAAAGGCACGCACTAAAGGCTAAACACAACACTTCTAGAATGCACACGATGCCAACTCCGTGCTGTTGCACGTATGCCATGCACATCTGCTTCGGATAGGTCAGAAACTGGAATCGCACCGCAACCCACCAAGTTTAAGTGCATTCATTCTTTCAAAATCCAACAATTTCAGTGCAAAATTACAAAGTTTTCGGCACTTGTCACAACTAATCTCTCCTAGCATTGCTGCCAACATGACTTAACAATTTGAAATCTTGTTTCCCTACTCTCGGTTCGACGTTTTTGTTTCCTATGTTGGCACGACCGTGTTTGAACAGAGGGGAGGGGGAAGTGGTACTCGGGCAGAACAACTGAACATCGTCTCAAAATATTGATGACAGCTTAAGAAGATATTGTTACTATGGTCTGTCACTGTTTGTTCAAATATTGTTTTTATTTTGTGAGTACTGAACGTAGCTTAGCCTTATTGATCTAACGTCGAATTTGTTATTTCGCTGCTTTGCAAGCGGGAACGTGACAAACTTAGATTACCTTAATACTAGGTTATGTTATCTATGAATTTTTATTGTTTCACTGACATTTCATCATTCTGAGTCTAAACAGTCTTCCTAACATTTTAATAAATTTTTCAAACTGATGTCAAGCAATATTACCACCCATTTCACTGCATGTTTATCCAACCTTGAATCATATTTTTTTGTCATTGCAGTGTTGCAGAATAGAAAATGAACTTGAATAAGTTCCAAACATCTCCACCAAGGAGCCCCACTCTTTCTACCAGCAGCTTCCGAGCCGGCTCCCCTCTCCCTGCCCCTGCTGTATATCGGTATGTCTCACTTGACGGCAGTGCTGTTTGACAACATCTGTTTTATCAATCGCTCTTTGGTGTCTTAATTTTTCGATGATTTCTGTCCTTTGTGTTGCAGTCAAGATTGTATGTCGGCCGCAGCCAAAAGATATAAGTATCTGAGGAGACTTGTTAAGTTTCAGCAGATGGATTTTGAATTTGCCCTGTGGCAAATGTGGTATTTGTTTGTAGCACCTCAAAAAGTATACAGAAATTTTCATTACAGAAAAGGTATGTTAAACTAAAGTGCCCTACCGTTATCCTATCGACTTAGACTTTTGCCTAATTGCCTGTTTGTTGCAGAAACAAAATCGCAGTTTGCAAGAGATGATCCTGCATTTTTGGTTCTGTTTTGTTTGTTTCTTTGTGGTAAGAGTTTTTCTTCTTCCATGATAACATGTAATACAATTTTTTCTCCACTTGAACCAAAGTGTAAATTTTTTTTTTTTTTCAGTATCATCTATGTGGTTCACATATGGTGTTTTGGGACTCCTCTTAAAAGATTTTTTCAAACTTCTACTTTATGTTATATTTGTTGATTGCATTGGAGTTGGTCTTATCACTGCTACTTTTTTCTGGTGAGTAGTACACACACGATGTCTTAGTTATTGCCTCCTTGTTGTCAGAAGTGCTGATGTTATTATTTTACTTTCCTCAGGTTTGTCACCAACCGTTATTTACGAAGAGATTCTTGTGAAGACCAAGACGTTGAATGGGGCTATGCATTTGATGTCCATCTCAATGCGTTCTTCCCCCTCCTGGTCATATTGCATGGCTTCCAGCTTTTTTTACTTCTTGGTAATTTATGGCTTGGCTTCCTGCCCCCAAATACTGCTAAAATGTACCTGGATAGCAATTTATTTACTAGTTTCCTTTCGGTTACAGCTCCATTTAGCGGAGAATTATTCATAATGCGCTTCTTGTGCAATACATTATGGCTCATAGCCTTGGGCTATTATATTTATATTAATTTCCTGGGATACAGTTGTAAGTGTATTATACAGAAATTAACTAACAATTTTACTTTGCACTGCTATTGCCTTATATGTATTGTTCTTTCTCCTTCAGGTTTGCCAATACTACATAAAACCCATGTTTTACTGTATCCAATGACAGCTTTATTTGTTGTTTATGTTGTTTCCATCACCATTGGATGGAACATGTCCACCTCTTTCATAAATTTCTACAAAGCCCGCGTAAGTGTAAAGATTTGCAAAAAAAAAAAAAATAATAACATTTACCAACTCATCTTAACCAAGTTTTTACATCAATGTTCTAATATGTTGTGATTTTTTTTCAGGTATAATAGGTTTGTGGTACTTAGGAAAACCCAGTCTATTGTATTAACTTATTCCCCTGCTGATTATCAGGTTAGCTTTTTTTTTCTTAA
>NW_026267157.1:1317509-1319173 GCF_000697945.3 Frankliniella occidentalis | reverse complement strand
ACCTCCTGGAGGGCGCCCCGCGAGCCTGCAGCTGGAGGGAGCCCCTGCAGCGTAGGCAGACCCGCAGCGCTCCGGTGCCCGGCGGAGCGGTCCGCCCCGCCCGTGGCGGTGCCGATACTCCGCGCCCACCGGCGCTACCCCATGCACCACCTCATGTACAGCGAACAGTACAGTCACGCGAACAACGCGGCAATGCTTTCTCAATCTGCTTGCTTCATCTTTAGCCATTGGCAGTGACACCCTCATTGAAATAATTTTGTTTTAACAAAAATCTCCAAGGTTGCTTTTTTAGGATATTGCAGTTTTTTAATTGTTTGCGTTATGGAAGGAGTGGTATCGGTTATTTCTCATCCTCGGATTGCCGCCGCCGGTTCAAGGTCACGTCAAAAAGTGTTTTCATTAATGTTTAGGCTTCATTCACAACAAACAGTCTTTGTCACTCCGGTACAGTACTGGTTTCCTACCTTTTAAATCATGATATTTACATGAAAATATTTTTTGTAATGTGAACTGCATCTTTTGGGTGGCAGTAACCCCAGGGTTCATCTGCAGAGGACTCCTGCCCATACCCATGGGTATTCCCCAGGCACTCAGGTGAAACATTTGTCCTGAGGAAATGATGAAGAAAACAACAGCTAATGACGTTGTGTAAAGCGCACATTGATTGTCCTGCTGATCAATTCCATTGCACGAAGAACAAGACGTGACACTTTTTTGATGTAAGTCAATACATCAGTCGGAGAGGTTATACGCTTATTACTATCAGTGCTTTTTTTTTCCGGTTTAGCTGTGGGATTGTCTCACCATGTTGTCTGGTTTAGAGCTGGTGCTGAAACTACAGGGAAGTTCCTGCCTTCAGTAAACCCTAGTTCTTAACCTGTTCTCTAGATGGCCCTGCAGTGTGACATCTGCTTCGAGCAGTATGATCTCGACAGCCATCGACCCAAGAGCCTGTCATGTGGACACACCATTTGCTTACTGTGTGTGCAGAATCCGCATTTTGAGAGGAAGTGTCCAACATGCAGGAAGGTCAGTAGAATTTGAGTTAGTTTTTGTTTGAGGTAAATAACACAGGAAGGTTTTAAGTGCTTTCATATTTAAATCTCAATTTCTGTGCAATATATAAACTTTGGCATTTTAATTGATTTCTTAAAATCTCAAGAGAGAAGTGGAAAATTTCTAGAGTTTACTTTGATGTGAAGTTACACTATCACTTACAATTCTTTGTAAACCAACTGTTAACTGCCTTGAAACATATATTTTGCTATTATTTTTTTGTAAAAGATTGAGCCGTGTTAGGTAGCACGTCTTGTGTAGCGGGACTTAACATCCCCTAGCTCTCCTCAAACTAGCATTGCCTCCACAATATTTTTTACAAATCTTGACGCCTTTTTAATTTCTCCTACATTATTCGAGCAAAATAATCGTTTAAATAGACTCGCAGTAATTTTTTAAAGAAGTTTGGCAAATTATTAGGAATTTGCTCCAATCGAATGCCGTTAAACTTGTAGTATTTTGCTGGGTCATCTCAATCACTGTACCTACCGTCATTTGTTTTGTTTGTATGCAACTGGGTGTAAAACTAGTCTGCTAAAATGATAAACACAAATCTGATTTTATTTATTCTCTCGTGAGTACGTGAAGTTGTTTTGGCAATTTACTTT
>NW_026267157.1:1291669-1310209 GCF_000697945.3 Frankliniella occidentalis | reverse complement strand
CAACGTTTAAATTTAAGTGTTTAAAAATGAACCCGTACTTTTAGTAGTCTATCAAGTACTCACCACCTCAATGTCTTGGTGGTATTTGCCAAGTTTGTCTCTACTTTTACTACCTACATTACATGTTATCTAGTATTTTATACCATATTAGCTTCACACTACGGCGAATGAGGTTTGGAGCTTCTCCTCAGTGCTTGACATACTGTTGTACTGCGTTACTCTGAAATCAACATTAAATCAAACCGTTTTAGTAGACCATAAATTTCTCTGTCAAGTTTGCCTCCTTAGCAGCACTATATCGTGCCAAAACTCCGGCGATGAAATCATCAACATGACGTCAATGACACGTGAATCCACCTCATCTTGTCCTACTCCTGTTGGCCCAGTGTGCGTTTGTGTGGCTTGGCTTCGCGGCCCCCGGCTAGGGGTCGTTGTAATACTACGTTACTTTTAGGGGGGATACAAATATTATGGTGTCCCAATAGCATCAGGACCATCATTCAAGCCCGCGTAGGACCCTGTAATATTAATACCCCTGGGTACAAATATCATAGGGTCTCTATGGACTCCAATTTTTGACCCCCCCCCCTATAAAAGTTACGTAGTATTTGAACGACCCCCTACAGCCGCCTACAGCCCCCGACTAGACCTCCGCCTCCTCCGTCTACGCCTCGGGGTCCCACGCTGCCGGGGAGAAGCGATAAGAGCCGGGATGTGACCTTGCCTTCCCTTCCAGGGCGCAAGGCCCACACGCGCGCCAGGCGAGGCCGGGGCCCCAGGGGGGGAGGCCACCGCACCAGGCCTCGCGCGACCACACAGGGCCGCCCGGGGGTCCCCGCCCCAGCGTCTGCTCGAGAATAGAAGCCTCTGGAGGCCTCGCGTGAAGCGGCGCACCAGCACCGGCTTGCGTGGGGTCGGGCGAGGCGCACTGCGGTGCGAGAGAGGCACGCCGTGATGTTTGTATCCCGGGGTCGGGGCCCGGGGTACGGTAAACTCCCGTGATGGTTTTGCACGCCGTCAAACAGGGTGGTCGATTTTATTTTGCTCATACATACTGTACCGCATGCAGCCGTGCGGGCGGGCGGGCTTGCCTACCGTTGCTCACCACGGCGCCTATGGCCCCGTGCGAGTACGCAACCCGCGCGCACGATTGCATGCGGTGCAGTATAAGCAAAGTAAAGGGAGGTGTCTGTGACTGTCCTGTATTTTTACACCGTTCCCCACCCACCCGGTGGTTCCGGTGCGCGGCCCAGCCCTCACCACTGATGCCAGTGTAAAGGCGTGCATTTATTTATTGTTCTAAGCTTTCCTCTCCCGGCTTCTTCTCGTGTGGGGAACGCGTACGCTCGGTCCGCTCGCGCTCGCTGCTGGAGCGGCGGCGGTCCGTGCGGGGAAGTCAAGCAGGCGGGCGATAGGCGTGGCGGAGCGGGGCGGAGCAGGGCGATAGCGCAGATAAGTAGTACCAGCCGGGCGTAGCCGGGCGTAGCGCTGAGGCGTATGCGGGGGGGTCCCTGCGCCGGAACACCTCGAACAAGGCCTTGCTTTGTGTGGGGCACGGCGGGGCCCGGCCGATGGTCTCTGTGTGGTCTTCCCCCCTCCTCGCCAGCTCGGTCGTGGACTTGTTGTGCTGCTCGGAGCTGCCCCCCCCCCCCTCGCGTCTACGGCGCCCAGACCTCCAAGTCTACGTGCCCGTGTCTGAGTGTGCGTTACACAAACAGAGGCCGGCGCCGGGTCGACGGCCGGCACGGCCACACACTTCTTACACTTGGTCAAAACCCGCCCACATACGACGTCGTCGGACCGACGCCGACGGGAGCCCAACGGTTAAACCGACGTCCATCGCAAGTCGAACCGGCTATCGCCTTCGCTAGAGTCTAGCCACCGCGACCGCGGGCACCGTGGGTATTTACTTATGAGGAAGTGTGGGGTGCACAGCCCCGGGGGGAGGGGGAGCGCGGCAAAGAAAAAGGAACATGAGCAGGGCAAGGCCGGGGGGAGAGAGGAGGGGGGCTCCCTCCGACTGCGACGGAACTGACGAACAGACGTCAGTTTGCGTGGAGCGATGGAACGACGCGGACGAGGCTGCGTGCCGCGGTGGTGGTGCGTGGTGACGGTGACGGCCGCGCTGCTGGCGCTGGCGGGGTCGACGGCGGCCTCGGAGCCCGGGTCGGACGCCGCGCCGCCGGCCGACTCCGCGGAGTGGGAGTCGCTGGTGGGGGGCGCGCGCCCCGCGCAGGACGAGGACGACGTGATGCTCGCTGACGAGGCCGCCACCACAGACGACGCGCTCTGGAACGCGCTGGTGGCGGCGCCGGGGACGGCGTCGACGGCGGCCGCGGATGCCGGCACCGTGACCGAGGTCAGCGACAGCAGCGACATCCCGACGCCCGCCCCCGCGCGAGCCGGCCCCCGCGCCGCGGCCTCGGCGCCGGCCTCCGCCGCGGACGCAGTGTCGCTGGCCTTCGTCTTCGACTCGACGGGGTCCATGTGGAGGGACCTGGAGCAGCTCAAGCGGGGCGCCGCCGCCATCCTGGAGGCCATGCTGGCCAGGCCGGACAAGCCCATCTACGACTACGTGTTCGTTCCCTTCAACGACCCCAGTGAGTGCGACTGACCGGAGGTGGTGCTGTCTCCGGGAGAGGGGGGGGGGGGTGGACGTGCGAGTAGCTCCTGCCTTGTCGCTGTCCTCCGCTTCGCGGCGCTCACCTCTTGTGCGGTCTTGCAGATGTGGGGCCCGCGACCGTGACGACGAGTGCAGACGTCTTTAGGGCCCAGATGGAGGCGGTCCAGGTGCGGGGCGGCGGCGACTGCCCAGAGCCCTCGCTCGAGGCCATCCTCCAGGCGCTCAAGCGAGTCCGCCCCAACTCGTACGTTTACGTGTTCACGGACGCATCGGCCAAGGATCACTTTCTTTTGCCTGAAGTACTGTCCTTGGTTCAACGGAAGCAGACACAGGTAGAAAAGTGCAGCTGTAGTAGTATTTGAACTGACTTGAACAAGTTTAGATTAGATACTTTTATTCTTACCTTTGTTGGATTTTAGGTCGTGTTTGTGATGACTGGAAATTGTAAAGATAGCAACACTCCCCGTTATCAGTCCATGGAAAATATAGCAGTGGCGAGTTCTGGCCAGATTTATCACATCAACAAAGCTGAAGTTGAAGACGTTAGTAAAAAGCCATTTGTTTTACAGCAAGATTATTTTTTGCAATTTGCTTGTAATTTAGATCTCATCTCAGTATCAATAGATGTCATAATATTTTCTGTTTCTAGGTTCTGAGTTTTGTCCAGCAAACACTTGATTCACAGAAGGTGAACCTAGTGTCAGTAGATTTACCAGAAGCAGCCAAAAAAGAGCATGCAGTGCAGGTTGATGAAACAATTAGAGAATTTACTGTCTCAGTTTCAGGGGTAAATCCCCATATTTCTGTTGTTAATCCTGATGGAGTAAGGATTGATCAACCGCCTGCCCTACAAAATATTCTTGATCTGGATAATGTTAAGGTACAAATAAACAATAAGTTACTTTCGTGCATTTTAAAAGTTAGCTCTGCCAACAGCAAGACCCACAGATATATCATTTATTTTTTTATTTTTAATGTATATAGGTTGTTGTTGTAAATAAACCATTGCCTGGATCATGGACTGTGGAAACCTCCAGCGACTCAAAGCATGCTGTGCGTCTGACAGGAATTAGTGTTGTTGATTTTTCTTATGGTTTCTCTGTGCTTGAGACAGATCGTCTTAATGAAACTTACCACAGGCCTTTGCAAGGTACTAGCTTTGATGCTTAATTATTTTTTTTAACAAATTGACATTAACTGTCATGTAATTTCTGTTGTTATATACCTTAACTCAATTTAGATGCTCCAAATTTCATTCTGGTTGGTGGAACCGATATGGGTAGTGTGTGGAACCTTACATCTGTTGACCTTCTTGATATTGACGGATCAACTTTACAAACTATTCCTCTGTCTCCATTGGGTGCTCTAGATGGTCTCTACCGTGGAGGCCAATTTATACCACCTGGTGGAGATCAATTATTTTACCTTGCGGTAGGTACCTGGTCAGAAGAATTCTTGTGATGTGTACTTGTGCTTCTTTAAAAATTGAAATTTTTTTTTCATTTAGAACTTTGGTTATGGGAAAGATGGCTCCCCAATCAAGAGAATAACACCTACAGCCATAAGTGCTCAAAGTGGAGGTACAAAATATAAAATATGATACCTTGCTACTTTGGTTTTGTTTTGAACTGGTACTACAGAAACTAAAACCTATTTTTTCTGTTTCAAAACTTTCAGGTTTGCCTGTGATTCAGCTTCAGGCCGAGCCAAGAGTGTGGCTAAATGATACACTGACACTTCGCTGCCAGATTGATTCACTAATACCTTTTAGTGCTTGGTTTTCTAAAAATAGGATACCTATATCTAAGAAACAAAAGTACCAGTAAGTTTTAATTATTTTTTTCTAGTTTTGTTCCCTGTTATAAAAAAAGAAACAAATTTGTTCAATCATATTGGGTAACAGTAGTTTTTTAGATTACCATTATTTTACCTTATTTTCATTTTCTCTTTTAGGCAGACGGCACTCATGACAATGAGAATAGACAGCTTAACCGAGGAAATGGGTGGAGATTATGTGTGTCACGCCAGCAATGTTCAAGGTTTCAGCAAAGATGTAGCCCATGTGACTGTGTCAGGACCTCCACCTGAAGTCATTACAGATACTCAAATACTTGTTCAACCTAATCATCCGGCAGTACTTGACTGCCATGTAAGGAGCAGACTCAAATTCAATATGACTTGGACTCGTGTTAATACCCAATATTCCAATGGTGAGATCATTTTGGTTTAGAAGAACTTGAATGTTTCATAATGCTGCTTGATAATGTAACGCTATAATTTTTACAGATGCTGAACTTGTTGATAATAATGCAAGGTACATCATTTTGTCAAACTCATCTCTGGTTATTGACCCAGCTATGCCAGAAGATACCGGTCTTTTCTCATGCACTGCAGTAAACCAGGGTGAGATATAGAGGATACTAATAACAGTGATGGCTTGAAATTGTTCAGTGGAAACTAGCTGGGATATGCATTATCATTACTGTGTTTTCTAGGAGGAAAAGGCGAAAGCAGAATAAATTTGCTTGTTAGTGATCCTCTGAAAGTGACTGTGCATCCAAGAATAACAAAATTTCAACGTGGGAACTCATTTACAATCACTTGTGATGCTAACTCGCTGCCTACAGAATTTTATTGGGAGCACGATGGACACATACTTGAGGTAACCCTTATCCATCTCCTTTTTTAAAACATCTGGAATTTTATTTTTTCTTTCCTTTTTAAAATACCTTTTTGATAATTTCAGAGAGGAAGAATGGGACATGTAATTATAGAAGCTGTTGGTCTCAGTCTAATTCTTCGTGTTACAAATGCCCAATTAACTGATCAGGGTGTATTCAGATGTGTAGCAATGAATAGCAGAGAGTCTGGTAATCATAACTTCTCATATTAACCATCATCACCTTGTCTTTCTGCACCCTGTCAGCAAACGACTTTTACATTTTTTTTCCAGTGGAGGAAGATGCTGAAACTTACTATGAAGAGATTCCATCTGTTATGATTAGAAACAGTTCTGATATGGTTAGGGCCGGTGACAATGTACTTCTTCACTGTGTAGCAAATGGAATTCCAAGGCCTAAAATGAGATGGCTCTGGCAAGGATTGGATGTGAAATTGCTATCAACGAATTCTGAGGTTTGTCATTTCATATTTTTTGACAAAATATATTTCTTTATTGCCTCTGTTGTTAAATTAAAATTCCTTCATGTGCCACTAGATGCTTGACAATGGAGACTTAATGATTTATGATATTAAGCCAGAGAACACTGGTCAGTTTGACTGTGTAGCTCATAATACTGTTGGAGAAGTGAAAGACTCAGTCAATATTACTGTTGGATACCCTCCTAAGATTGTGACAAAACCATCTTGTAAGTAAAAACAACAGAAGGATAAATTAAGGCATGGTAAAACTTTTTGTAAGCAATTTGTCTTTATCTTTGTATGTTGTCATTTACATGCCAATATTCTCTTGGTCACACAGCTACATTGATTGAAATTCAGAGCTCTGGTTCTTTATCATGCAATGGATCTGGAGTTCCTGATCCAGTGATTCATTGGGAGCGACTTGACGGGAAATTATTGGATTCCAGGAGAGTTCAGCAAGATATGTCATCAGGATCACTTATCTTCTCAGGTGAGAAAAAGTGAGTCAAGTGTGTAGAGTTCCAAGATAGATTAAAAATTTTGTTTAGTTTTTTAATTACCATATTGGCTTTTAGAACCTGTTCTGATTTTCTGGTCCTTTTAAAATGTTGCTAGGGGTTGAAATTGATGATGGAGGTGTTTACATTTGTGTTCTGGAAAACCAATATGGACAACTTGTCCTGGAAGGGGAAGTATTGGTTACTGGCATTGGTAAGTTCATCCTGGAATCAATTTTTCTTTGTAAATTGTTCTTTACCCTTAATTAAACTGTTTTCTGCATTACTTCAGTTGCACCTGCTTTTGATAAACATGAATCAATTGAACAAAATTTTACGTCTTCTGTTGGAAGAGAAATTATTCTGTCATGTCCGATTTCGGAAGGGAACCCTCCTCCTCTAATTGCCTGGTATAAAGATGGTAATCTCATTGATGCAGATGCCAATTTAGGTGGAATATATATTCAGGTGTGTGTTGGCATAATGAGTACCTTTACTGTGCTACTACTTATTACCTTCTTTTTTAAAGAAAACTGATCAAATTTTCAGATGAATGGATCACTGAAATTAAGTGAGGCAAACCCCAAACATTCGGGAAACTATAAATGTGAAGCTACAAATGTAGGTGGATCCATATCACGGTACATTTTCCTCACTGTTATGGGTAAGTTTCAAATCAAACGCACACAATTTTTAATGCCTCTTAATCTACTTTCTTAATGTTTGGTTGGGCTCTGCTTTCAGATCCCCCATTTCTGGAGAGCCCAGATTTACTGAACTTGACTGAAAAAGTTGGCAACAATGTTCTTCTGCCTTGCATTGCGTACGGAACACCTTCACCAGAGATTCAGTGGCTTCAGGGTGACAATAGCCCCATCGCACTTACTGAGAGAATGTAAGATTGCCCATTGGTTTTAAATATTTTAACGTAAGTTTGCATCAGTTTGATGATTTGCCTATAGAGCTTCTGCATTGTTGCAGACTTTTAAACAGTGTTCAATACTTTTTAATTCCAGATTCAGAACTTATGAAGGTCTCGTGATGACTGAAATTCAGTTGAGTGATGCCGGAACATACACATGCAAAGCTCTTAATCCGGTGGGGTCAGTCAACAGGAGTATTTATCTTGTTGTTCAAGGTAATAGGTCTGACAAAGATACTTACCTACATATTGACTTGAATTTGTGACTAACTATGTTTTTTACTTTCAGATCCTCCACACATTGTTGGTGAATCAGTCATGGAACTTGTTGCTAATGTGGGTGATGTTGTACGTCTACCATGTGATGCCACTGGTGAACCATCTCCTGAATTTATTTGGTCACATAATTATGATTATCTTACTTTCAATGATCATATGTAAGACTTTTGACATTTCTTATGCTTTTCTATAGTGATGTATGTTTGTTATAAGTAACTATTTTAATTCCATCTTTTCTAGTCTTCCAGGTACAAACAGTGATGGTTTGGTGATAACTTCTGTAAACATTTCTGATGGAGGTGAATATTTGTGCTCTGCTGTGAATGATGCTGGCTCTGCTAATAAAACTATAACTATCACCGTTCAAGGTAAATATGCATCTAAACCGAGCCTTTCAGTTGTCCTAACTGCCTCGAAAATATTTTAATTTTATTTCTTCTTTTTAGAACACCCGTCAATTGAAATTGTCGGGCCCTTACAGGTGACTGTTACTGCTGGCCAGTCAGCTAAGCTGTCCTGTAAAGCCAGGGGTACGCCTCAACCAAGAATAGCATGGACATTTAAAGGTCAGCCTTTTGTGGTTGAAGATACAGAGTAAGTGCTTTCAAAAATATTAAAAATTACATTCTCCCCCCTGTGAACAATAGTTTTTTGTTTTTTTTTACTTTTAATACTTCTTCAATCTTTCCAGGGAGTCAGAGAGTGGGAACACTATTCTCAGTTTAACAGATTTACAGGAGAGTGATTCTGGATCTTATGTATGCACAGCTTACAATCTAGCTGGATCTGATTCAAAAACTGTAAAGCTGTTTGTTCAAGGTATTGTGATGCAAAATCAGCTCATATTCCGTATATGTATTTCTATCTATCTTTAATTTGGTTTTGATCTTGGTTTGCTGTTTTTAGTAAAGCCCTCTATTGAGCCATGGCAAGAGAAATTCAAAATTATGGAAGGGCAAGAGTTGGTCTTGGACTGTTTGATGCATGGAAATCCACCTCCAAAAGGAACCTGGCTGAAAGATGGGGTAGTAATCTCTTCAAATGGTACCACTGATAACTCAGTGCAGTACAGGTATGTATGTTTCAATCGACGACTTAGTTTTGAGCATAACTAGAATCTCAGTCATTTTTTGCTTGATATGTAGGATTTCTGCAAAACTTTCTGATGCTGGAAATTATGAATGTGAAGCAGAAAATGAAATTGGAAATTCTACCAGAGCTCTGGAAGTTACTGTCTTAGGCAAGTTATTATTGTTATTGAAATGGCATGTCAGTGTCAGTGTGTATGTTTAGGATCATCACTATAACATCTTGCTTTGGTCTATTGCAGCACCTCCTCGGATAAAGGCCCCTCATAATATTTCTATTGTTGCTATAAGTGGGGAAGATGTTATGCTGGACTGTGTGGAAGACAAATTTCAGGGATTTCCCTTTCCTGAAATTACCTGGACAATCAATGGAAATCCCATCAATTTCACACAGCTCAGGTATGTCAAAATCTTTAAATACCTGCCCGTCAAATCATTTGAGCTTTGTTTCATAAATGACCTTTTTTACAGCTCTGACACAGACAGTCTTGGGCATTTTTATTTCCAAAGAATATTACCATCACAATCAGGTCAATATGTCTGCCAGGTATCAAATGAAGCTGGAAATGGTTCAAGAATATTCAACATTTTTGTCCAAGGCAAGAAATATTAAAATGTTGATTGCTGCTCCTTTTGGTGCAATATTTGAAAATAATAAAAGCAATGATACCTGTTAAATTTAATTATTGTATTTCTCATTTTTTATAGAAACCCCTTCAATCCAGGAGGAATTTCTTGAGAAAAAGACTTTAATGGAGGGGGAAGACTTATCCCTTCCTTGCACCTCCAGTGGAATTCCAACCCCTAAAATAACTTGGTTGTTCAATAACAAATCATTGAATTTTAAAGAAGATTATGGTATGCTATATCAGAAAGTATTTATTTCTCTATCATTTTATGTACAAGTTTAAAGTTTCCATTTTATAAAATTCTGTACAACCTTTCAGTTGACCTCTTGATGATGAATGACAATACACTTGTAATTATATCGGCCCAGGCAAATATCTCTGGTGTGTTTACATGTGTTGCTAGGAATGAAGTAGGTGAAGACATGCAACAAACATCTATCGAAGTATATGGTATGTGGATGCTTTTCCTTATTGATGATGTGAGTGTGTCAAAGTGATGCGACAGCAACTTCACTTTTTTTTCAAATTTTAGTTCCACCTTCTATGACGGGCAATGGAATCATACACAAGGAAGTAAATGAAGGTGATAATGTTATATTAACATGCCCATCTTCTGATGCCTCTGAAATTGCCTGGAGTCAGGTAATCATTGCTGTTCATTATTTATTTTTTTGTCTTTACACTATAAGACACAGTATACACACTAGACTTTTAAAAATGTTTTCAAGGATGGGGAGCCTATTAACTTTTTGGCCAACGAACGGTCTGATGAAGCGCATTTCAAGTTGCTTGATGGCGGAAAAACACTTGAAATATTTGAATCGCGCTCAACAGACAATGGAACCTATACTTGCACTGCATCAAATCCAGTCGGAAGCAAGACAGCAACATTTTTTTTGGAGGTGCTGTGGGCACCGTTTTTTGAGGAATTTGGAGTAGGCAAGAAAAACTTCACTGTTGTGGAAGGGAACAATATTACCTTCGATTGTTTGAGCAATGGGAGCCCCACACCTAAGGTAATAGCATCTATTTGTAGTTTTATCCTCAATAATCAACTTAGGTGTTGGTGTTTCTTTTGTTATCAATAATAATGAGGAAAAAAATTGCAGGTTATTTGGAAATTTAATGAAACCCTACCTGTGACGGAGCATACATCTCCAGGTGTTGTAATTTTGCCATCCAGCCGCCACCTACTCACAATTCCAGTAGTTAGAGCCCATCATGACGGAATATACAAATGCAAAGCTATCAACAGACTAGGCTTCATCAACAAACAATTTGCTCTTCATGTCATAGGTTTGCACAATCTTACTTCCTTGAAAGAGCTTTTTAATGTGTTATGACTTTGAACCTCTTATTTGAAAATCTTTTTATGTTCTTCAGTACCACCATACGTGGATTCTGAAAAAGAAGATAATTACGAGGTTTTAAGAGGAGAAAGTGTGACATTGGTGTGCCCTGTCTCTGGTTCACCAAAGCCAGTGTTCCTTTGGGACTACCCATCCAACTTTAACCCACATTTCGAGTGGTATGTGTCATAATGTTTCCATACAAAGATAAAATATCTATTTGCTACAGTTTACCAGCAAACATGCATGTTGATTAAAAAATATTATTTTGCTTTAGGTCCAACAAGAAAGTTGAGTTCCTGAATCATTCTCAAATAATGGTGATTCATGATGTAGACTTTTCTGACGGAGGTGTCTTTATGTGCAATGGTAGTAATCAAGCTGGCTTCAAACTCAACTACTTCAACATTTCCATTACAGGTACGAGTACAGTACTCATGTGTTACTATTGTTTCTGTATCTCATAAAAATTATAAATTTTGATATAGTATGTATGATACATGTTTCTGGAATCGCTTGAAATCCATTTAATAAAATGTTGCTTGATGCTCTGTTTTTAATTTTGTTGCTGCTTTGCTTCACCTGCTTTTAGGTCTACAGAAAATCTCCTCAGCATCAGGTAAGTACTTTTTTGGTTGAACCAACTTTGGGAAAAAGAAAAATCAGAATGGTTAGGCTTCTGTTAATCTTTTATGTTATTGCCTGAACCCATCTTCCATGTTTTGAATTTCAGAAGCACCTGTTATTCTCGACACTTCTGTAGAAGAAGATTTAAATGTCGTGAAAGGAGCTACCTTACTGCTGCAGTGCAATGTCCGTGGTCAGCCTTTACCAGATGTACAATGGACCCACAATGGTCACATGATTTCCAGCGACAGAACAACAGAGCGCTTTGATCTGGATACTTCCTCTGTAAGTCAAACACTCAGCATAGATTTCTCCGGTGCAAAGGACAGTGGGAAATATGTTTGCCATGCTACCAATACTCGAGGTACTGCAGAAAAAGTTTATCGTGTTCGATTCCAAGGTAAAAATCTTAGTAAAGCTTACTAAATTTGAAGATTTCATATTACATGTTTAAGCATCCTCCCTTTTTCGTTTTTAATTCCCAGTTGCACCTCAAATTGATGGTCGAGTCCAATACTCCATTGAACATGTCAATGCACTGTACGGCCTACCCTTCAGCTTGCACTGTTTGTCTATCGGAGAACCTTCTCCATCGATTACTTGGCTTAAAGATGGGCTGCCTCTCATCAAAAATATAGATTACCTAATAGGTGGTGGCCATGGGGAAATCCTACATTTCAAGCACTCTCATCAGCAGCAGTCTGGGAATTATACATGTGAAGCAAAGAACAGTGCAGGTTCTGTTTCGAAGAGTTTCATTCTTGATGTTCTAAGTAAGTGCCAATTGATATGTTTCATTTCCTGTGTTTTGATGTTGTTTCTGAGCCATTGTTCTTGTGTCGCCAGTTCCTCCTTTCCATCCAAATAACACCGAGGAGATAAAGGAAAGTGTGCTGCTTCATGACTCTCTAAGCTTACAGTGTGACTTCAGGGGGAACCCAGACCCTAAGCTGTTGTGGATGAAAGGTATTGAGCCGATATCATCCAGCACTTCTAAAGGGCTGCAACTGTCGGGTGACAACCACACATTGGTAAAGGAAATGCACTCAATATTGCATAAGCACCCTATGGTACCCTTTGGAACTTGCCTAATTTTTGATTATTCTTTTTCTGGAAATAAGGTAATAACTTCAGCTGAACTTAATCACTCTGGAAGGTATTCATGTTTGGGCACCAATGAAGCTGGTTCTGCAGAACTTATGTTCCATGTCAAAGTCTTGGGTGAGAATACTGTTTATCTATAAAATGCAATCAGCTTGTAGGAAGTGCACTTGACTGTATTATTCAACTTTTACCTCCTTAATCAGAGTTTCCTCACCGAAATGAGGCTATCACCAGAAACTTCACCACTTTTACTGTAAAGCCCTTGCGAAGAGTCATGTTATTGTGTGCCATGATGGGATCTCCTTCTCCTAGCCTTACTTGGTTCAAGGTAAAGATCTCTTACTTCAAAGCTGTTTTACATCTTTTCCTTTTATTTTTTTTCTTTAAACATCTCATAATATAACAACATGTAATCTTTGATCAGGATGATTCTTTGCTGGATGGTAACAGTCTCAATGGCAGTATTCAGATCTCTTCAGATGGCAGGCAACTACACATCTTGAGTGCCTTACAATATCACGAAGGACTTTATAAATGCAATGCAAAGAATGATGTTGGTTCAAGTGATGCATTTTTCCAACTGAAAATGGATGGTAAAGTGTCCTGAGAAATACAAAACTTCTTATTTTAAAAGTTATGAAAATTTAAAATTTACTAAGTGACCTGCTTATTTTTAGCAAAGGGAGACTGGGGTGACTGGTCAGACTGGAGTATGTGTAGTGTATCTTGTGGTTTTGGGACTCAAGAACGTAATCGTGAGTGCCTCACATTCAACTGTCTTGGAGAGGTATTTGAAACAAGACCATGTTTCATGTCACATTGTCCTGTAAGTAATATTTGTGTACTGGTTATAGTATCAGGAGAATTTATAGAAAAATAATCAGCCCTTGTGGTTTTTTGGAAAAGAATTAATTTAATTTTATATCTAAATAGATTAATGGTGGTTGGAGTAACTGGACAGAATGGAGTGGTTGTGTCCAGACCTGTGGACTTGAATTGCAGAACCGCACCCGAGAGTGCAACAACCCTGAACCGATGTATGGTGGATTTCTCTGTGAGGGAGAAGTCAGCCAAAGTCAAATTTGTGACTTACCGCCTTGCCCAGTCGATGGAAAATGGTATATTTTTCCTACCCATTTTTTTTCTACAAAAATATAATAAAATGAAAACAATAAATAATGTTTTCTTTAAATGGTGTTTGCAGGTCACTTTGGTCTGATTGGAGCAAGTGCAGTGTTACTTGTGGTGCAGGGTTACAGACTCGTTGGAGGCAATGCAATAATCCCACTCCAGCTCATGGTGGATTAGAGTGTAAAGGGGTCGACACTGATGTGAGCAGTTGCAATGATGGTCCATGTATGGGTGAGCAAAACTAATGTAATTTGAACTGTTTCAAATATAGAAGTGTACTAAACTTCATATGTGGAAACTCTTAGGTGCTTGGTCAGAATGGTCTGACTGGACACCGTGTTCTGCTACATGTGGTCCGGGAAGAAGACACCGACGCCGAGAGTGTGCTTCTCAGTGGTCTGACTGCATTGGCGACAATAAACAGGTGTTGCTTATTGTTGTTTAGAGATGTCATGTAAATAGAATTACTAAGTGTTTTCCTGAATGTCTCAATTTTTTTCTCTATTTCCAGTATGAGTACTGTAAGCTTAGGCGTTGCCCTGGAGAGGGGCCAAGAAAGGCAAATCTTCATATTCGTGGAAACTTAAATGGATATGATTTAAGGGATGACATTCTCATTGTCGATCTGAAAGGAGATGATAAAATCAAACGGGGACTGGTCTCAACAAGGCTTCATAATGTTCAGAAACGAGAGGTAAGTTGATAAAATTTAGGTAGCGAGTGTGTCTAATTCTGAAAAATGTATTTGTTCTATTATCTGATTAGGTACCTTTGGAACCAATAGTTCCCCTATTAGTCTCACCAGTCTCTTGGAATGTCGCCTATGAAGATAACGATGCAAGAAATGGCTACTCTTTAACGAAGGGAATTTTCAACCAGGATTCTCAAATTCAATTTGCTACAGGTATTATGTGCGGTCATCTTCATTCACTTCTATGTTTCTTAAGTTTTATCAATTAATTTATTTAAATGATTTCTGTTACTCTAGGTGAAGAAGTGAAAATTAAACACATTGGTCATGGTGTAGATGAATCTGGTCAACTGAAGGTAGATATTGAAGTGATTGGTGAGGTACCCTATGTACAGCCACAAGCAACTATAGTCATTCAACCCTTCTCAGGTACTTTTTAATTTTTTTTAAATTTTTTATACAATTATCTTTTTAGGTATAAAAGAACCTAGCAAACTCTCAGTAGTAAAAGTAATAAACAATTTCTTGTCTTTTCAGAAAACTTTGTTAAAACTGGTTTACATAGTCTACACGTTGCATCAGAAGGTGGATTGTCTGCTGATGGAAATTATATTCCATATACCTTGAACAGCACTGTCTTGTATCAGCATAATAATGAACCAATGCCGTAAGTGACCAAATAAAGTAAAGTACCAGTTAAATTTAATTGCCGTGAAAAGTAGATTCATAAATTTTATTGAAAGTTGTATTTGATTGAAAAATATATAAATGAAAAACCATTGTGATCTTCTCCTTAGATTTTTGTCAGAAAAAATGTCAACTGATTACATTGAATCAAATTATGATCCAAATCTACAAGAGATGCAGTACTCTATCTCAACTGTTATTTCACAAACCTTTGATGAAGACAAATGTCCTGAGGGCTTTAAGCTCAATGCAGAGCATAAGCATTGTGAAGGTTTGATATCTGCATACTTTTCTCTATCCTCTTAGTTTTCTGTTTGAAAACTATATTTTTTTTCTTTTGTGGTCCCTTTAATCAATTTTATTTCTGCAGATATTGATGAGTGTTTGTCCGGGTCAAAATGTCACTCTACACAGCTGTGTGAAAACCTGCTGGGATCATACCGCTGTTCCTGTCCTGTTGGCTTCAAAGCCTTAGCCATTGGGTCACGATGCCTAGGTTTGAATTATTATCAGTCCGATGAAGTCTTTTACTGTTAATAATTATCAAATAATTTATCATTTACTTTCAGATGTGAATGAATGTCTTCAAGAGCCTCCATTGTGCTCTAATGATTGTCGAAACATACCTGGAAGTTATCTATGCATCTGTCCTCCAGGGACGTTCCTGCTGGAAGATAGACATTCCTGTTCCTGTATGTTCCATCTCAAAGTCATTCTAAAAAGGGGGGTATTTGTGGCTGGTTAATAATTTGCTCTTAATTTTTTGGGGTCCTTAGCATCTCCATACTGGGATGACCCGGATGACACGTATGGAGTCTCTGATGTAAATGGAGAAGAGAATAGATCTGAGGAAAACCCACTCTCTGCTCGTAAACATGTAATTGATGACGATTTCCCATATCCACAAGAACATCGCCAAGCAGAAGAGGAGTGGTCTTGCCCTCAAGGTCTTGTATGGAGAAATGGCTTGTGTCTCGGTACGTTCACAAATTCATCCAATACTATTCTAAAATCATGTCACAATATCCAATCCATCTGACTGTGTATTTCTCAATTGTTTCCAGATCAAGATGAGTGCTTGGAAGATCCCTACATCTGTGGTGAAGACGAAACATGCTTAAACATGTTTAAGACATTCAAATGCATGCACACACCTTGTGGTAGGGGCTACAAGAGAGATACAATTACCAGGTAAAGGACTGATTATATTTTGGTTGAGTTGCAATTTTATAGCAGATGATGTAAAACCAGGGAAAATTATGACTGGGGTTCTTCCTTCTGCTGCAGGGACTGCCTGGCTTCGTGCAGCGCAGACCTCCCCTGCCCCAGCGGCGCCACCTACGCAGAGAGGAAGGTGTTTATTCCAGTGACTGTAGCGGGTGAGGGTAACGAACCAGGAGCGGAGCTCGTCCACTTGTCCGTCTCTCATAGTCTCATTGCCCAGTTTAAGAAAACTTCTCACACAAAGTATTACTTTGGCAACAACAAAGGTACGTTCTGGTGAATTGGTGAAATACTTTTGTTTTCCTATCTATTGGGTTCAGTTTCCTTACATCCTATTTTATTTTGCAGGAAAAGTGGTGCAGTTAAGGCAAGATAGTGATAAATGCATACTTCATATTTCAAAGAAGCTTAAGGCTGGAAAAATTTACAGGTAAAGTTGGACTCCAATAACTTATTTATTTTAATCCATTCAGAGGCTTGTCTTATGTGCAAATACTCTCTCTTTCAGAGTTGAAGTTCGTGGTGACACTTTCTCCGATAAAAATTTCTACAAAATTTAACTTATATATCCATGTTTTAAACCATAGTTTTTAAGCCACAAATGAATGAAAGCGAATGTATTACATCTTGTCTTGGTAGCTATTGCCGTTGATACATTGTAGCTTCTTTCAGTTTAGCTGTTAAGTTTTATATGATGACTAAACTTTGAAGATTTTATGGATGTAATGTGTCTGGATATTCGGTGTATTTATTTATTTATCATAGCATTTGTATTTCATAGTACTTCCTCACGCAATTATTACCCAAAATACATTTTTACACTGTGAATATTTAAATTTGTTCCTGTAAACGTAAGTAAAAATAAATAAATCGGAATTGCATGGCAATTTTATTTTTTAACTTGATTTGTCGTTTCTTTATCCTTACCACTTTTGTCCACCACTGCGTGAATTGGAGTGTGCCACACGCCACGACACGGCCAGCGAGACGCACTTGAGGACGGTCAGGACACCAGGGTCGGTATCTGACGGGCGTCGGCGACGGGCAGGGGCTCGGCCAGGGCTTCCATCCTGGGCACTTGCCCCTTGCACTCGGAGACGAAGGCCCTGAAGATGGCGTTCTTGAGCGCGAGGGCCTTGCGCAGGCGCGCCTGCTCCGACAGCAGCTGCAGCACTTGGTGCTGGTGCTCGCTCTGCGCGCGCTGCGACACCGCCTGCTCGGGCACGGCCAGGGCGGCGAGCGCGCGCGCCGCGGGCTCGGCGTCGGACAGGTCCGAGGACGCGCTGTCGACGGGCCCCGCCTGCCCCGCCTGCACCGCCTGCCCCGCGGGCTCCGCGGGCCCCGCGGCGTCCCCGGCCGGCGGCGTCCTGGCCGGGCAGCCCACGGGGCAGCCCATCTGCTCCTGGATCCAGCGCACCATCTGCACGGTGGCCTCCTGGTGGTGCTTGCCGTGCAGGCGCCACACGGCGCGCCGGTGGCAGTAGCGCGTGCGGCGGTGGTGCCAGATGGGGCGCGCGCCGACGCGCGGGTAGCGCCGGTCGCTGCTGCTGCTGCCGCCGCCGTCCTCCGTGGACGACGACGTGCCCGTCCCCGAGTCCCCGCGGTGGCCGCCGCTGCCGACGCCGCCGCCGCCGCCCGCCCGGATCAGGTTCTTGAGCGCGCGCACCTCCTCGTTGTACTGGCTGAACGCGGTCCTCGTCCCCCTGGCGGCCGGCCCCCGCGCGGCCGCGGCCACCGTGCTGCCCTCGTTCATGTTGCGCGTCGGCGTGTTCTTGATGTGCTTTGCGCGGCTCGCATACCTGCACACCGCGTAACACAACTCCGTATGAACCAAATGGTAAAACAATTCTAAATTTAATTTGAAAATGATTTTTTAAAATTTTAGTCTATAAATTCTCAAGGCAGTGGCAAAGTGCCCCTACACCGTGTGCCTGGTCTGGCCGGGTCGACCCCGACCGGTACCTGACCTCAGCGTCATGAGGCTCTCGTCGTAGTTGTAGCTGGCGGGGCCGATGTTGGCGATCATGATGGCCTTGGAGTTGCCGCCGAGCGAGTCCTGCAGCAGCTGCGTCAGCTTCGAGTCCCGGTAGGGGATGTGCCTGGACAGCGGCGCGTTGAGCGGTCAGCCCGTGTCAGCCCCTGCCAGCGCGCGCGTAGGCAGAGCCGGCGGGCGCGGCGGCTGAGCGCGCGGCCTATGCCCCGGCCGTCGGGCGCCCACCTGCTGCCCCACGAGCGGCCGTCCGTCGCCGTGAGGGCCGAGATGACGTTGCCCAGCGCCGACAGCGACAGGTTGATTTTGCCCGACTCCTTGAGCCGGTCGCCCATGGCGCCCGTCTTGCACTGGCGCTCGCTGCCGGCCAGGTCCACGAGGTTCAGCTTGCCCACCCGCGTGCCCGTCCGCGACTGGGGGACAAATTTTGTTTTCCAGCTCGTACTTTGAAATTTAAGTTGTAGATAGATGAATGCGGGAGAATGTTGTTCTTTCTTAGGGATTTCAATTTTCACACACACAAAAAAAATAATTTTGGAAAAAAATTCCGGATTT
>NW_026267157.1:1279395-1284319 GCF_000697945.3 Frankliniella occidentalis | reverse complement strand
CCCCCCCCGCCGACCATATCTTATCTGTCGGCTGTACCTTTCACCTGGAGGCTATTCGGGCCCCGCTTCGTGATAAGGGCACCTGCGTCGATAGCACTTATCGTGCAATTAAGGCCTCGCCCGAGGTGCCTCGCACTTCCATCACGCGGATACAAGGAAAAACAGAAAAGGTATTATTTCTTTTTTTCGCCGCCCGCGCGCCGCTCTAGTGCTTTGTAATGGTTTTATTGGGTTTCGCCTCGAGATAACGGGGCGGCTTTGAGCCGCTGAAACGTGTGTGACTTTACCGTATCGGAGGCCCTGCTCGGGGATTAGCGGCCGTGGTGTGTGCTGACGTCACGCCGGGCCCGCGGAACTGGCGGCAATATTCAATCAACTGCCATAAAGATCCAACTAATATTTTTTTGTTCCTACTCCCTCTCGATCATCATCGCTATGCGATAGTGAGTGACTCAGCGCTGCTCAGCGCGTGCGACTTTGCGGCCGATCACGTTGTCGAGTCGGTTGTGCGAGGGGATGCGGGAGGTCAATAGGTCAGAGAGGCCTGCGCCGGCTGCATCCTGAACCCCCGAAGAACGCTCGACGTTCGTTGTTGTTGTTGGTATTTTGTGCGTGTAAATTTTTAACAAGCACAAAGTGTGCTAGTATTGTAGGATTATACAGGGTGGTCCATAGACCCCTTCTTTTATTTTGCTTATACTGTACCGGATGCAGGCGTGCGGCCGGGTTGCA
The DNA here is from genome assembly GCF_000697945.3 of Frankliniella occidentalis. Taxonomy (NCBI): domain Eukaryota; kingdom Metazoa; phylum Arthropoda; class Insecta; order Thysanoptera; family Thripidae; genus Frankliniella; species Frankliniella occidentalis. The sequence goes on along the minus strand of NW_026267157.1, from coordinate 1,283,587 downwards.
TACGCACACGGGGCCATAAGGCACAGTGGTGAGCGGCGGTAGGCAAGCCCGCCGGCACGCCTGCATGCGGTGCAGTATAAGCAAAATAAAGGAAGGGGTCTGTGGACCACCCTGTATTTTTTGATGAAACAGAAAACGCTGTGTGTTTCCGTACAAAATAAACAACATGATTTAACTAATTTGCATTGCTTTTGGTGCGGAGGGAGTTCCCATACAACTGCGATGGCAGAAGAGCGTTTCCTGGTTTCAAGTCCCGCGGTGCACCACACTCGAGCTGAGCGACGCGACGCAGTGCTGACTGCCCCCCCCCCCTCCCACCACGGCGGTGACTTGGAATGCGTTTTATCGGTGATGCGTTGTTAAAGTGGATCATCCCGCGGTCTCATCAGGGCGTTCCCCGGCGGGCAGGATGTGGCGGTGAGATAGGCCCCAGGACACTCGCGGGGAGGTGACCCGGACCTTGGCGCGCCCCGCCCCGCCCCGCCCTGCCCCGCCCGCCGCACCTCACCCCACCCCAACCCCGACCCGCGGGCAGCAGCCTAGGTCAAGGCTCGAGGCTCGGCTGGGAGTACTGTCCTGTCCTGTGTCGCACCCACTCTGTAACTCTGTCCTTCGCCAGAAACGCAGAGCCAAAATATCGACCGAGATATCTAATCGACCAGCAGTCGGTGACTTTCTGACGTTTGGTAAACAATTACAATTATGTAAAAAGAAGGGATGATTTTAAATCTATGCGGAATGAATTATCAAACCGACAAACGGACATTTTAAAAATAAACAAGTAAAATAATTTTAGTCTTGGTTGGACCCTGCTCAGAGACCTTGCCCCCTTTCAAAGACGTCGTTCCCTGGTCACTTCTAGCACAGCGCAGCCCGCGGGTCGAAGAGCCCACGGTGGTCAGTGACCCAGTGATCCTATTAGCTTATCTCTCTTGAGACGGAAGAGAGAGTACATATGCGCTCGAGGGGCTTTAGTCAACTGTGTGTGAGAGAGACACACACACACACAGAAAAGAGAGGTAATATTATTTAATTGAATGATTGTTTATTTGGTATTGTGCAAAAGGATTAAAACGTACTGGGGAGCAAAAAATACGGGTCACATGGGGGTAGTCGCAGTTTATTTCAGCCCTTTAAGCACAGAGAAATGGAGAGACAGACAGAAGAGGTGCACCTGCCATGGCACCTAAGGTGTCCTTCAAGGTTACAGTACACCAACTTTTGTGTTTTGCTTAAATTTCTTTCTGACTTTTTTCTGATCTTTATAAAATTGCTGTACCATCGGGTTCCTCCTATTTTTTTCTCTGATTCTATTTTGAAGGCTTACACTGACATATTTGAGTGTATACGACTGCACTGATAAAACCACTACAGTTCTGTATAACAGGGCCTTAAATGGCGAAGCCACATGACTTTTTAAGTCGTTCCTAGTACCAATAAAATACCTCATTGAGACACAGACTTCGGCGAAACGCACATCTCTGCATGTCTACCAACTAGGCCCGTGGATCTGCCCAGAGCAGACGATAAAGGGAATGACCCGATACACACTCTCTCCGTGCTGCCAACTTCTGCATACCCAGTGTTCCCAGGCAACACACATTCGCATACATGAAAGAGAGTGATCGCCTTTTAATCAAAAAGTGCACCAAAAGTCGATTCTTTTCGCGAATGTTTAGAGCCATCAAAAGGTGGGTTAGAAAATGCACCAATTCGGCACCTGATCGGGCGAAACGGTGTCAGCTGGTCAGCTGACGGTGGTGTCACGTTGGTGTTCTGAAGCTGAAGTTATCGAGATCGAGTTTCGCCTCCCAATATGAGTTCCCGCGCTCGGTACCGTCGCTCGCGAAAAAAAGGATTTTTGCACCTTCGCCAACGGTGTTTTTCGTTAATAATACTTTAAAAATCGTTCGAAATAGAAGTAACTACCGTCGCGATAAGTGAAAACTCGTGTGTCAGTGCTCTAGTGTGGTCGGTGCTCAAGATCCGTTGGACCTAACCTCGGAGGTGCGGCGATGCCCGAGTTTGCAGATGTCAAGGTACTGTTCCACGCATCTTTTGGGCTCCTGGGGAACCTCAACGCCATCTCTCGGGTTATTGTCAGCGCCTGACTTGTGCGATCTTGTTTTATTCCGAATTCCTCCCAAATCTGTTGTGCTTGATCCCGACCTACCCCTCTTGACGGCCACCTGACTGTTTGAATGGTGTCTGTCCTTTCATTATGGGTCTTTCAGTCCGATTTAGACTGCTATTGCACTGACTTCATGCTCAGCCAACTGCTGCTGATGCCTGATCATAATGTCCATCTGGTGAATCATGACGAGGTTTACGTGGACCCTTTGGCAACGAAACAGTTCAGCTATCTTTAGTGTCAAACAGGATTAGAGGTGTAAGCATATAAGACATTGTTGGTGGCACTGCGTCATAAGTGGCTAAAGTGTCGGCTCTGGGCCGGGGTTCGCGCCCTGGTGCCTGCCACCTTGCTATGGTGGCTGTTCAGAACAGAGACCAGAGTTCGCTAATTACTGCGGTGGGATGAGGAAAGTACTCCCAAAACAAATTGGGTACCCGTCGTTCCTGTTTAAGCGGGTAGGCGACAACCCTGGTCAACAGTTGGTCGGATCTAACAGTCTGGCTGCTGGCGTGGGCACACCGGATCCCATCCGAACTCCGAAGTTAAGCACGCGGGGCCCCGTGTAAAAGCGGGGTGGGTACTCCCTCTTTTTCACATTCTGAGAAAAATAGTTTGGTCCTAAACGGCGCCTCTATAGACTGTTCGGAATTCGCTGGATGGTGCGCACCTCCACCGCCCCCCCCCCCCTCGCCCTGCGCGCCCGCACGCCACTGCGTAGGCAACCCGTCGAGCTGCCGCGTATTCTTACGGACACCCGGTACCTCGGCTACGGCACGGCGGCGGCGGGGGCACGGCGAGCGCGGACGGACTGTACGACCCCGCGGCGCCCGCCGGGCCTACCCCGCGCGCGGGGCGCCACCGGGCGGCGGCGCTACCCCCCGTGGCGGCGCGGCGTCGCGACGCCCCAGGACCGGGCCGGGCGCCGGGCGCACCCTCGGGCGGCCCCCGCGCGCGCCGCGCCGCACCCTGCGGGCGCCTCAGTGCGGCGGCGGGGCGGGCGGCGCGCAGGTGGGAGGCGGCCGCCACCCTGGCCTGCATGCGCACCTCCGCGATGTGCAGCTCGAGGTGCAGCTCGCCCGGCCTCGCCCCGCGACCCCCCGCGGTGGGCGGTGCGGGGTCACCCCAAAGAAGGCCCACGACCTCATGCAGCTCCGTTACACAGCAGCACAAGCACACCCCCGACAGTTCAATGTACTCAAGACTCAAGGAACAGGGTTACTGACGCGGTCTTGACCTATGAAACTGATGTGCCCTCCATAGCCATAGAGTATCGCCTACGAGTCCTGCCCGTCTGTGTCTCCAGGGAGGAGGGCAGGGGCGACGCCGCCGTGGCGCTGCTGCGTGTCGCGTCGCTCTGGCGGGCGAACCGCGAAACTCGCAGTGCGGAGCGCAGGCCGCTGGCGGTCGGACGGGGGCTGACGAGGCTGGCCGGCGCGGAGCGGCCCTGCCCTGATGTTGTTGAGTTGAGCCTGATGTTGTTGTTGTCCTGTGGCGCACCTGCGCAGTAACGCAGTACCGACGGCGAGCTTCGGCGCCATCATGACCACCACTACCACCACCAGGATGGCGGCCAGCGGGGGAGCCGCAGTTTGGCCTTGGCCGACTGGGCGGGCAGCTCGGTGCCGCCGCCGGAAAGGTTAGGTCAGGGCTGAATGGGGCACCTACCCGTTATGAGGAACAACAACGGAAAGATCATTCAAACATATCACTAGCCTTCAAATTGTTTTCTTCTCAAAAATAATTTTACAACAATTTTTCTGGGAAATGTGAAAGAAATCAGCCAAATTAAGCAGATAAGAACAAAAACCCGCGAAGGCTTATTTTGATGTTCGAGCGTACCAGAAAAATACATTCTTGAGGTAAAGTAAAGTTGCCCCCAAAGACACGTAAGTAAAACCATTGTAGCAGAGACCTTGAGTTATCGCGATTGGAGAACACGACGTTCCCGTGGCCGACACAGACCCCACCCCGCGTCACCGTGGCTCTCCGTGAGCCAGGTCAAGGGCCACACACCTGTGCCCCTCAACCTGGGCCGCACCCCCGCCCACCGCGAAGCCC
>NW_026267157.1:1276624-1278054 GCF_000697945.3 Frankliniella occidentalis | reverse complement strand
CCCCCCCCCCCCCCCCCCCCCCCCCCCCCCCCCCACCACCTAATCGCCTCCCTGCTGCCCGCCCGGCGCACCTCGGCGGAAAACGAGAAAAAAAAAACAAACAGCAGCAACAACAACAAAACGAGGGGAATTTAAAATAATACGACGGGCAATACAAAGCAAACGTCTTCCTCCAGTTGGCGTTTGAAGCTTAAAACCTCCTCCTATTTTTGTGTCGTCCTCCTTCCCCTAACAGGTTTGCAGTCGTCCTCCTGGTCCTCTTCGTCCTCGTCGCCGTCCTCTCCCTCCTCCGACCGGGGCCCCAGCTCTAGCCGCGCTGGCAGGTGTTGTGTTCCGGGAAAGCGCTGAGGCCAGCCCGCCTCACCCCGCCCCGCCCCGGTCCTTTATTCCCTCCCCCGCAGGGCTGTCCGTCAGCTGGTCACCGCGCGGAAAGGAACGGGCCCGGGAAGGTTTTCCCTCCAGCATCCTCCAGAGCTCCCCCTCTCCCTCCAGATCATCGCCTCCAGCAGCAGCAGCAGCGGCAGCGCCATTCCGGCAGCAGCGGCCCCCATTGTCCGCGGCATTCTCACCTTTTCACTGGAGAAAAATGAACGGTCGACAGCGGCGGCTCTCGGGCGGCTCTCGGGCGGCTCTCGGGCGTTCTCCAGGGGAGTTCTCCTCCGGCGGGGAGTGAGAGCGCGACCACAAGTAGTCTTCCTGCCGCGGGGGCGCGCAGGGCGCAGGTGACTCGCGCGCTAAATGGGGTGTGAGTGATAAGGAGACGCTGTCCGTCACCGCCACCTGCGCAGCGCTCGCAGCGCTCGCCCGCACCAAGTCTCAGCTCAGCTCCAAAAGTGTTATTATTACATGTTTGATTTTTATTTTATTTTTGCTTTCTTCCCGGTGGAGGTCCTGTCCCGTCTCGGGCTCCTGCCGAGGCGAGCCCTGCCCGCCCGGCCCCCTGGCCGCCTGTCCTGGAGGTTCTGCTGACTCCACTTGTTCGTCCCCCGTGCGCCGCCCTGCCTCGCCACGCCCTGCATCTTAGCTTTTGCCCGGCCCGTACGTCCACCTACCTCAGCAAGTCGGCATATTCCTCTGAATATGGTATCGAGCCTGAGGGTGGCGAGGCGGGGCGGGGGCGGGCGGGGGCCCAGACCTGTGCCGTGCGCAGCACACGGCGCCAGGGCCCTTGCAAGGTGCAAGTCAGCCACCGTCTGCAAAATCGCTCCAAAGAACCTCCACCGACGCCGACGTCACCCTTTCCTCCCTGCCTCCCCGACCCGCTCACCTCCGCCGGGGGGACACTCTCGAACACCTGCCCGCCAAAGGAGGATTCTTTTTCTTGCACCTCCATAATGGGACATCCCCGGCACATCCTGTCACTAGATAAAGAAGTTGGGGAGATGGAGCGTCAGCCCATTAAGGCGTCCCCGTCTCGAAACTCGTCTACC
>NW_026267157.1:1273362-1274564 GCF_000697945.3 Frankliniella occidentalis | reverse complement strand
AGGGAGGGAGGAATCATTCACGCTTTGGAAACGAAATTTTATGTTGTATGAATGCTGTTGTTTTTTTCTGCGAGCGTAGAAGAAAAGTGTTTGAACGAGTATCCCTACCGGTACCCGAACAAAACCTTTTTTCCGGCCGGGCGCGGCCTGAGTCAACGCCTTCTCCGCATCTCCCCGGTCCCGCGGGTCTCTCTCACGGCACGGAGCCTCGCTCTCCCCACTACTCTCCCCTGGGAGTTATACCGCCCGCTTTACAGCCGATGCTTGGCGCTGATCCCTTGCCGACAATGATTTCACCCTACCTGGGCCGGGCGTGGCGGGGTGTCCCGCTGGAGACGTCCCGGGAGGAGCCCCAGCTCCACGGGGGCCCCCGTTGAGGAGGTAGTAAAACCGGATATCCTGGCCATATCGCGGAGCGGTTGGCGGGGAGGGCGGGCACGTCCAGATTTACTCAGCGGTGCCCCCCCCCTCCTTCCTGAGGTGCGCCTCCCTCGGTCAGTGTGTAACGCAGAACGCCAGCGGGAGATACCGGCCCGCTCGTCGTCACGTTGATAGCTCAATACGTTTGCTCTGCTCACCCTGCTCCGCGCACGGCTCGTTCTGTTAGACCTGTCGCGGGAGAAGGCTCCATTGGAAAATGTAACGTCTTCCAACAATTTAAAGATTAAGTCACGCATACGAAACTTTTTACATCGAAAAGTTTTCCGTCAAACCAAAAGGAATAGAAGTTTCTTTTAAATGTATTTAAAAAAAAAGTTCTCGGCAGTGGCAGCGGCCTCTTATTGTCCGTTTGGCTGACTTTGTTGTTCTTCCCTCCCAGCTCCACCAAGCGATCAAAACGCACTCACCTTTGCTGCCGCGGGCTCTGATTTAGGTGTTATTTTGACGAGAACCCCCTTTCCCTTCCCATTCGCGTCCCCATCTAGTTCCCCTATCCCATCCACTGTGTGTGTGTGTGTGTGTGTGTGTGTGTGTGCGTGCGAATACATTGAGGGGTTGTGGTCGTGGTTCGGTGCTGGCGGCGGTGAGTTTAGCCCCGTGGCGCTCAACGCGAGGGGCCGCACTGTGGGGATTGTGCGATAAAGATCGCTCTGAGAGAGAGAGAGAGAGAGAGAGAGAGAGAGAGAGAGAGAGAGAGAGAGAGAGCTGTTTTGCTCACCTTTCCGGCTGCGGTGTGGCCGGTCGCCAGACGCCCCAGGTGG
>NW_026267157.1:1270155-1271784 GCF_000697945.3 Frankliniella occidentalis | reverse complement strand
GTGTATTTTCAGTTTCTTCAAAATATTTTCTATATGAGCAAACCAATCACATTTTGAGATTCATTATCGCATTCCTCACAAAATTCTGCGTCAAACGAGCCTACATGTGATATAGTTCAGATAAGCGGTCAGCAAATAAAAAGTAAGTCAAAAACTCCAAAAAATGAAATCAATCTATGCCATTTTTGGACAGAACCCCATCATATGTAGGGCCGTTTGACGCGGAATTTTGCGTAGATTACGAAAATAGGTTTTAGAATCCAATGTTGTTCCATGGGAAAGAAATATTTCAAAAAGACAGAAATTGTAATGCCTTTGGAGCTTTAACGCCTTTTAAAGGTAGGATGTCCTACCTTTGTTTTACCAGTGGGGGACAGGACACCCTGCTGCGCGGTACTCCCCGAGATGTTGTCCAGGACCTCCCGCGCTTTTCCCGGGGAAAAGTCCCGAGGGGTACTTCACTCAAAAAAAAAAAATAATAAAAAAAATAATCAGTGCACACCCCTTAAAAACAATCCGAACCCCCCCCCCCCCTGAAAAAATTAAGAAAAGTTGGTGTACGCTTGCATTTATAGTGAAGGGCCTATCGAGTGGTCACCCCGACGGACCTGTGGTTCAAGAATTCTCTCCAAGGACCTCCGCCCCGGACTCTTCTCCAGCAGCAGGAATCTCGGCCTCGCCCGGCGGCGGCGCCAGAACGAAGGTGCACTTGGCGCCGGGACGGGAGGAGGGGGTCGGCTCTCCAGGCCAACGCGCGGCGCACACGTTTTAATGTTTCGGAAACGCGGCGGCGCGGCTCGGGGAAAGGAGTGAAAAGTGAGAAACATTGTTATTAAAATAGGATCAGGCTCCGCCACCCCCCCCCCCTGGCGCCGGCGCCACACCGCGGCGCCACCGGCGCCATTACAGCGGCAGGAGAATTCATTAACAGTGTAGGAAAGGTAATGCACTTTGTCACGGCCAAAGTAAATTACGCGCCGCCCGGACCCGAGAGGTAATTAGCGGAATATAATACGCGAAAGGTACGCGGTACAGTCCGCCTCAAAATACGATACTTATATTAGAATGCGCCTAGTTCCGCTTTTCGTCGTCCTCCTATACATGTGTACGGCACAGACCTGAAAATTACGCACTTAAGCTCCACAAAGCCCGCCTTGTTTTTTGGTTCAAAAAATGAAACAAATGATTGTGTTTTGCGGTGCTGGTGCACCACGCCTGGCCCTGACCACCTGACCTGTCTGCCGCTCCACCCTCCACCTTGGAGTTGCTCCCATACGACACGCCCTTCAAGTTTGCGCAGAAAAATATTATGGCGCAGAGTCAAAAGAAGGGAATTCGGGCCTTTATAGGATTCACATAGGGACCCCATATGAAATGTGCACCCAGGCGTTCCTATGGAGTCCTATGGACTCCGTAGTAAACGGTTCTGATGTTTTTGGCACAGCATGATATTTGTTCCCCGTACATGTGTGACGTAGCATGGAAACGCCCCTCTCTCCTGTAATGCCAACTGTACCGCTCTAGGACGGCGTAATGCGAAAGGGATTGTCCAGGTGGAGGGGGGTGGGGGGCGCCACCTGCGGCGGATTTTAAAATAAAATACGGAATAATGACCTGCAGCGTGGTGGT
>NW_026267157.1:1267445-1268400 GCF_000697945.3 Frankliniella occidentalis | reverse complement strand
TTGTAAAAATATATTCGTACACATGTACGATATATTACTGTAATTTGCAATTTTCAGAATCTGTCGTACATACGCACAACCTCCCATCAAAGCTCGGACTCTTGTTCGTCATTCGATTTCAAGTAGGGAGATTCGAAGTGCTTTACAAAGTTTACAATCTTGAATCGTAATTGTACGACTTCTTCCATGGTAACTTTTCCTCACCGTAAAAATAAATTTCGTGATTTAACGAAATTTTCTCGGTTAATTTTCTAGTACGAAAACTTCGTTTTTAACCAATTACGATACATCGTTATTTTACGAATTGGTTCGTAAAATCCAAAGCTCTAACTAAGGGGTATGAAATTTGCATATATTTTGTCAAATTTTATGACATATGACTCCAAGATTACTTGCATTCGTTACGAAATATATATTTGTAACTTTACGAAATGTTTCGTAAATTGGCCCCAAAGAAATATTTTCGTAAATTATTTTTTACGAAGCATTTCGTAACACTTTTTTTTGTAAAATCACGAAAACTTTTTACAGTGGCTGTACCCAGTACCACAAGCATTATATTTTTAGCCGCAAGAAACAGCAGCAGCAGCAATACAACAACATCAACACCAACAATTGTTAGCAACATCAACATCATCAACAACAACAACATCAACAACAACGTCAACATCCCTCAAACAGTGTAGTAACAACAATACGCTTGATTTTTCAGGCCCCCTCCGCTCTCGCCCCGTAAATCTCTCGAGAGTTTGAACTCGCGCAGAGCGGTCCTGTTCGTTACGTATTAGGTGGGCACGTGTGGGGAGCGCGCACCCCGCCCCGCCCCGCCGCGCCGCGCCGCGCCTCGCCGCCGACCCACAAATGAAAACGCTGTCGGACCAATATAGGAGGGCGGTGCTCAAAATGGTCAGCGTCCAGCCAGTAATTAGTGGGAGTGTTGTGTGTGTGTGTGTGC
>NW_026267157.1:1264908-1266046 GCF_000697945.3 Frankliniella occidentalis | reverse complement strand
CCGGCTCCGGTGGCCGCCTAGGCAGTGCCGCTGGACAGGCGCGGTGAGCGTGTTGCCTATCCTCTGTATCGCAGGCGCCAGGTCCAGCCGGCTCCGGTAGTCGCCTGCCAGATATACAGTGCCGCTGGACACCCGTGCTGAGCGCCTTGCCTATCCTCCATCTCGCAGGCGCCGGCGGCTCGAATCAAAAACACACCTTTTATTGTTGCCGTTGTTTCCCTAGTCATAATCTGGGCCACTCCCTGGCCGCCGCCCTGGCCGTTTCCCGCCCTGGCCGTTGGCTTTACGAGGCCGGGCGCACCCTCGCGTGTAAGCACCTGGCCCCGGCGCCGACCTCGCGGCATTACCATTCCCGACCGCCACCTCCGCGGCGCCGCCATGGCACTTGTAAGTGGATGCCGTATAACCGCGCCGCCCCCGGCTGTACAGAGCCATACCATCAGCGGCGGGAGCGTTTAGCATCACCGGCCCGTAACACCTACAGTCGGCTGGTGGCCGGCGGCGGCGGGGGCTATGGCGCGGCATCAACACGTGATTGCTCTCTCTCTCTCTCTCTCTCTCTCTCTCTCTCTCTCTCTCTCCGTGTCGCCCTCTCGCCCCCTCTGTCTGTATGTCTGTCTCCCTTTCTCTCTCTCGCCCCCCCCCCTCCTTTGTATCACCCCCCTTCCCCCGCATCTCTTTCTCTCACGCTCGCTCTCTCCGACCCCTTTCCGAGGTGCGCGCGGGTGGAGGGGCGCCGCCGGTGTGGTTGTTTTCCGCCCCAGTTTGTTTTCACGCCCTCCACACCACACACCGGAGGGGGGCCTAACAAAGAGTCAAGTGGCGCTCCCCGCCCCGCCCCGCCGCGGGCTCACCTCACGGAACAGGTTAATCGAGCATCATTAGCACTTGTGCCCCAGGGGGGGCGCCCGCTTTAACAAGTTCATAATCTGTTTAGAAGTTGGGGCCCCGCCGCGGGTTGGGGTTGGAGGCGGTGGGGAGAGGGTTGAGGAGCCGCGCGGAGAATCTGCTGCGCGGCGCCGATTGGCTAAAACACGGCGTACTATTGTGGAGAGCAAGAGAGAAGGAAATAGGGAGAGGGAGAGGGAGAGAGAGAGAGAGAGGGAGAGAGAGAGAGAGAGAGAGAGAGAGGAGGGCT
>NW_026267157.1:1262556-1264142 GCF_000697945.3 Frankliniella occidentalis | reverse complement strand
CCAAAGCTATAGCAGGGGCGCCCGGTGGGCAGAGCGAGGGGAGACTATAAGGTGGGTTGGCGCGCGCGGGAAGTAGAGAAGTAGTGGAGGAGGATCGAGACCTACACACGTCGCGCACAAGAGGCCGCTGATGAGGCTTTGAAGGCGACCTGCCCGGGCCTCCCGCCGCCCTGGCCGAGCTCTGCCCCCCCCCCCCCCTCCATACATCTAGGACCCTGCTGCCTGTAATGACAGGGGTGGGCAAGGTGTTTTTGCCCACGTTGGCCCGCGGTGTGTCCCCGGGAGCCCAGCCCCCCGCAGAGGCCGCCGTCGTTACCTCCGCTTGTGGCTCGCGGGCTCCGCCCTCCAATTCAACGACGACGCGGCGGACGCAGAGGTCGCCCCGTGCCTCCCGCCTTACAAGACGTCGCGGGCCTACCGCTTGTTTGCCCTGGCGATGGCTTCTTTTTATTTCCCCTTTCTATACCGGATCCGGCTGCGAGGTGCCGTGCGCGGCGGGGGCGCTTACGTTGGCGCCGAGCTGTATACAGATGTGCGAGGGTGCGGGCGTGGCGGGGTGGGGCGGGGAGGGAGGGGACTTTGCCGAGGTTTTGGACAGCGCAGGGGTGGCTGGGTGTACGCCTGCGATCGTGTAGGCGACGGAAATCCGGAGTGGGGGAACGGTGTGCTTGGGTGTGTGAGTGAGGGTGTTTGTGTAAGTGAGGCAGAGGGAGGATGAGAGGGACAGAGTATGTGAATCACACAAAGGTGACGCACCCGTGGTTCATTGGGAAGAAGCTGGTGCTGCAAATACCACGCAACCCACGCAACCGTCCTAAGGTATAGCTAGTTACATCCAGCTGCTTCTTATCAATACAATAACCAGTATACAGACTTCCTGCTGAATTTACCTGATTGACATTTGAACGGAGTTCGTCCTAACAACTCCCAACACGTAAACAGCAATTTTTGAGACACTTTACCTCTAAATTTCGTTTCGTTGGAGTAAAGAAATTCTCCAAGAAATCGAAAGTTTTGCCCAAATTGAACCAAGTGTTTTCGTTGAGCAGAATTTTCCTGGCTTAGGGGAAAATTACACAATTTACGGTTACGGCGAAGTGCTGATTTTTTCGTCCGAATCCATCTTATTTTTAAGGGACTACACACTAAATCCTTATGCATTTTGTTGTGCATAAACTTGCAGAATTTCATACAGCCATAAGTATGCACAAATTTTTATGCGTAACTGTGTACAAAATGTGCATAAGTATGCATAGATGTGCATAAAATTGTGCAAAATATTATGGCTGGATGAAATTCTGCAAGTATTATTCACAACAATGTGCATAAGGATTTAGTGAGTAAGGACGAGTAGGTAGTAAAGAGTGTAAATGTGCAGTGTACACATATTAAGTCGATGGCCAGGCGGCTCGGATCGCAGCGGTGTAGACGTCGACGAGCAGGAGTCGAGCGCCGCCCGGGGAAGGCCGGGGAGGTGAGGACGGGGGCGCTCCCTCCGGATGCTGAGGGCGCGCAGCAGCGCGCAGCGAGCCCCCGGAGGTCCCGCCGCGCCACCCCACCTGTCCAGCCCGCCACGCCCCCGCCCC
>NW_026267157.1:1259873-1261536 GCF_000697945.3 Frankliniella occidentalis | reverse complement strand
TAATAGTGAAGTAAGGCATGAGGGAGAGAGGTGTGCCGAGTTGTAGAGCTTGTTGTCAGGGATCCATCTTAGTCGGGGGACTCCCAGCCGCGCCCCACTGTGTCCCTGGTGATTAGACATTAAAAGTTGCCCACGGCGGCGCCCTGGATGGTGTTCGAACCTCCCGCGGAAAGATTTCCAGAGGGCTCATTTGTGTAGTCGTTACTCCCAAATAAACCCCATTAATCATCCCTTGTAGGTGTACCTTAACACACTGAGTATGTGGGGTAATTTTTGGTGTGCGCGTTGAGTATAATACGAGTACGGACGCATGGCCATATTGTGGTCACGCAGCACTCAATGCGCGAAACATCCTTACCACATTTGCAAATCTTTTGTTACTGTTTTTGAACCTTTTTCACTATGATTGACACGTGCACGATATGGTTACTGTTTCTTTACCGTTCCCGTTCATTCCTTATTCGGTTTACCCTTTCCTTCTCAGGTTGGCGAGACTGCTTACTATGTTTGCCGTCGCGTTGAATGGGCGGCCGGTCTCCCCCCCCCCCCTTCCCCTGGTGAGTAGGACTGAAATAAGATATGGCGCCTCCCCCACCTTAATAATGAACTGCAATTAGAGCAATACTTCATCACCGCCGGGCCCGCCGCCCGCCCCGCACGACATCTCCGGTCAACTTCCCGCGGCTCGCATTAGGGCGGCACTGCCAGGAACATAATTAGGTAAAACTGCAAGAAAGAAACGCAACGAAAATGAGATTTTGCGGTGGGAGTCCATGAAAGACGACGTCGTGGCTAAAAAAGGAAAACTTTTAGGTTAGTTTATTTTTATTTTTTCGTGTCAGTCTTGCGTTTTACCTGAAATGTCGTTACTTTTATCTTTTTGGAAGCTGTTATTTTCAAACTGTTGATTTTTTTTTCACCTTCTCCAGCCACCGGCACTAGGGTCGGCGCGTCTCTGACCCGCCCAGACAACCGCCTGGCTGATTTCCATGCGTGATTCTCGGCCTTTCTGCCGGCCAGACCGGACCGGAGGTACCGGAAGTACCGGAAGTGGCGCGCTCGAGACCCGGGCGGCGGGCTTCCGGTCCGGCTCTGCTCGTTACCTGGGGAGGGGCGGCGGCGGCGGCTCGGGATATTGCCAGGGGGACCAGCGTTATGGCGGAGATCAAAGATCCTCGCTCAGCATCCACCCCAGCCTCCTGCGCATCCAATTACGCACAATCAGTTTCATTTAACAATTCCGTACGGCCAAATAGTTTGGCCAAGAGCCCGCGCAGCCGGACTTCCGGTGGCTGCGTACGAAAATAATTTAGTTTTGTGTGATTTCGACAATAACATATGCGGAACGGCGCGTAACAATCTAAATATTTAGCAAAACAAGCGAAAACATGATATAATGTTTAAAAAAAATTAAACTTGTTTGAAAAAGTGAAAGAAAGGATAACCCCAATCATTGTAATTAGTCGATCAATCTTCACCTGATCTGCTCAGCGCCGTTGAGAGACGAGATTAAACAACATCGCCCTCGTCATCACCATCAGTCATAATGACAACAAATTGGCCGAAGTCCCCGTCGCCTTGTAAAGTAGGACAGGGATCGAAAAACTGAAGGGGAGAGGAAAAAAAGGAAAGTTGAAGTCGAGTATTTGAACTCTTGTCCAAC
>NW_026267157.1:1257822-1259177 GCF_000697945.3 Frankliniella occidentalis | reverse complement strand
GGGAGGGAGAGGGAGAGGAAGGGAAAGGGAAGGGTGGCGGCGGGCAGAAGATCATCAATAAAAACAGGCTTATCCACGTCTGAATGGCGGCGCCGCGGGTGCAACCTGCCTGCCTGCCGGGCGCTGGCAAGGTGGTGAGGTGGAGCTCTGGCGGCCGGGGTTTAGTCGGGAAGAGAAAAAGAGAGAGGGGGAAAATATGAAAAAAAAAGTAAAAGGTGAAATATTGGCTGTCCGTTTCTCACGCCGCCGCTCCCCCGCTCCGCGCCCGCCCCCCGATCCACCCCCTGCTTTTCCAATCGCTCGTCTCATTCGACAGGACCGGATTAGAGCACGATCTGGCGTGGCAGGGCGGCGTGGGGTGAGGCGTGGGGGGAGCGCCCCACCTACACGGTAAGCGGTGAGGCGCGCGGATATTCGTGACCTATGCGAGCTGCTGTCAATTTGTTGTGTGTGAGCATGAAAAAAAAAGTTTTAGATCACTTGCTGGAAATGTAAAACGACGTGCATGTGCGACGTTCTTCTTCTTGCACTGGACATATTGTAAAATGTGCTACTTTGTATTTGATCTGTTCAATTTTTATTTTGAAAATTGTTGGAATTGTTGAATTGTTGGATTGTTGGAATTAGAAACAGTTTAACTGTGCTTAGTGGTTTTCGTTGTTATGTTGTTGTTCTTTTTTCTGTGGACGGGTGGAGGTGCGACCTGGTCATTGCCTCGCGCTCGGCTGTCTGCTGAGCCATCGGAGAACAGACTGGAGAGGGTGAGATTAGACCCGTGGTGCGGCGGGGTGGGGCGGGGTGGGGCGCGGCGGGGTCGTCGAATGAAGGCTGACAGGTTGGAGGTGCTGGAATGCCGATATCCGAGGCGCCGCGGCTGGAGGCTGGCGCTGCTGGAGACTGGATAGCGCTCCTGGAGGAGGAGCAGCACAAGCCAACCGGAGGAACGACCTTGTCGGGAATTTGCTGAAAAGAATCTATGAAAAATGTACTTTGAAGCGTTTGTTGGGAGCGTGACCCAAGCAATGCAGACGCCGGCCCGACTTACACTTTTTCAGCCTGTTCAAAATGTAGGTCGAAAATGCAGGACGTAAAAGAACTTACGATCTAACAACAGTTTGAATCAGTGAGATGTGAACACAACACTGGGAATTTATTACCATTTATAAATTAGAAGGGTGAGCGACACGATGTAATAAACAGTTTTAAGGGTGTATTTACATTGTCCGACCTACTTTTTTCTGACATGGTAATTTTTCCAAAATCCCTAAAAGTGCTGTCCGACCTAATTTTCTCCGGCCTCGTCGATACTCTGAAATTTGAGTAGAATGTGCTTCAAAGAGGAACAGGCTTCAAAA
>NW_026267157.1:1254824-1255672 GCF_000697945.3 Frankliniella occidentalis | reverse complement strand
CCCCCCCACCCTCCTACCTCAACGAGGAGGCGCTTTCCAATCCCCACTACTCGACTCTTCGCCGGTTGAAACGATTGAATGCGCGGTCCATCGCCGGCTAAAGAAGTGACGTTACGACGCTACAACAAGGCTCGCAAAGTACCTCCAACATATATATTTTTTTAGCCTAAAACTGCCAGAGATTTTGAATTTACTAGGAATGGGGGCCTGGTTTACCCCCCCAGTTTTGCCTGCATCTGCTCTGGCCTCCGACCTGGCAGCCGGGATGAGAGAGAGAGAGAGGGAGAGAGAGGGAGGCTGACTCCCTGCGGAGGTCGCATCCCCGCTTAATCAATGAGCAGGCGAGGCGAGAGGTGTCCGGGGACCCATAATCCCTCCTGCTCCTCCTCCTCCTCGCCCTGATGAACCTGCGCCGCGTACACCGCCCTGACCTCCGCGGGGGCAGCCTCCGGCGGGGAACCTGCCGAGAATTCATCCTCGGAGACGGACAAAAGAAAAGGGGGTGTATAGTCTGCCACCGCCGCTATGGCGTCTCCTGTAGCCGAGCAGCGCTCCCTCCACACACTCCAGGGCACGTCCAGCCTCTCACCTCTCCAGTCCGCTGTCCTGGACAGCGCCCGGCTTAATATGCTGCCTGGGCTAAGCCCCCGTCCTGGACCCCGACCCCCTCCCTGCTCCTCCAGGGCGCGGCAGATCCTCTCCAGCGGGGCGGGGCGGGCGCACTCCAGCGGAGCAAAAAATGGCCACCTGAGATTGTGTGGCGATCCCTCGGGCTCGGCCCGGCGGCGTCCCCAACCCTCCCAACCCTCTGCGCCCAGGGCGGGGCGGGGCGGGGCGGAGGACCGGCG
>NW_026267157.1:1249441-1249839 GCF_000697945.3 Frankliniella occidentalis | reverse complement strand
CTGTACCTGTGGTGCTGTCCCCTGTCCGGCCCACACAGGTCCTTGTCAAGCTCCTGTATTCATCTCCATATCGTTGGCAGCCCCCTCCCACAACCCTTTCTCTCTCGCTTCCCTGCTCTACCCGCTAATTCAACCCCTTTCATCATCTTACCTCACTTACGCCCTCCCCGCGCCGGAGTCACCTGACCCTCGGTTTCCTTTTTCCTTTCTCCCCGTTGGTGCCGCTCCAGTGTCTCTCCCTCGGTCTCCCCCCCCTCCCCTCTCCCGGCCCCTCTCTCCCACCTTCCCCCGACTTTCTCTCCGGCGCGGTGCGGTCGGCGGCGGAGAGCAGTTTGTCCAGCTCCAGCGGGAGACTTGTCTTCCTCAGCTTACCTTTGCTGTAAGTGATGGCGCCGCGC
>NW_026267157.1:1245071-1248551 GCF_000697945.3 Frankliniella occidentalis | reverse complement strand
GGGGGAGGGAAGGGAGGGAGCGAGGGGCGAGATGTGAAACGCGATCTACCTGCCAGGGGTAGTTACGCTGCCCAGCCCCGGCCGCGGCGCGGCGCGGACAAGTTTCGCACTTGAAACATAACTTGGTCGCCGAGTGCTAAAAGTGAGTCTGCTTCTGCCGCGTGGTCGGGGGGCGGGCCGGGCTGGGCTTTGCGGGGTGGTTGTAATTTGTTGTCGCGGGAGAGTGCACCGCGAAAATTCAAAAACAGTATCTAATTTTCCCGTTTAAAAAGTTTATTTTGTTGCCTCGCTTGAGACGCTGCGGACACCGATACTGAACTGTGTCGATAATTGACAATATTTCAAATTGTTTTTAAATTGTACGAACTTTGAGAATGATGAATATTTAGGTTTTAAAAATATTCTTTGGAAAGCAAAGCTTGGGAGAGACCTCATCTCCCGTTTTCTTCCCATCCCCACTCCCTTACATGGGGGGCACGCACAACAATAGCTTGGTAGCCCCTGACACTCACAGGGTAGGCCAACCCGCCTTACAGACGTGCATGCACTGGCCTTTGTTGCCTACCCACCCGGCGGCTCGGCTCATTGCCTACTGCTGTCAAAGTGGTGAATTTCTTTCTTTCTTTTTCTTTTTTTTTTCTTATTTTAGGAACCTCTTGGGTATAAAATGGGGATGCACGAATACGACTGCAATGCTAGGTTTGGAATTTTACACAACAATGTAAAATCATAAATGAAACCACAAATGTGAAAACTGTTTCTGATTGATCCACCCTTTCTGACTCATACCAAGCTAGTAATCTGCGGGCAGAGTTTTTTTCAATGTCGCAAATGTAACCCTACTTCACCGTGAAAATGCACCAATTACCTGCTCCGCCCGTCAGACGCCATGGCCCCTTGGGTAGCAAACCCGCTCGCACCTGCGTCTTCTGTGAATCACCCGGAGCATGTACACCTTCCAACTCTTGCAGGTCTTATTTTGGTTCCAAGTAAATACGCAGTGCTTGTAAATTTAACATTTAAAATTGTAATTGTACAATCTTCCAGGGAAAATTTTCCTGTCGACCGTGCTCCAATTTTTCACAGTGCTCGTACTGCCAACATGTTTTACAGTATATCAAAGCCGAAATGTTCTTGTAACTCCTCCAAATTTCGTTTATTTTATTGAAAACAAAACAAAACAGTACGTTCTGTAATTTTCTTTACTTTTTCCTCACATTTTTCTGAGGTTCTCACTGCCATACACTGCCTCCCCGCCACGCCACGCCACGCCTACTTTTTCCTCACATTTTTCTGAGTGTCCTTCTCCAGCGGTGGCTCCAGCTTCGGCTCCAGCGATAGGTGGAACGTGACGGCGGGGCCGTGCTGCGGCTCCGGCGAGTATTGACTTGTCTAATGTTGCCCTTGTTTGCCCCGAGTGAAAGGTGGGCCGCCCCTCCCCGCCCGCCGCGGCTCCAGGCGGATCGAGCCCCCCCCCCCCTCCCAGCAAAGGTTGTGATTGTTTGAGCGGCGGTTTGATTGCGATTCGCATTGCGGTTCGCGCTGTCTTGTTTGTGTGCCGCGGCGGCTTTATGGTTGGAAAGGCGACTGCTGGGGGAGAGGGACAAAAGCTGTCGCGTCCTGAAAAGCAAACTGCTGTCTGTCTGTCGTCCTGCCTGTCCGCCGCTGCCCCTACCTGCGGGACAGGTCACGTCCACCTGGGCCGCAGAACGCATACTCTGTCTGTCCGCGCCCCTGTCCCCGCGCTGTCCACTGCGAACCCTCGCCACCCCCCACCCCCCGGTCCCCGGGGCCCGTCAGGCGCAGGTGCCCATGAACATGCCGTGTTCGGCTGTGAGGCCCCTTGTACCTGGCAGGGGCAGGGCTGCCGGGTCGGCCCCGTCCACCCCGGTGTAACCTGCACCCCCCACCTCTTCCCCCTCCTGACTGCAGCAGCAGCACCAGACATTATCGATGCCTCCTAACGACAAAGTCCGATGTATTGCGCTCCCGTTACACAAAGTTCGATCTGTTTCGCTCCCGTTACACAAAGTCCGATGTGTTGCGCTCCCGTTACACAAAGTTCGATCTGTTCCGCTCCCGTTACACAAAGTTCGATCTGCTTTCCGAAGCGCTCTGCATCGCGGTCTTATTACGTTTATATTTTCGCTAATATTGCCGGTAGAAAAAAAGTAAAAGCTGCTGTCTGTTGCTAAAAGGTTGAAGAACAACATACTCTAAAGAAAAAATTGAATGCCACAACAACAAAACTGCGGTAGCGCTCTAAACTTGGGTCTCCCGAGAGCGGCCAAAAGCAGATCGAACTTTGTGTAACGGGAGCGGAACAGATCGAACTTTGTGTAACGGGAGCGGAACAGATCGGACTTTGTGTAACGGGAGCGAAACAGATCGAACTTTGTGTAACTGGAGCGCAACACATCGGACTTTGTCGTTAGAAGGCATCGTTATATGCCCAGCGACACATTAAAAGAGACGGTTCAGAAAAAAAATTGGGAGGGGAGAAGGGAAAGCAAATGCAGTTAATAAAGGAATGAAAAATTAATCTGATTTTCATAAAACTCACCGGATAGCGCCAAAGTTTCGCTAATTTTGCGATTGTCGCAGGTCGACTGAGAGGAGGAGGTCCTGTGCGATAAGTTCATAGCCAGTCGGCTTTAGTTGCCTCCAGCAAGGTGGCTGGGAGTGGCGGCCAGGAGACCCTCTTGCCTCGGTCGTTGGTTTTACAGCGGAATGGTCTGGTCGCGCTGCTCCATAGTCCATTCCACACGGCATTTTTTTCTACCCACCCCCCTTTCCCCTGCCCTCTCCCCCCACGCAGCGTCTTAATCTGGAGGTGTGTTTCTGCACCCCCCGTCTCTCCCGCGCCATTAAGGCAGGGAGTCATTCTGGAGAATGCTGCTGGAGAAAGTGCCGAGTAATTTGGGTAGCCGCTTTTTATTCTTGTATTCTTGTCTCTCCTCATACGAGCGTGGACATAATTCTACACAGTGCGCTCAGTCCTCAGGTAATTTCTAGATGCGTTAATATTGAGAGGCTATGCAGCACACTTGCTACTTGCTGGCGTAGCTATGAAGGATTAACGTTCCTACTGCGAGCAGATTTCCTAATCTCAAGCAAAACAAGTGAGTCGGTTCAGAAAAAATTCTGGGTACAGCACCAATATTTTTTCTTCTGGAAATAATGCAAAATTGTTTCTAAGAATTACGTTTTATTTTTTCATACTGTCAAGCTGCTGAAATAAAGTTTGTCATGCATGGTGCCTTTTTTTGCGTTTCATGCAAAAATCGTTTGTAGTTACTGTATTATTGTCAAGCACCGTAATCCTATTATCTGTACAAACAATAATAAAAATAATACCGAATCATTATACGGTGTGTGACCGACTATCTAATCCCCGGTTTTTAAATTTGCAATTTTCCCCGAAATCCACGGAAAAAATAAATGCAAAAGCTCTTGTCTGATTTAGTCCCGCGAAGCGAC
>NW_026267157.1:1234926-1239141 GCF_000697945.3 Frankliniella occidentalis | reverse complement strand
CACGCATGTTATGCGTGCGGTTCATATGCATGTATGAGATAGCGGTGCCCCCACACAACCCATCCCCTTTCTCGTTTTACACATGCCGTATAATTGCACACGCAGATTTTTTTTCTCTTTACTTTTATCTCCATCACATAATTATTATTATTACTCTAATATTATCAATGCCTGCAGGGGAGAGAAGTACATCATCCTCCTGGGTGACACACAGGGCGCGTTTTGTTGGTCCTGTGGTCCTGAATCTCCCTCTCTCTCTCACACTCTCTTCCTCCCCTCTCTCTCTCCCGCCCTCTCTCTCTCGGACAGGTGTGAGTCGCGGGCCCGCCCCCCCGGTCACCGCCAGCTTGCTCGGGGGGGCTTAGGGAGTTAGTTGGCTCCTGACACTTTGACGCTCGCTGTGCGGCGTGGCGTGGCGTGGCGTGGCGTGGCGGACTTAGTTTGTTCTCTGGTCGCGACGCGCGGAGACAGGTGCGACTGAGCCCGGCTGAGCCGCCCGGTAACACGTGTCTCGAATCAGGCAATTAAGACGAGGCCCGAAACGCTTCGAGATATCGATAGCTCGAAGTAGTTTGTATCGACGGCCAGAAGCAAGGCGAGTCCACATAAAGGAGAGGGGGGTCATCAAATGAATTTTTGTAAAACGACGCAAAGGTCGGAAACCCCGAGCGGCTTCGGGTGACTTCTACCCTGCTTTGCTGGTCCCCGTCGGCCCAGCCACGCTCTGCCACTCCCCGCCACGCCCGCACCTGTCTGGCATCGTTACCTCCGTTATTTAGCTGGCGATGCTGCCATTGTGTACCCCGTCCCCACCACTCACGTCAGCCGCGCTCACCTGGTGAGGGGAGGAGGGGCCGGTACAGCATCAATAATACCCCATTTGTTACCGATCACGAAACAATTGAACAATCCTGCGATTGTATGCGCATGATTGTTGGTTGCGGTAAGCTGCATTACACCGTCGAACAAAATCTCGCTGGGCTGCAAAGAAAGCGTCAGTCTTGAATTAAATTCTCACAAGTCCTTTGGGATTTCTCAACGGGCTCCGTCTAGTTGCGCTAAATAAAACGAAATGAGACGAGAAATGAGAGCATCAGACGCAAAAATCTCGCGTTAAAACTTGACACCGACATTCGGGACCCTTTCTCTTGTGGAGAGGTGGGGTGAGTCGCACAAGAACACCAGCCGCACGACAGACACAGCCCGCCCCGCCCCACTCGCCACACCCTGCCCCATTTTTGCACCGATTTATACCGTCACATTTTTGTCGCACCTGTTGGTTCAACGACGGTGGCGGGGCGGGGCGGTGCGGGGGGCTGCGTGTCTTGGCAGCGCTTTGGAGGAGCTTGGCGGGGCGGGGCGGGTGGTCGAACCCCGCGAGCGCCTCACCTCAGCGGACGAGCACCTGCCATGCTTGTGTGTAACATCTACCTCAGCGTCAGGGTCGAAATTGCGACAAAGAAAATGAACGACAAAACTATCATGAGCGAACGTTGACCGTGTCGGGGTAAGAGAGAGAGAGAGAGAGAGAGAGAGAGAGAGAGAGAGAGAGAGAGAGAGACGTCGCAGACAGAATGAGAGCCTGCCCGACCGTATTTCGCTCAGCGGTCTCAACCATCATCCTTCTGCTCTGCTCTCCGCGCTCACTTCGGCTCTAAAACAGAAGCGAGAGTGCAAATAAGTCGTTCGCACCACATTCCCGACAATTCGAAACAAACGTTTTTATTACATTTTGTTTTGCATGACATGGGATTTTTTGTTTGGAAAAGAAACTGAGACAATATAGAAATACGTAAGAGGGATGAGCGTATTGTCGCAGAGTGTTGACGTTGCAAACGGTTGTAGTGCTGCTTTTGATTTTACGTGGTGTTGACAAAGGCCGTCGCCTGTGACCCCGAGCTGGCTGCCACACCGCCCGCACCTTGTCCCCAGGGGCTCTGCAGCGAGGCACTCGCCCCGCCCCGCCCCGCTCCCCGTCCCCACCGCGAGCCCTGAGGTGGCGGTCCAGAAGTGAAATTACCCAACTTTTCCCGGGGTCGTCCTGCCGTCCTTTTTTGCCCCGTGTGAACCAGAAGGACGCAAAGACCCCGCCATTTTTTCCTCACTTTCTCCCCGGCGACCCGCCCCACCCCGCCCCACCGCTCTCACCGCCGTGGAGGAGTTTCCTTGAGTTTCGCGACGATCCCCGACAACGCCGTCCGGAAAGCAGTTTATTTTATTTTTTGGGAACTCTGTTAATGAATTAGGGGGAGAAGCTCTCGAAACCGCCGGAGCAGAGAGAGAGAGAGACAGACAGACGGAGAGAGAGAGAGAGACAGAGACAGAGAGAGACACTCCGGTGAAAGGGACAGGGGAATCCTCGTCCTTATTCTGCGTGGAATAACTTTTATCCTTTCTTTCACCTGCAAAGAAGAGAAAGAGCGACGAAAAAAACCAAAAAAAAAAACAGCCAGCGGCGAAGCGGTGCGCACGCCAGGCAGAAGGACCTCGAAAATGAGACGGCCTTCTGCAAAAGTGATGCCGTTTACACAGTTTAAACAGGCGCGGTCCACTTTGGGGGCCGGGGGAAAGGTGGGGGGGAGGAGCCCGTCACGCGTGTGCTCGCCTGGGGAAGTGAGAGGCGAGGCGTGAACAGGCCACTTAGTGACCAGGGTGGGGACGCACGGGGGGAACAAAGGCCCGCCTAGCCCGGTCACCTAGAGAAGACGGGGAGAGGGAGAGAGAGAGACGATATACTGGAGACTGGAATATGGATGTTCGACGTCGAAAATGAATGTGCCTCGTATTTCGCTTAGCAGGGCGTTTTCGTAAAATTGGCTGACCTATTGCAAGACACTTGTAAGCAGCAAAATAAAGCTTAAAAAAAGGCTTCAATACTTTTCGAAGAAAATTGTAAAACAGACACTTCGTAATTATGTTTTTGGTCATACGTGGCTGATAAATCTTTTAAAATTTTTATAATTCTTTTATTTTCCTTTTTTTTCTCACAGAGTGATGTACGTGCCCGTGGCCAAGTCGGTTGGCTGCTGCCAGGTGGGTGCGACGCACATTGTACATTGCACGTTGTACGTCTTGTGCGCAAGAGGACGCCCCTGAAAGAGCGAGAGAGAGAGACAGAGAGAGAGAGAGAGAGAGAGAGAGAGAGAGAGAGAGAGAGAGAGAGAAAGAGAGAGAGAGAGCGAGCGAAGAGCCACACAATGGTAAGCGACGGCCACTTAGCTGCCCGGGCCAGGTGCACACTGCAGGGAATGTGTTCGCGAACACGCGTGGAGGACTTGCAAGACGTCGTCTGCTCATATGCTCAAATGAAAGGTCGTTCACTTACACCACTTTAAGTATGAGATTTCATACTGAATTCTATATTTCTTCGACGAGCAAACACTCGTTGCAACTCTCGTTACAATTGATGTTAACATCGCAAAATCTAACTCAGGAAAATGTGTTAGAAATTTCGCATATTTACCGAAACATGCACCGGTCGAAAGAATTCCGGACGAACCTCAAGAGACAAGAGTTCTGCGACTCTATCAAGTATAATGATTGCTCTTGGCAGTGTCCTCATTCTGGGGCTCCCCCGGCCAAGGTGGAACGACCTGACCTGCGGCGGCGGCAAGATCTGTTTGATTCAACTTCTCAGGCGTGAACCGTTCATCTTGAAAGAACGAGTGCGAGCAGGTGAGGGGGAAAAGAGAGCGAGAGAGAGGGAGAGAGAGAGAGAGAGAGAGAGAGGGGCGTCAAAGGGGATATTGGGGCAGACAGAGGGGCCGGACCCTGGCTCGGACGGAGTGAAGAGAAATTGAGCAAAACGCTGGAAAATTGCCACACACCTTCTGAAAACAAACAACACTGTGTTGGCCGCTTGGCTCCGCCGTCGGACCGTCTGTCTGACGGCATCCTGCCTGCGGGCGTGAGGGTGGGAGTTGTGTGTGTGTGTGAGAGAGAGAGAGAGAGAGAGAGACCAAAATTGACTGGTCTTCGCTGCACTCTGACAGCACAGGTACATGGGAATAATCATAATAAAACATTGTTTATCTTTCACGTGGTGATTTCTTTCACAGGAAGTAAGATTAGACTTGCGATTTTGTGTTACTTCCGGTCGCGTGGGAGACCGAAAATAGTTGCGAGGGTCTGAAGCCTACCGCTCAAGGGTTTTGGGACGGATTTGAGCGGTGTGACAAAGGGGGAAAGAGAGAGTGGGGAGGGTAAGAGGGGGGG
>NW_026267157.1:1226276-1234106 GCF_000697945.3 Frankliniella occidentalis | reverse complement strand
GCGGCCCGCCCCGCCACACAGCCGCCCTCAGAGAATTGGATAATAATGGGTAATCTGAATGCTGTTGAATAGTCGATGCGCTCCCGCCTCCGCGCGGCACGGGGGACGCGTAGCTCAGACTGACGAGGTTTTAAACACGTCACACACACCTTTCCGCCGCGCCTCCCCCAAAACGAGTCACAAAAATGCTTTTCGCTTATTTTGTGAGTCGTACAGCGTTGTAGCGAGAGATGCAGAGAACGACACCGGAAACCCGAGTGTGTGCAAGTAGCACGCTTGTTCCTGGGTGAACGCCATTCGTACACAAAGCTTGTGAATTACAAATAAAAATTCACACGGCAACCTCATTTAAGTGTATTTGGTAAATGGCACCTACAAGTGTGCGACATTCACACCATGTACGTTATCAGTGTAGGACTATTTTTTTTCCCCGCATTCAAGAACTAAAAGATGACGCGCTTTCTGCTGGGCCATCTTTTTGGCGGTGCACGTGGAGAGGTGTTTGCCGGGGTGATTCGCCCTCGGCTCGTTCTGACTGACAGTTTAATTCGGTCCGCGTCCGCCGCCGCTGACCGCCGCGGTGTCCGCCGCGGCCGCATAGGGAGGGAATCAACACACTGCCAAAAAACGCAAAGCAAAGATAAAAAAATAAAATAAAGAACGTATGCCAAAGCTGCCAAAACGCGCTATAATGAACGGCCTTATGGCCATGTATGGATAATAATTGTCAGCTCGCGAAAAAATAAAACAAACACGCAATTATTGGCACGCAAGCAGCGACGGTGTATAAACGATTTTCCCGCGAAACGTCCCACAATAAGGAAAGTAGTGAAACCTCTCTGCGTGGGTTCATTTTTCCTTATCCGGTATTCGCCCTGTCCGGCCCGTGCTCTCCAAGACGCCCCCCCCCCCCAACGGTCTGCCCGTAATTCAGAGCTAATTGACAGCCTACGCTACCGGCAATTCGATATTCCGGACGGCACACCGTGCCCCCACCCCTCTTCCTCCACACTCCCTTATACTATTTTTATTTATCCGGCTGTATTTTTATATATATATTTCTCATCCTGTCCTCGCGTTTAACAAGGGCCCCCTCTCGACGCCGCCGACACGCGAGCTAGCGACAGCTCTCACCGCCAACTACTTTACGGCGCGTCTTAAGTTCATTAAAAAGGAGAAAGAGAATCATTAAGGTGACCGTAAATAATGCCCGGGGAAGGTGTGTGCCGCTGGGCATAAGCTCTCCAGCCACTCCAGAAATGAGTCGGTATTTTTACTCCCCCTCCTCCCCTCGCGTATCGCGGTGGGCTGCCTACCTGTCAGGGGAACGCCCAATTTATTTTGCTCATGTTTCATCTTCTGCCGCAGCTCCTCTCTATCTCGTTCCACCTCCCCCTCCGGCCTCCACCCTCTCGTTCGCGCACTCTCAAATACCTCACCCTCCCCCCCTCTCTCTCTCTCCGCGGACCGACTCCCTTTTCGGTGATTTACTATCATTCAGTTTTCGGTTCTGATTTATCGACTTTCTCGACTCATCACCCCCGTGCTGCTACCTGCCCAACACACGTTCCCTATCTCCCCACCCCACCCGTTCTGCAGCCCTCTTCAAAATAAAGGCAGAAAAATGAATTATTGTTATTTTTTAAAATGTGTTTTTGTTATGCTGCGCTTTTTTTGACTTTCCGTTCAAGTTTGACTTGAATTTCACTTGTGAGGGTCACGGTAGGGCTGTGCGATATCTCGATATTTCGATGTCGATACGATATCATGTTGATATCGAGGGCTTCGATATGCTCCCGATATCGACATATCGTTATCGAGGCTCGATAATATCGAGGATATCGAGGCATATCGTGAGTATTGTAGCATATTTAAAGCACGATATACCTCGATATCGTGTTGTATCGCGCCATCGACAGGCTTCGATACCCACGATATGCCTCGATACCTCGATAATATCGAGCCTCGATGTATCGAGGCGATGCTCGATACCTGCCTAATATCGTATCGCGATATTAAAATCTGTATATCGCACAGCCCTAGGTCACGGGGTGGGAACGGGGGCGGAGCCGGGGGTGACGGGGATATACGCTGAGAGACGCAGAGAGACGAGGGGGGGGGCAACACTTAGGTGGATAAGGTGAGGTGGCGGGTGGCGGCCGAGGTTTAGTGGCGAGTTGTTAGAACGGCCCGGGGACACTTTATGTGGGGCTTAGGTAAGGGCTGACCCTGCTCCGGGGGTGAGCCAAGGTGAGGGTGGAGGAGGGGGGGGGGGCACCCCGACGTATAGGGGAGGCTCCCGGGGGTCGCGAGGATCCTTCCTGGGGAAGCACCGTGGGGCTGACGCTACTAAATAGCTGGAACGACAGGTGTACACTGCCCGGGGAAGAGAGAGAGAGAGAGAGAGAGAGAGAGAGGGAGAGGGGAGAATGCGCTGGTGGCCGCAGTGGGCTCTTCACAATGAAGCGCCTGGTAGGTAGGCCAGCCCGCGGCCCTCCGCCGTGTTGCGGCTCTGCCTAAGCCACAGGCGGGCGCGTCGCTCCGGCCGGCACCAGACGGTGACGATCTCTCTCTCTCTCTCTCTCTCTCTCTCTCTCTCTCTCTCTCTCTCTCTCTCTCTCGTGTCTCACTCTGTCTCTGTCTCTGCCTGTCCCTCTCTGTCTGTCTCTTTCTGTCTGTCTCTGTCTCTCTCTCTCTCTCTCGTGGCCGTGCGTCCTTTCGCATCGAAAGAGAGAGCCGCCGCCGACGACGACGAGAGAATCGAAAATCTAAATTAAAATCTAAATAGGAAGCGGCTGCTTGAGGAGCCTCGCGAGAGGTGACTTCGCGGCGCCCGTGACGGACTGCTACTCTGTGAAAAACGACTTAAACTGACTCAGAAAAAGAAGTTGACACACATGACAGCTACGAAAATGCAGCCAGCCTGCACAGTGTTTTTTTTCGTGACCGTTTTACCTGTTTGCTTCCATTAAGAAAAATATTCCCAATTTTTATAAACATTAGTATCATCATCTTCGACTTTGACTCCTGCCATACGCCCTCTCTCCCCTCTCTTTTCCACCGGCCGCCTCGAGGCGCAGGGGCGGCTCTCGCAGGTCCTCAAGTCCCCCTCCTCACTCAAGGGCCGCCGCGCAGGGCGGGGACCACGGAGACGAGCGCGCCTCTATTGACAGCGGAGTGAAATGAAACGAATTTACATCAACAGTTACCTAGCGCCAGGAGCGCTGTCGGGCGGCGGGGGCGGCGGGGGTGGCGGGGGCCCTCAAACTAATAATCCGACAAAAGGAAGGAAGGTAGCAGACGTCGCTGGGACATTATTATGTAGTCCTGGAAGGGGAAACTTTCCCTCTGCTCCCGTCCCCGGCCCGGCCGAGGTGTCCTGGAGACATTTAAGGAGTCTGTCAGGAAGGGGCGCTGGGGCGCTCGAGCCACTGGAGCCGGCGTGGAGCTGAAGGGGAATTGCTCTTCTTGGCGTGTTCTTCGTGTGTGCCTAAGGGGAGCGGGTCCGCGAGTAAATCTCTCTCTTTGTATTCATCGTAAGTAGGTTTTATTTTCCTTGTCCGCGGCGCGTGTTGCATCTCTCATTCACTCTCTCCCTCTCTCTTCGGGTGTGTGAATGCATCAGGCACGTGTGGGTAAGGTTAACAAGAAAGCAATGACGTCACCTTGCAAAAAAAAAAAAAAAAAACACAAAAAAAAACAATTTTTTGTATTACTACTTATTTTAATGTTTTCAAATTATAAAAACAGGTTAAGGTTAAGATTCTGATGATTCTACAGTCGCGCGGGTCGCTGGACAATGCGGTTGGCTGCGCGCGGAGAATCGCGGCTCGACTCTCCCACCTGGAGAGACGCTCTCCAGTGCCGCTGGAGACTCTGCTGGAGACTGGCACTCCAGCGCGGGCAGCGCGGGGAGCCAGCAAATGATGCCGCCTGGAGATTTATCGATGAGGAGGGTGGGGACACGAGAGAGGGAGAGAGAGAGGGGGGGGCGGAGGCTTGGCACGGTAGCTGAATAAAGATGTGGTTAGGGGGAAAATGAAGAGAGCATGACCAATCCATGAATTGGATTGAGTTCGTTTAGAGCGAAAGGTGAGAACGAGAAGGGGGATGTCGAGGGAGAGGGAAGGAGTGAGAGAGAGAGAGAGAGAGAGAGAGAGAGAGAGAGAGAACCAGGAGGTTGTTAGGCCCGTGGAGATTTATAGCGCGGAGGTGGCTGGATTTGCCGGCGCGTCCCGCCGCCGCCGACTCGCCGTGGAAACCTTGAAGAGCTTGGCTGGTCTGATTAGCCTGGGATCTCTGCTTACCGCCCCGCCCCGCCGCGAGGGTGTATCTGCGCTGGGGATCCTACAACCTCTCGGCTGTCCAGCGCCCCGCGCGTCCCAATGTCCCCTCTTCTTTGCTTCTGCTGCTCCCTCGCAAAGCTGTCGGGGTCTGGGGAGTGCGATCGCCATCGGCGACGTGCAGGGGACGGCAAACGCGCCCAATCATGTTCAGTCAGTATTTAATAACAATAATTCTACCCGAAATAAGAACGGACATTTCTTTTCTCCATTACATTGCAAGTTGAACCTTTAGGCGCTTCTTGCAAAATAGGAATATTTGAATTTAAAAAAGGTACAAATTATTGGCATCGGTTTTTTTTAACGTACATATCTGTTTAATGTACACATTTTTGTTTGACGAGCGCCATTTCCACCTACCAGCAGTGTCCCCAGGTTTGCTATAATCCTCTTAGAGGGCCGCTTGACCGGCCCTACCGGCAGAGGGAGAAGACAAACCCGCAACACTGATTATTCTCTATTACACCCAATGCAGGTGCGCACATATCGCACCCTTAAAATCTTACGAACGCCTCTCTTCATATAATGGACGCAGTGTTCATAATATGAAGATTGAATACAGTTCCTAACAGATAAAGTTGCAGTGCTGGATTATTTCGACTCTCTCCTCACTCTCGGGGATCTTTGGCGGGCGGCTCCGGGCGCACTCGCAGTGACACTTCTCAGATGCTATGCTGCACCGGTACACGCACTCTTTGCGCTTTGCTTTGTCGTTGAGTGTGTCGCAGTGTTTTAGACACTTTTTCATTTTAGTTTGGCACCCAAAATTGATCGTGCACTGCTTCACCGAGTCGTCTTCCATGTTGTCCGCGTTGATACCGAAGCAGCGGCACTCGCAGTTGTGCTGGCATCTCTCTTTGCATACCTTGTCGCCCTCGAGGCACTCGCTGCTGCAGCGCTTGTACTTGCACTGCAACACAAGGCGGACAGTCAGCGGCGAGGAGGGTGCCGGCCTGCCCTCGGGCCAGCCTCAGAGCACGCGCACGGGGACTCACCTGTTCTTTCGTCTTACACTCGCCCCACGCGCGCCATTCCGCCTCTGGTGCAGAGCGGCACACGCAGGAGCAGTCCAGCGACTCTAGATGACACTTGTCCCTGCACTCCTGGTCGATGCACTTCTCCGCACACGCCCTGTGTGCCGCCTCGCAGGACTGCGTGCCGATGAAGCACTCTTCCCACTCGCCGCTCAAGTCGCGCCGGGGATGGCCAGCGCACGCGCACTGACACTTCCTCTCGCACCTCTTGGCGCAGAGTTCGTCTGCTGGATCAGCTGCTGTGCACTCGCTGCAGGTTCTGTTGTGGCACTGCAACACGGGGCGGGTCAGTCAGCGTGGGGGAGGTGTCAGCCTGCCTCGAGGCACCGGGACTCACCTGGTCTCGCTCAAGGCATGCGTCCCAGCTGAGCTTCCATTGCGAGGCCGTTGCCTCTTGTACGCACTCGCACTCGCACTTGTAGTTGTCCAGCCAGCACTGGGCCTCGCACTCCTGCCCTCCGCAATCCTCCTTACACTGGCGGTACGTCTCATCGCACTTCGCCCTGAACCAGCACTCCGTATACAGGTCGTAGATCACACCGCCCCGCGGGTATCCGGCGCAGCTGCAGTCACAGTTCCGCCAGCACATGTTGTGGCAGAGGCTATCCTCCTTTCGGCAGCCGCAATCCTCCGCAATCAAGCACTGCAACACGGGTCAGTCAGCGGGGAGGCGGGCGGCGTCGGCCTGCCGCGGCCACAGAGACTCACCTGGGGCTTCCATTTACACTCTTCCCTCTTCTTCTTCTCCTCGGTGGCCGAGCGCCGCGATTGGTCGCGCCCGTCGGTCTGCTGGGCGGCGCTGTCCTCCTCCTCCACGGGGGAGCACGGCCCGGCGTGCTTCAGGGAGAGGCCTGCGCAGTTAAAGAAAGTATCGTTCGAGTGAGTGATCAAGGTTTCAGATCAAGCTGAAACTTTCAATGGACTTGCAATGAGGCATTTTACTGGTATAAAGAAGAGCAGGAAGAACAAAGCCAGATCATCACAAGCCTTCAATTGTTTTTCGGAAATCGTCTGCTAAAACAATTAAAACCAGTCAATTTCCGAAAAACAGTTGAAGGCTTGCGTGATGATTTGACTTGTTCTTCCTGATCTTCTTTATACCAATAAAATACCTCATTAAAACTGTGATACTGTACGACAATTGAGTTTCCAGGGTACTGGATGCATTGGTTTGTTTCGTTAGACGCGTAAAGTCGGAAAGATCACACACTATCAAACCTGTCACTCACTCTGACCTATGGCGCGGTCACGGCGAGGTAGTCGCCTCTAGACTCACCGGGCACAGCGGCGCACTGCAGGTTGCACTGGCTGGGGTACGTCACGAGGTCCGAGCCGCACACCTCGGAGGCGGCGGGCGCGGGCGGGCACGGACAGGCCAGGGCGAGCGGCAGGGCGGCGGCCAGCACCACGTAGATCAGCATCCTGGGCGGGGGATCAGACGAAGACCGGCAACGCGGAGCTCTTTTGTTTCTGGAGCAGGACGTGTTCAGTGCGCCCAAAACGTTCGGACAAGTCAGTCTCGTCCGTGTAGAGCGCTGTTTTCAAGCTGCTGCTGCGGCCGCTGAGTCGCGCTGCTGAGGACTGCCGACTGGTCGACTGGTCGACTGGTCTCCATCACGTTTGGAGCTCCGACACGTCGATGAGTTGGCGCGCACAAAGCACGGCGACTGGTACGGAAACGGAATACCCCACCCGGAAGGGTTTCCTCGACGATGTGACTACGTCAGGAATATGGCAGATGCGTTAGGAATCAGTAAGGGAGACTGGCACATGGACTGATAACCCGGGCTGGTTTCGGCAAGGAGTCAAGGGCGTCTGGAAACCAATCAGGATTGACGCCTATTGTATGAGGAGCTTCCGCACGGCAATGCGTTATCAGCCCGGGCGTCTGGTACAGAAGCTGATAGGGCCCGAATGAATTTCCTCCAAGAGCCGAGGGGGTCAGGAACGTGGCACGTGGCACATATGACACATGCGTTGGAAATCACACCGAGAAAATGTACAGTTCTCGAGTTTACAATGTTCCTGTGATAGTTTTGTTCCTGGGTGGGTTGGGTATTATTTCGCTCCGTTGTCCGGTGTGTTCCGCCCTGGAAAAAATCGCGGGCTTTGTGATGATGAAATTGTTCTGACCGAACACAATGTATAATGTGAGTTTGAAGGAAATAATGACACACGCCGGTCGCCCGCTCTGTGCTGTAGATAGCTATGAAAGGGGGAGGGGGGCTTTCCCTTCTGGTAGAGCCAGTTTTTAGAGTGGACTGTCTAAAAACGATCCATGACTGAAAAAAATGTTCAGTTAAAATTTAAAAGACCACACATATGTACAAACACGCGCACGCACCTCAAACGTTATTGAGAGGCGTACGGTTTCAGCAACCACTTTTCCGACCACAATCCGAGAACACCTTTCCGTTCCGTTTCCTCGGTGTTGCCCTGACCTCCTCCCCCCC
>NW_026267157.1:1223711-1225911 GCF_000697945.3 Frankliniella occidentalis | reverse complement strand
AGAGAGAGAGAGAGAGAGATTGAAAACCTTTACCGTTGATGAAAAGTAAAAGTTTTCCGAGCCCTGCTGCCTCGGCCGCTCGCGTCTCCTTCGGTCTTCTTTACGTATTTATCTTCTGCTTGTGGCCGACAGGATTAAGTGTTGCACTGTTGTGAGAGCGTTACCGCCCTGCTGCAGGATGTGCAACAAACACTTTCAACGCTTTCAAGCATTCGTCCAGGATACATAAAACACGCTGTTCCGTTGAAATTATTGAAATTGTAAAATCCCCTCTTTGAAACAGACCTATTTTATCGATGAGAAGAAATTTGGTTTTGTTAAATTACGAACACAATGATAAATTTATGACGGCTAATTTTTTTTAAAAAAAATTTGTCTATTTTAAGACTGAAAATGTTTTTTTCGGTGCCTGCAGGCAGGCGCAACACTTTGCTCTCTCCCCTCCCGACGACGGCCAGGTTACACACTCTTTTCGCGACCCGCTGTAGCCTTTATCCTTTTCGATATCGGATTTTTCGTTTGCTCTTTTTTCTTCTTTTTTCTCGTTCTTTATATTTCATTGTCAGGTCTGCCGTCTGCCGCCCGCCCCTGCGGGCTTGAGCTCTCAAGTACATTGTCGCAGCCGGGAGCCCCCACCTTCAAGGTGCATTACGAGGTTTCCTTCCAAAGTGGCCTGCTCGGCCGTCGCCGCGCCTACACTGCCAAAAAAGGGGGTGGGGGGGGGGGGAGAAATCACAGGACCGAAAGCACATAAAAGTGCAAAAAAGAAAGAGGATTTCCAGGGTTTTGTCTTCTGTGTCAGCAGGACAAAAAAAAAAACAGCATTTTGCGCGCTGTTTTTTTTAGAAATTTATATTTTGTCGTAATTTGTTTGAAAAGGAACATTTTAACCGCCGTTTTAGCTGGAACTTCGTTATTTTTGCACATGAGCCGGATGCACCCTTGATCCTACCACCCGTTCGTGAAATGTTCCTGGTCTGTTTCTGGCTGTGTGCTGACGGTGGTGAAGGTGCGGGAGGCCAGGTGCTGGCAGGGAGGGCTGCAGCCCAAGTCATTCCTCTTCCCCTTATCACCTTTCTACTTGAGCGACTCTGGCCGCCCCGCCCCGCCCCGCCCCGCCCGATGCCTTCACCTGGTTAGCCGCGCCGGTCTGCTCTCTTGCCCAAAGCCGCCAACTTTGCCACCACCCTCGGCCGGGAACGCCCCGCTCCTCCGCTGCCGATCGCCCCGACCGCTATGGTGACGGTGGTGACCGTGACAGTGGTGACCGTGATTTCTGGTGGTGACTGCCTCGCGACCGCCCCCCTCTTTTCGTCGTCACCTGCCGCGCTAATGTCTTCTCTCTCTTTCTCTCTCCGTTTCTCTCTCCTCTATTCTTAGCTCGAGTCCGTCTGGAACAACACGGAGTCGGCACGAGCAGCACGCCGCCTGAATTGCTGTCTTCCTGTTTCCGCCCCTGCTGCTCATTCTGTGTGCCGTCATCTCTGCCCTTCTCTCTCTCTCTCTCTCTCTCTCTCTCTCCCTCTCTCTCTCTCGCTCTGTCTGTCTGTCTGTCTGTCTCTCTCTCTCTCTCTCTCTCTCTCTCTCGTGCTCATTCACCTTCTTCACGGGTCATTATCCCCCCCTCTCTGTTCTTTGTTTTGGTGTACACCTTGCCATGCAGCCTCCGCTCTGCCTCTCTTGCCGGGGATGCGCTGCTGTGCGGTCGGATGGGATGGCGAACCACCATACTTGGATATTTTTTTCCTGCCCTGCGTTCCTGAAATTTACTTGAGAATTTGTTTGGGTAATATTTAGTAAAACCAAATGTACATGCGGAGTAATTTTCATTTACTACAAAACATAAATAAATAATTCATTAATTACTTCAAATTTTGAGACTCTTTTAATCCCTCTCACATGCTTTACTTTCACAATCCACGGCACAGGCGCGCGCACACACACACACACACACACTCCCCCTACCCCTACCCTCTCTCTCTCTCTCTCACACACACACACACACAGCCACATACGACTGCCGCTCCGGTACGTCCAGCAATCTCTGCTAATATCGCAGCAATTTCCTGCTGTTTCTCTTCTCCAGGCGCTCCCCCGCCCCCCCCGGAATATGGCAGATGCGTTAGGAATCAGTAAGGGAGACTGGCACATGGACTGATAACCCGGGCTGGTTTCGGCAAGGAGTCAAGGGCGTCTGGAA
>NW_026267157.1:1222539-1223661 GCF_000697945.3 Frankliniella occidentalis | reverse complement strand
CGCTCTGCCCCGCCGCTCAGTGACTCAGTCAACGCTCGGCCGCACCCGCCTTCATTTCTCTCTGTCCAGGTGGGGCGGGGATGGAGAGATAGCGGGCCGCCTGGAGAACCTGCAGGAACACTTCGGCCGAGTTCTAAAAATAAGAAAAAAATAAAAAATAATGCACCATATGTGTGGCTGATTCGCTTCCGTTCTTAATAGGCGTCGTTCCCATACCGTTTAGGGTACAAATATTATGGATCCCGAAATGAAATGAATCATCCAGAAAGTTTGTCAGGTTTTTGTAAGATTCTTTTAGGAAGCTACTTTAGAGAGCTCGGCGCCTGCGAGACTCAAGGTAGGCCACCCCACATCACAGGCGTGCACTGAAGGCAGTAAGTTGCCTACCTATCAGGCGCTCCGAGAGCTTGCACCGGCTGCACTTTTTGGTAGGTTCGTAAACGGCGAGTGAGTGTCGCACGTACTTTTTCGACGATCCCAAATTTTACGGACTACTGAGGTCCATAGCGACCTCTTGCCATTGTAACGGGTGGACTCATGAACTTACAATACGATTTTCTTCTAAGGAACATATCGGCCTGATATTGGGGTGTATTTAAATTGTCCGACCTCTTTTTCTCCGACCTGGCGATTTTTCCAAAATCCCCAAAAGTGCTGTCCGACCTAGGTTTTGTTCGACCTAATTTTTTCCGACCTCATCGATATGCTGAAATTTTGGAAAATGTGGCTCCTACAGTTATACTTTACCGCACGTTTGGTTTTTCTACCCCAGGGGGCCGTAGCGCCTAACGGGCATTGCAGGTAGGCAACACGCACGCCTGCGTGCGGTACAGCATAACCACGACCTCCCGACGACGGCCAGGTTACACACTCTTTTCGCGACCCGCTGTAGCCTTTATCCTTTTCGATATCGGATTTTTCGTTTGCTCTTTTTTCTTCTTTTTTCTCGTTCTTTATATTTCATTGTCAGGTCTGCCGTCTGCCGCCCGCCCCTGCGGGCTTGAGCTCTCAAGTACATTGTCGCAGCCGGGAGCCCCCACCTTCAAGGTGCATTACGAGGTTTCCTTCCAAAGTGGCCTGCTCGGCCGTCGCCGCGCCTACACTGCCAAAAAAGGGGGTGGG
>NW_026267157.1:1220248-1221589 GCF_000697945.3 Frankliniella occidentalis | reverse complement strand
TATGTCTATTCATTATCTGCGGTCTAAGAACAATAATACTTCGTATTTACCTTGTAAAATTAGAAGAAAATGGTGTAAAATACACGGGTTTCGTTCTGGCTTCCACCTTGCTTCGCTCAGACGTGCAAATTTTCTTTGGGCTTAGACGGACTTACAAGCAGTATTCTAGGAAAGGGGAAAGTTACCTATTCCTTATTGTGTTTCTCGCATTAAATAGCCAAAAATTCAGGGTATATGACTTAAAAAAATCTTGCTCGCTTCGCTCGCGAATTATTTCATTTATTGCATCTAATATTGAGGTCCAGCGCGCCAGTAAACATTAACTTGAGTCGAACTTATTTGATAGATTTTAAACGGTTTGCATTTCAACCACTCCAACCAAATTACGGCACATTGACTAAATGCAATTAAGCTCACTGTTGCCCCTACGAGGTAGGCAACCCGCACTACACCGGGGGCCCCACGCTGAATTTACACGGTCAGGCACTTGACCCCCCAGTCCGCCCCTGCGGTGTGCTACGAGTGCGGCCCCTTAGCCGAGTGCGTAAAGGAGTCAGGGCGGGGACTCCCGGGTCACGGATTCAAGCCCAGCCGCCAGCGGTTTTCTTTTTCCTTAGTCGCCCGGTTTGAATGCTACCAGCAGCGAAAGGTTCCTTTCGACTCACAGGGGTTCGAGTCCCACCGGTCCCACCGGTGGCCGGGTCAAGCGATTTCCTCCTCTTTTGGTCACCCAACAAAAAAAGAGCAGGCGGCTGGGCTTGAACCCGTGAGCCGAGAGTCCCCGCCCCGACACCTTTACGCACTCGGCTAACGGGCTGCACTCGTAGCACACCGACTAGAACACAGGCTGACGACGCGGCGTGGGAAAGAAAGAGAGAGAAAAAAGGCGGGCCGGCCGGGTCCCAGGTGGGACTCGAACCCCAGCGCGGGTTGCCGACTGGTCGAGCCTCTCGTACAATGCGTAAAAATTCAAACATAAAAACGAATAATATGACGGCGCGTCGAGTATTAGAACCCCCGACTCAGAGTTCATGTTTCGCAGCGATACCAAAGACCCACGAGGTCTGTCTCGAAGCCCCAGGTGAGAGGGTGTCGTGATGGGACCGGTTCTTCTCCCGCTCAAGCCACTGCGGTGACTCGTGCCTTTAGCGTGGCTCGCCCGGCCACTCACACTGTGGCGCCGTAGCCGCGCCGGTAGAGAGTCGGCCCCGTGCGCCACAAGTCAGGGGTTCGAATCTCCGATCCCAGCTACATTTTTCTGAACCGGTCGAACTCTTGGAGTTGAACTTAAACCCGTCATTTCAACGCGTCACCTTTGTGGATGAACGAACGGTCTGGTGG
>NW_026267157.1:1217242-1217621 GCF_000697945.3 Frankliniella occidentalis | reverse complement strand
GTCTGTCCGTCTGCCCGTCTTACTGACTCTCCGTTCCAGGGTGGCTGATTCGAGCCCCGTCCACATTCTTTGCTAGACTGTACCGCCACGCTGGCGTGCGGCTGGGTTGCCTACCCGCTCGCTCCAAGGCGCCGTCATAAGGATGGACGATGATAGGCCAACCACCGGCAGACGTGTCAGGTCCTCGTGTCCATTATTGTACCTGCGCTCACAAAACGAGTAGCAGGTACAATAATAGACACGAGGACCTGATTTTGGTACACGCGGCTGGCTACGTCACACGACGAGCCGGCAAAAAGGGAACGGCCACCCTTAGGGCGTGCATGCGCGTCTCGAGAAGAGCGCGTGACATTGTAAGCGACCGGGCTCGGGAGAGAGT
>NW_026267157.1:1215797-1217122 GCF_000697945.3 Frankliniella occidentalis | reverse complement strand
GGGGGGACAAACTGTGCATACTAGCGGCGGCAATCCCCTGGCCCGTAGGTCCGTAGGCTTCGCGGATCCGCGGCGACGGCGACCTGGGCGCGGCTCAGGCGCAGCAGCAGCGGGGGCGTCTTTGAATACTGCCGCCGAGAGGGTGGATTGTGTGTGACGGTGTGGGGGAAGTGCGGGTAAGTCGCGCCCGCCAGCCACGCCACCACTATGCCACGCCACGTCAGGCCACGCCACGCCACGCCACGCCGCGACGAGATTTCGGACCCCTTTTAACGGAGCTCAGGAATTGAGGGGATCTGTCCACCCTGCCGGCCGCACCACCTCCACGGGGCGCGTGTTGGCGTGCAGGGGAGAAGCGGCACGCCGCGCGGTCCTTCCCCACCTTTTTTACTGCCGCCTTTACTCCAGCAACAGCAGCTCTCTCTTTCTCTCTCTCTCGGCCTCTCCCTCCCGCAAGGCCGGTCCTTGGTCTCATCCTCTCCACTTTGTGCTTCATCCCTTCCCTTCCCTCCCCCCTCCCTCGCTCCATCCCCAGAATTGGTTTGTCACCCTGCAACGTCCATTTTTCACGATGAAGTGAAATGGGATAGGAATGCGCTGCCTGTCTTGTTCTCTGTATACCTTGGGAGGGGGTGGGGAGGGGGGCGTCCCCACCTGGCAGTCACGCCCGCTGAGAGAAATATGCCCCGAGCGTAACAAAATTTTTATGAACTTGAATACTTTCTAAATCGGGAACCCGAGCCCCCTTCGGAGCGGCCGAGGAGGGACGAGGGGTCGCCCAGGCGTGTACGTCTTTGTGTCCTGCCTGAACTCCAATCCTGCTCACCACCAGCTCACACTTAGAAATAAATTGTGGACATGCAAATTGTGTTGGATAATGCGTGTTGGAAAAATTAAAATTTCTCATATTTGCAAGTTAACACACAAACAAAGTTGAAATGAAGGATATCGTTTTGTTGGCATTTGTTTTACCCCTTAAAATAGAAAATTTCTTAATTTTGAAACAATTTTTTTTAAAAATATACGGAAACAGGTAAAAAAAAATGTTTTGAAAAAGAAAAGCACGCGAAAACATTGAGATTAAGGCAGAGTGGAGGAATGAAGGGCCACAACAACAATCATGTCTCTCGGCGAGGAGTGCGGCAGCGGTAGCGCCGCTTTGAGTCTGCGGTCGCATGAATCGCCTACATTGTGTGGCGGCGCGGGGCGGGGCGGGGCGGCTCTTTTGAGTCATCTGCTGACATCTGCCGCCCGCCGCGCCCCCTTCCCTCCACCGGCGCTCACCTTTCACGCCGCGGTGTCATCGCGCCGCCGCTCCTGCCCCC
>NW_026267157.1:1210938-1211682 GCF_000697945.3 Frankliniella occidentalis | reverse complement strand
CCCCGTCAGGCACCTCGGTCCATGGGACAAAATGATGCTGCAAGACGTTTTTTTTTCCAAGTCCCTTGAACAATAGTTTTGCGCAATACTAAAGTTGTGTTGTCATAAATCTGGTCATAAATTTCCTGTTAATTTACAGTTTTGTTTATTTTTGCAGTCGGCGGCGTGCTCGTGGGTGATGCGGGGGAATAGCCTCGGCGGCTGGAGAGGTCGGGTCCTTATCACCGGGGCCAACATGGTGCCGCTCTGCGACGAGGCGAGCCGTCAGTCGTGTCCGGCTGAACGAGGCGACACCAAGAGGTCCCCGCAGCACCAGTCAAGGAGGGACACGCCATGCCGACGCACGGGTGCAACTCCCCGCGCCTCCCCGCGCACCTGCTCCAGATGTTGTCCAGCGCGGTGCTGGCCGCCGTGCTGCTGCTGCCGGTCGCCCTGGCCGCGCTCTGCACCTGCCCGTCGTCACCTACCTCCGGGGACTCCCCCGTGTGTGGCAGTGACGGCCGAACCTACGCTAGCTCGTGCGAGCTGCAGTGCGCCGGCCTGCCCGGTGAGTCCCTGCGGCCTGGAGTTCCAGTGCGAGGCCAGCTCTGCAACGAGTCGTGTTTCCCCCAGGACTCTCAGCCGCCCACCTGGGACCGTGCAACACGACGGTGGTCGCCAGCCGCCGCCGCCGCTACACCGTGGAGTACCCGGAGTGGGATAAATGTTTCGACGACCGGCAGGTGAGTGTGAGGCCTGGGGGGG
>NW_026267157.1:1206511-1210888 GCF_000697945.3 Frankliniella occidentalis | reverse complement strand
GCCGCCGCTACATCGTGGAGGTTCAAGAGTGGAGTGGGGGGGGAGCGCCCCACCCCTCCCCGCTGACTGACCCTCCCCGTGTTGCAGTGCGCTGAAGAGAACTGCAGCGAGTGCGCCGCGGACGACTTGAAGTGCAGGAGGCTGTGCGGCTGGAACTGCGCGTGCGGGTGCGCGGGGCTGCCGACGGGCGGGCTGGACTGGGACTCGAACGAGCGGTGGTGGAAGTGCTACCAGGAGAGGGAGTGCACCGAGAGTAAAAGCGATGAGTGTAAGAAGAACTGTGGTGGCTATCAGTTCTGTAGGAACTTGTGCCACATGGAGTGGACAAGGTGCGTCTGCGG
Source organism: Frankliniella occidentalis (assembly GCF_000697945.3). Taxonomy (NCBI): domain Eukaryota; kingdom Metazoa; phylum Arthropoda; class Insecta; order Thysanoptera; family Thripidae; genus Frankliniella; species Frankliniella occidentalis. The sequence goes on along the minus strand of NW_026267157.1, from coordinate 1,210,547 downwards.
CTGCATCCAGCACGTGGCGGACACCAGGACAAGTACCACCACAGCGCCTACAAGTACCACCGCAGCGCCTACCACCAGTACCACCGCAGCGCCAACCACAAGTACCACCAGAGCGCCTACCACAAGTACCACCACAGCGCCCACCACAGCGCCAACCACAAGTACCACCAGAGCGCCTACTAGTATCACCACACCGCCTACCACAAGCACCACCACAGAGCCTACGACAAGTACGACCACCCCGCCTGCGACGAGCAGCAGCGCCACTGCCGCAACGAACAGCACCTTGACCACCAGTGCCACGGCCCCGGGACCTGCGGCCGGCGTCACCGCCGCGACGGAGTATCGCGCCGACCAGCAGGCCGGGTCAGCTGGGCCCGCCGTGTCGGTGAACTTGACGTGGGGCTCTGGGCTCGTGCTCGTGCTCGTTCTCGTGTGCGTGAGCGTTTGCGTGTGCCTGCTCGTGTGTGTGAGCGTGTGCGTGCTGGTGCGCTGGCGCCCCTCGGTGGTCTGCTGCCCGCTGGGAGGCGACCAGAGACTGACCGCGCTGTGCCGGGTGGGACCGCCCGCCGCGGAGAGGACCCCGACCAAAGAGACCAACCGCGATGACGTCGAGCTGAACTCTTACCTCCAGCATGACGCCTAGCCTAGATCAGCACCTGCAAAGTTTATGAAAGGGAAACATATTTTAGTCAGAAAGGAGGGACAAAAACTACAAAAACAAGAATTTCAAAGAATGTTTTGCAAAAATTCTGATACCATCAAAATTTAATAAATTTGTAATTTTTATCACCTTCTTCAATGGGTAACCAAAGTCTACCAAATAAGTCTAAAATCTCCACTCGCACTGTAAAAACAATGTCTGATTTTTTGAGGAAACAAGAAAATTATGAAGAACTCTGTTAACTCCTTATGGCCGAGAAAAACTCCTCAGATTTCGACTCATATAGTGTGGAAACTTCTCAAAATGCTGAGGGAAAATCGCTCGGGGCAGATCCCAAATTCATTGCGGGGACTTCTCTGATGAGTTTGCTTCAAATCAAAGAGCTCTTCGAAATTTTTCCATTATACTAAAAAAAAAAACGAAATTGTTTTTACCGTGGATGAAAGAAATCGGCATGATTAATTTTTGTCAACTTCTCAAGAATTGAGTACTTTGTGTAAAAGGCTCCCGCAACGGGTGAGTAAATTCATAAGGGAACCCAACAAATATGCGTTTACACGAACGAAATTCTGTGTATGCACCGTTATGCACAACGCTTTTACTGCACCTTGTTCCTAAACAAGAAAGTTGTTTGTCTTGTCTTGTAAGTTCACCCGAGCTTGCTGAAGCAACTGTTTTGTGGTAGAACTAACTGTTGTTGCACAACACGACGAGGGGTCGCCAACTCGCATAATACTCCGTACAGGGGTCCCATAATACCTTTATAATACTCCATAATATGTCACAAAATACCGTGAAATAGACCCATAATACCTTATAATACCTGATAGTAGTCTATAATACTTCAAAATATCAAATGATATGACATAAAATCCCTTAAAACGTGCCATAATACCACATAATACTATAATACTCCGTACACTGCTGAGGTGAGTTGGCGACCCCTCGCAACACGAGTAGGTATAGCCTCCATGTAAGTTACAGTGTATTTTGCACAGACGTGCGCGATTATCTCGTCGTGGGTGTTGCGGGGGAAATAGCGGCTGGAGTGTTCTAGTTGCTTATCACAGCGCTGGGCGGCCGCATGGAGCGCTCCGCCGAGGACGCGGCGAGGCGAGCCATCAGTCGACGGAGCGACACCGACGAGGCCCTGCCGCAGCACGCGGCCACACTCCAGGAGGGACACGCCATGCCGACGTACTGGTGCAGCGCCCTGCGCCTCCCCACGCACCTGCTCCAGATGTTGTTCAGCGCGATGCTGGCCACCGTGCTGCTGCTGCCGGTCGCCCTGGCCGCGCTCTGCACCTGCCCGCCGTCCTCCCCCGAGAACTCCCCCGTGTGCGGCAGTGACGGGCGCACGTACTCCAGCGAGTGCCAGCTGCAGTGCGCCGGTGAGTCCCTGCGGCCTGGAGTTCCAGTGCGAGGCCAGCTCTAACATCGACTTTGTTGCCCCCAGGACTCTCCGTCGCCTACCCCGGGCCGTGCGGCCCGCCGGAGGCCGCCGCTGGCCGTCGCCGCCGCTACATCGTGGAGGTTCAAGAGTGGAGTAAATGTTTCGACGATCGGCAGGTGAGTCTGTAGGCACGAGCCGGAAGCCGTCTCCAGCCGTCTCTAGCCGTTCCTCTCGCCCGGTTGACTGACCCTCCCTCCCCGTGTTGCAGTGCGTCGCGCCGTACGACGGGAACTGCACCGAGTGCGGCGCGGACGACCGGACGTGCAGGTCGATGTGCGGCTGGAACTGCGCGTGTCGCTGCGCGGGGCTGCCGACGGGCGGGCTGGACGAGCACACGCACGACCTGTTCAGCAAATGCAGCGCCGAGAGGGGCTGCACCGAGAGCAAGAGCGAAGAGTGTAGCAAGAACTGCGTCAACCAGTTCTGCAGGAACTTGTGCCACATGGAGTGGGTGAGGTGCAGCTGCGGCTGCGTCCAGCATGCGGCGGCCAGCTGGACCACCCCGCCGACGACGAGCAGCACCACCCCGCCGACGACGAGCAGCACCGTTCCCTCGACAGGTCGCATCTCGATGTCTGGGACCAACGGCACCTCGGCCGGCAGTGCCGCGGCCCCGCACTGCGCCCCGGCCCCGGGACCCGGCGGCGTCACCACCGCGACGGACCAGCGCGCCGACCGGCCCGCCGTGTCGGTGTACGTGCTGTGGGACTCTGGGGTGGTGCTCGTGCTCGTGTGTGCGTTCGTGTGCGTGAGTGCGTGCGTGCTGGTGCGCCGCTGGCGTGCCCCGGTGGTCTGCTGCCCGCTCGGGAGCGATCAGAGACTGACCGCGCTGTGCCGGGTGGGGCCGCCGTCCGCCGCCGCGAAGTGGATCGCGACCAACGACGGCGACCGTGATGACGTCGAGCTGAACCCTTACGTCCTGCACGATGCCTAGAGCAGCTACAAAAATGTGCAAAAACACTCCGGCAGGGGTAATCCGAGGAAATTCTAAAAAATCCGTGGTAATCCGGGGGAATTTTGAGGTAATCCGGGAAATTTTTGCGGGTAATCCGGGGTAATCCTAGAGAAAAAGCAACGTAATCCGGAGGACACTCCGGAGGTACTCCGGGTAATCTGTAATCCGGCTGACACAAAGTTTAACAGTCGTTTCCCCCTCGATAAATTTTCATTAAAACTTGTCAAAACACCAAAACACTATCATATCGTTAAATAAATATTTATTTATTTATTTTCTATAGAAGCTCTCTTGTAAACAATTATTCGCACTGCGCCATGGATAGAAGATGAATGCGTTTGTTCCGAAGGTGTGCAGGCTCTGCGCTTTCGACCGGTCTGGAGCCATTTTCTTGACGTCACGTCGTCACAACGCAAGTATCGTGTACGCCACACACTTACAAAAGCACAGCTCGCCTGCGATCCCACAGTCCATGACAGTTTCAAACATCACACCTAAGAAAAGAATAATAAATAAAGTACACAAACGTCGAAATATCAAAAGAAAGAAAATTAGTGAGTTTGCTCTGTTTGTACTTCCAGTGCGAATAGTCTGGAATATGCCGCATTTTGTGATTAAGGCCAAAATACTCCCCGGGTGGGCTGGAGCCCGTGCTGCCCCCTGCGCCGCACCGCCGCACTACGCCTCGCCACCGGTGCGCGGGGGCGGCTGTCAGGGTGGCGTGACGTATCGGTGGCGGGGCGTGGCGGGGCGCGGCGGGGCGCTCGTACGTGCTCTAGGGCGCGCGTCGCCGCCTAGCAGGTCGGAACGCCCTCGCCGCGCCCCCGCCACGCCCCGCCCCGCCCCGCCGCGCCACGGCACCGTGCAGAACAATAGGGTCCTAGGTAAAGACTATCAGCCGAGCCCTTGTCAAATCTGCAGACTCAGCCTATGAATATTCAGGTACGCTAAAGTGGAGGGGTGG
>NW_026267157.1:1205470-1205781 GCF_000697945.3 Frankliniella occidentalis | reverse complement strand
CCTCCGGAGTGGCAACAAGACCGTCGAGCGTCGGTGGCGTGCACCCAGAGAAGTCCATTTTGGGATCAAAGGAAAATGTTCTTCACTGAACCTGTAATTAAATTTAGTGCTCAATCCAGTGATTCTCATTAATGCCACTGTCTTGGAATAACGTCCAATATTCAAGTACCGTTTCAAGTCAAGAACATTTGCTCTCGCATTTGCTTGATCTAGGAACAGACTTCGCTGGGTGTTAGAGAACAAGGTGCATGGCGTGGACGTCCCGGCGTCCCGCGGGCCTCTGCCGCCTTCTGTGTGACGTGGCTTTGAGG
>NW_026267157.1:1203908-1204684 GCF_000697945.3 Frankliniella occidentalis | reverse complement strand
CTATCGCGGGCCCACCTCCTCTGCAGTTAAGACCCTCTCGCGCAGACAAAAATAAACTGCGACCTGAGATTCGCTCTTGTTGTTGTTGTTGTTGTTGTTGTTGTTGTTGGCCTTCTCCATCCGAGTAGAATGCAGATCGTGACGCAAGAAAGAGGGACGATTTGTGCACCTACCTATAGCAGGTCGCCGTTGCGGGCGGACCCCATGTAGATCAGGCCGGAGCCCGGTGGTTGTATTTCACTTTGAGTTGTCGACACGGGGAGTGGAGTGGAGTGGACTGGTGCAGAGTGGAGCTCACCTTCATTTTTTTCCCTTTTTTGCCGCTTGTTCTCGCTCTCCCACTGCCGCTCCTCTCCCCTACCACCCCTGTAAAGGAGTGCTGGCCATTTCTCTCCCGGCGCGGGCCGCGCACCGCAACTGCTCTTTTGCATCGCCTTCGACTTGAAATTATCACCCTTAAAGCACCTGAAAAAAAAAACACATTCGTAAAATAAAGTGCGGGAATTTTCGAGAGCAATAAGCTATTATTTGACACGACGTCCATCAAAAATACCCCCCATTTTCCAAACACATTTTCTTTACGAAGAAATAAACCCAATTTGTTTTGTTGATTAACCGTGGTTATGACCTGGATGCGCACTCGTCATCGCCTCCGACAAGTACCTCGAGCCCACCTCCAGCCGTATCCATATACTGCAAACCACAAAATATATCGTAAACGGATCCATCCAGGAACAATACAATAGGCGCCCGTGCGGCGTGGCGGTACGTGGCGG
>NW_026267157.1:1198961-1199523 GCF_000697945.3 Frankliniella occidentalis | reverse complement strand
TCCATTCCCTCCACCCCCACCCCTCCCCGCCGCACCCGGCCGCGCGCGCACGGGGAAACGAATGGCATTTCAAAAACAGATCTGCAGATCTTTTCTCCCTCTCTACATGCGTTCGCCGTTCGCCCGCGCTGGCGCGTGGTGAGTTTACTACCGGCCCGGTGCGCGAGGTGTTAAGGGGCGGGACCAGAAAGTGGGAGGAGGGGGAGGAGGGGAGGGGAGGGGGGGCACAGGGTGTCGGCCATCATCGTCAGGCGCGCCCCCGTACCTGCATGAAAAATCGGAATCGGAGAAAGCGATTCGGCTCAGGCTCACACACACACACAAACACACAGTGCTGCTCCCCTCCACCCCCCTCCTCGCCCGCAGTCGTCAAAGTTCGCCGGGGCGGCGGGGCTTGGGGTGGCGGCAGCCGTGAGCGACGACCCTTTTGTTTGTTTGTCTGTTTGTTGCCGGAAGAGGAAGATGTTTGAATAGTCCTTCCGCCCACCTTGTTCCAGGGCGCAGTAAAAATGTAGCAAAGCGGCATTACATTGCTGAGCAGGAGGGAGGGAGAAACAGGGGG
>NW_026267157.1:1192726-1193521 GCF_000697945.3 Frankliniella occidentalis | reverse complement strand
GGAGCGGGGGAGGCGGGGCGCGGCCCTCTTCCTACAGCGGCTGCTGCTGCTGGGCAAGTTGGGGGATGTGAGCTGGAACAAAGGGAAATGAAACGGCTGTCGGAGAAGGTGAGAGGGGCGAGAGCGAGCGAGCGAGAGAGAGAGGGAGAGAGGGAGAGAGAGAGAGAGAAAGCGAGAAAGCGAGAGAGAAAGGGGGGGGGGAGAGATCAAGGGCGTCTCTGCTCCACCTCTACGGAATTCTTCGCCTGATCCACAACAGAGAATGCGCGTGACACCAATAGGATTTCACCTTTCTTTCTTTCTTTCTTTCTTTTTTCTAAGGTTAAGACTGCAATAAAGTTATGCATACAAAGTTCAAAAAGAGGAGGGAGAGGCCACGACAAAAGTGACTGTTTTTAGTTATATTATTACAGCGGGTACAGTTCAAGTGGATGGCGGGGCGGTGGTCTGGCGATAAAGCGAGCTGGATGTCGGCCTTGGTGTTGCTGCGGAGGCGTCTGCTCGTCCGCATTCACCTTGCCTCCGCGCCCATCTCCCTCACGTGCCGTGAGAGCAATCTCTGGCCCGCCCCGCCCCGCCCCGCCGCACCCCGCCGTGCCACGGCCTCCTAACGTCACGTTCTCACCGCACAACCACTCCACGAATGAAACTTGTGATTTGTTGCTTGCAAGAGCTTCCCCCGGCCGCCCCACCTCACCCCAACAATTCAGTCGTTTTTCAAAATTCGAAAAACACACTTTAATGGAAAAGTACAGCTTTTTAAATTTTTGAGTGTTTATCGATAGGTCAGTCATG
>NW_026267157.1:1190851-1191266 GCF_000697945.3 Frankliniella occidentalis | reverse complement strand
TGCACGTGTGTGATGACAAGGAGCAGACCAGCCCTCGCGCAGCAGACCCAGTTTCCTGAATGTAATATTTTTTTCTCGCGTCCCTTTATTACTTTTGCGGTTTGGGCGTGTCTGTGTGTGTGCGTGTATGTCACCTAGGTGCGTCCCCAAACCAACGCCACCAACGCGGCCGCCACCTAACCCTCTAAAATAAAAATAAAAAAGGAAAAACATTCTGAAAAAAATAGAATACGAGAAAATCGCAAACAGCATACCAGGCAGGGGCCGGGCAGTCCCGAGCAAATGTAATTGTACTCCAGGGGGAAACGCCATGAATAGGTATTTAAGCACGGAGCGGGGCGGGACGGCATATGAGACGCGGGGGATTAAATGGGGGGCAAGGTGAATATAATAATGATAATGAAAAAGGGAGAGG
>NW_026267157.1:1187236-1188031 GCF_000697945.3 Frankliniella occidentalis | reverse complement strand
GAGCAGTATAAAACTCGTGTACCTAGCGCCTTCCTTTTAATCCACAGTTTCCACACATTTTCTCTGCGGTATCGTTTGTTGGCAAGATGTGGTTTATATTTGCTATTGGGTCGCCTTCTCAAAACTTGACCTGAAAAATTAATTCGCCCCCCCCCTTTGTATCAGATTGGGTGTCGTCAGATACGGTCAGGTACGGATCTCTACGACCGCGCTCCCTATATGTGCATAGGTCGCAGACACGTGTGCTCCCCCTCACCCTCTATCTTTCTCTCCCCCCCACTCACACCTACACACACACTCGGTGCGCTGCACGCGCGGACTCGGTGTGACTGCGGCGAGGGACACAATGCCCTCACCAGCTTCGCGCTACAAACATGTCCACCTCGAATTATGCGTTATGTGTCGAGAGCTTGGGACGCCTCCTCTACCCCCCTCCCTCCCCCCCCCCCCGGTCCCGGTCCTGTAATTTGACCAGAATGAAGAGGCGAAGTTTTTACGAGCGTTCCCCGCGGGTCCGCATTGCTCTGTGTGCGCTAGCCTGTTTGTGGGGGCGGGCGCGTGTGCTCACCTGGAGATGGATCGCACTCCAGCTGAGAGAGAGAGAGAGAGAGAGAGGGGGGGGGGAGAGAAGTGAAGGCCCCACTAAAAAAAATGGAATCCACGAACATCATGAGCTGCACGATCAGATCATATCGAGCAGTGTACACCCCGCGGGTGTCGCGTGTCGCACCGAGGTGCAGCGTGAGCCACCCCTGGAGCCACCCCTGGAGCCACCCCTGGAGCCACCCCTGGAGC
>NW_026267157.1:1180993-1182161 GCF_000697945.3 Frankliniella occidentalis | reverse complement strand
CACCCCTGGAGCCACCCCTGGAGCCACCCCTGGGGCCACCCCTGGAGCCACCCCTGGAGCCACCCCTGGAGCCACCCCTGGAGCCACCCCCTGGACCCACCCCTGCAGCCACCTGGACCCACCCCTTGAGCCACCCCTGGAACCACCGCTAGAGCCACCTGTACAGCGCCTCTCCATACCGCGGCTTCCAGCGCTTCCCAGTAATTTATGCCCCCCAGCATAACTCTCTGCCGGGGGCTATCGCGCGGTCATCGACGGGTCGGGAGGGAGGGGGGAGGCGCTCTCGCGGGCTGCGCTTCCCGGCACCGTGGCCGAGGACGGGGTGCTCACAGCCTCAACAACTGCTTCTCCTTTCCTGGAATAAAGCTAGTTATCGCAAAAAAACAAACAAAAAAAAAACAACAATTATTCGACCTGTTTAAATGGAGAACGCTTTTTGAAGCTTGGTCGTCGAGCAGCGGGGACGAAGGATTTCTGGCGGTGTAGATCACGTTTGCTCTCCGTCCCCAGCCGGTGCTACGGGCAGGGGCTCACAGATTTGTTGTCGCAACTCTGACTCGCCTCCCTCCTCACCCCCAGCCTCTCATCTGGACCAAGCCGGCGCGGCCGGACCCTTCGTCCTGTACCTCAAAACTCAATCCCCAAATCCGTGTCCAGAACTTGCCTCTCTTGCGTGCATCACCGTGTTGCTGGTGGGGAGGGGGGTGGAGAGGGCGGACTGTCGGGGGAAGTCCCAACTCGGTCACGGTGGACGGACAAGTCCCCTCTCAGCAAGCGACGCGCTCCGCCACGCCACGCCTCACCCCTTCTCACACTTACACCCAAACTCCCTGCTGCCGCCGCTGTGCGGCTGCGGTGGTAGCCCAACCAACTCCTCATCGTCCTATACCTTGCCAGAAAATAATAATTCAAAAACGCAATTGAAATTTTGATATTAATTTCGAGTTGCAGTAGGGCGTCGTGTTGTGCGTGGCCCCGCTGCTGACCCTGCTGTACTTAAGCTGATTAAAACAACCACCGTACTGTATTAAAATTTCTTTGTTTTCGACATACTTTTTCGCCTGTATGTACCGTGCTACACCACCGCGCTGACTCAGGCTGCAGGTGGCCTGACCTCTCTCCCCGGTGGTGCCTGCCTCCGTCAGCACCCTCCCCTCCTATCCCCCCC
>NW_026267157.1:1180396-1180943 GCF_000697945.3 Frankliniella occidentalis | reverse complement strand
GGGGGACTTGGAAGGACTGGGACGGCACGATTAGTCATGACCAGACCACCGAGCCGTGGCGGGGCGGGCCGCCAGGACCCCGCGCCTGCAGTACACTACCGGCGTAGGGGAGGCGAGGGTGGGGTACCTGAGAGACAGGCAGGGCGACAAAAAAACCAGCCTAGACTTATTGCACTTTGAAAACAACAACTCTGACAATAGGAAAACCATTTCTTTTTGGAGCTCAGCATCTTTTGACTTTTGACAATTTCAAAACCACATTTTACCACAGAATTTCTTCAATACCCCATTACTGACGTCGGATAATTTTTGGGCGAGTCTAATATTTTAATCGCGAGCTGTCGTAGAGTAACTATAATTATTATTTGTAAATCTCATCGTTTGATTTCACCTTTTTGGCTGCCACCGCCTTGGTGTTTGCGGTCAAGTCAAGTTATTGAGCCACCCACCACCGCTCCCCGCGCGGTGCTGCCCTCTGTACCGCGCGAGGTGAAAGACCCGTGGCTGAGGAGGAGATGGGGAGGGAGGGGAGGGGAGGGGAGGAGGG
>NW_026267157.1:1175125-1175946 GCF_000697945.3 Frankliniella occidentalis | reverse complement strand
AGGGCAACAGGAAATTCTGCTCATTGTTGTAGAAAGTTTGGACTGTGGTTTAATTTAAAACAATAAGAAAACTCAATTCTAGTTTTGGGGGCAGGCAAAAAATAACCGTATGTTCTACTAACTTTAATCAATGAACCCTTTACAAGTAGTGGGATCAGCTAGCCAGAGAGTAGGTCCGTCGTGTGCCGTTTCGAAACTGCCAAGTTGAGTTGATCCAACACAAGCTCTCATAGCGCCTGGTAGGTAGGCAACATCTCGCGTGCAGTGCATGCGTGTACCGCGGGGTGGCCTACCCTGTTTCTCACAGGCGCCGAGCTCACGCTCTTTTCTTTCGTAGCTACATACACAGCTGTAGCTACTACAAATGGCACAGCAACATTTAGATTCAGTTGAACAAACTGTTTTCATCTCAGGGTTGAGACTTTGTACCAAGTGTAAAGGCTAATACTCTGTAAGTGTTGCGGGTTTGCATACACAAGGGGCTATGGCGCCTTACCAGCAGGTCGGTTAGGCAAATCCTCAACACTGAGGGGTATTTCCTTTACAGGCGGTACAGACAGGATTCAGAGGCCTCTTGTCACCCTCCTGTAGACCGGTGCGTTTCTTAAAAATATTTTTTTTCTCCGTGGGCAGCGAAACCTTAAGGTGATTCACACGCGTACCAGGTGGAGGAGGGGCGCGCGGAGCGCCGAAGAGACGATCGCCGAGCTGGAGAAGGGCGAGAGGCAGGTGTAAAGAATCGCGCGCAGCTGACGCACCTCGCCCAGCATCCCCACCTTCTGGACCCAGAACTTGCCTCTCTTGCGTGCATCACCGTGTTG
>NW_026267157.1:1172912-1174261 GCF_000697945.3 Frankliniella occidentalis | reverse complement strand
CGCCCCACCCCGCCCTCGCCTGGCACGTGTAACGCAATACGCAGGCATTTGTATTCCGCAGATCCGCGGGATATGAAGGACGTAAAAACCGAACGAACAGCGAATCCTACGCACCCCCCTTCCTCCCTTTCCCACCGCTGCTCCCGCTCGTGTCCCTCACCGTCATCGCCCACGTCCTCCTGTGGTCCACGTGTCGTCACCTCACCACACACTAAAATGTTACGAACCTTTTTTTGTAAGCGTTCCTTGGGTGTCTTTCTGTGAGCCTACGCCATTACGTTTATTATTTTATACGCAATTTTAAACAAATTAATTGGAAAACAACTTGTAGCTCTAAACAATTTTGTCCACAACTGAGCATAAAACAATACGCAATAGCGGAGGTTTACAGAAATATGAAAGTGCGTTTCAAAAAGATCACAAAAATTTAGTGTTCATATCAGGAAGGGGGTGAGGTCCATTTTTTACCCCACGGTTAACACAACGCATTATGACAATATGTTGATATCGAGAATGAAGTGCTGCCGTGAAAAATGAACGATTGAAAAATGTTACTCACGTGACAATCGCACACTAAGCACCATGTATGACGCAAATACCAACACACACACAAAGAAGTGAATTTGGATTTCTTAAATATACCTTCGTGGATACGCCTTGTATTTTAGGGGGAATCTCCCGTATCAACTCCACTCTCCACGTCCTCACCTTGTGCGCCCTGCCCCCCCCCCCCTGGGTCGCTGATTGCGTCGATGCTCGGCGCGTTTTTATTTATTTTCTGTTTTATTGAATATTCCCGCACCTCTGCAGCCTCCGGCGCCGCCTCCAGCGCCTCCAGCGGCGCGTCCACGTATTCGGCGCACGTGCCGCCGCGATCCAGTTAGAATTATCGGGAACGAGCCGGGAGGGGAGGGAGGGGGGCGGGCAGGGCGCGGGAAGAAGGGGAAACAATTAGAATTGGCTTGAAACTGATGCGCGAGGAGCAAATTGAGGTGATGCATTTATCCCAATGCATATTATACCCCATCGAAGGAAAGGCGACAAGTAAAGAAAAGAAATCGAAAAAAAAGGTGCGACGACAAAAAAATTAAATATCTTTCACTCGACCCAATTTTGGTTTTTTCTTTGCGCTTCGTCCTCCTTCCTTTTATCTCCCTTAGCAGCAGCAGGGGAGACAATTGAAATTGCAAATACCCGCGCCGCAGACCTGGGCTCAGCCTGGGCTCGCACGAGGACCCGCCGTTACGCGTCCCCTCTCGCGCGATACCGACTTGAATTCCTAATTGGCTGAGCGTTAGCGAAGCCTTTGCTGTCATGAGGTGCAGGGAACTCTTTGGTTGTGTGTCTGT
>NW_026267157.1:1165188-1168567 GCF_000697945.3 Frankliniella occidentalis | reverse complement strand
AAAAAAAATCATCACGACATCGACGTCGTTTCCCCTCCGTGTAGGGAAAAAATCACTACATCAGTGACACCAATTGGTGTTTGAATGCTGCTACACTGTTAAAAAACCTACAGGAAATGTCTACAGTGCGCCCTGTCAATTTGTTACTAGGCCCACGACTGTAATTTTGGATTACAGTCCACCCGGTACAGGATGTAATGTAACTTCACAAACCGTCTTTTTGGTCAATACAGCATTTAACTTAGACACTGAAGCACGGTTCATATCTTTACGGTCCAACCCGTACATAAAATATACTGGACGAACCGTAGACGAACTGTACTTACTTACTTACAGCATTTATACCAGTGTGATTTAACGATTAAGCTTTTGAATCATATTATACAATTGACCATCCGGTGTGGAGTAAATTTCTTTCAGAGTAAATCGGCGCACGACAGGAACCTGATCCCTGAACCCACCTCCATCCGTCACTGACGAGCGCTGACGCACCTTCCGTATCACGTTTCGCCTCCTGGCCCTTCACCAAAAGACTATGGGTAGTTTTTTGGTGCGTGTGTGTTTGTTCTTTTTAACCTTCTTATTTGTTTGTCAATTATTTTCTTTTTTGTTAAATTTTTTCCTAATAAATATTCCCTGACAGTGCACCTGGCCGCCACCGCTGGCGGCACCCTGTGTCGGCGCGACGCGTGTTTTGACAGCGTTTTAACGCCTTTTGGCGTTCACTCGGCTTAGGGACAAAACGTGCAGGAACGCGGGCTCTGCGTCCAAGACGCGAGGTTGGGCGGGGCGGGGCGGGGTGGGGTGGCCGCAGAACCTGGCGGCCAACACATCAAAGGCACAAGGCGCAAATCTCAAACGTGAGCAGGGAGACCAGTCTCAGACCGGTGCGCCGCGCATCCTCTGGCGGGACCAGTTTAATTGCCCGTTCCCGCGCTTTACGACGTAAACGTCTACCCGGGGAAAAAGGAAAGAAGTTGTACTTGCGCAGGAACGATACGTGCAAAGGATCATACTCACGATAAAACCGATGTCTAACTTTTTAAGGGAAAAGGGAAAACTTTGAGGGACTCCCATGTTTGAGGAAGAGTCCTCCGATCTCGCTTCAGATTTTGAGGAATCTTCTTAAAAAATGAGGAAAAATCCCACATTTTTTTTTTTAGGAGACTTCCTCGAAATCTGCGGAGTTTTCGTCAAACCAGGGGAGTTCCTCAAAGTTTTCCCTTTTCCCTCAAAACATGAGACATTGTTTTTACCGTGCTGAGTTAAGCCTACGTTTCGTTTTGGGCAAATGTTTGCATAGTGTCGTTCAAATTAATGTACAAAAGCGTTCAAATCAACACAAAATCTGTGTAAAATTGTTCATTGCTTGAATCCGTATACAAATAAAAGATTCAAATCTAGATGTGAGTATAGCAATCAGTAGCCTTTTATTAAACAGTGTAAGAGTGTCAAACAGCGTTATCAGCAGTAGCAGCGGTGGCGGTGCAGGTGGTGGCGGTCCAGGTGGATGTTCGCAAACTTTGGCACATCTGGTGGTGATCGCGGTGCTCTCCCCTCCTCCCCCACAGCTCCTTCCTATTTGAACTTAACTCACCCCCCCCCCCCCCCACAGCGGTCAGAAGTTGGTCTCCTTCTCCTCCTTGCCCTGTGATTCACCGCACCTCTGCTCCTTGCAGCTCTGCTCTGCCGGACGCGAAGGAGGCCGCGTGTGCGATTGGGGAGCGTTCATACTCATACTCATGTCATCGAGTTGTTAATTGTTGTTTTGATTTTTGTTTGTCATTTTATCACTCATTTAAATAAAAAACAATTAATAAAAGTATACATTAGGAACTGTCGCCTCCTCCGCTGACGGCCGGCGGCTGGACGGCGCCCGTGCGGCGGGCAGGCCTGGCGTACAGCGGTGTCCGGCGGGCCTGCCTACCGCCGCCCCTGCAGCGCTAGGCTCCAGCGCTCCAGCAGCTGCAAGCTCCAGCGCCAAGTTCCAGCGCCAAGCTCCAGCGCCAAGCGCCAATCAAGCTCTAGCGCCAAGCAAGCTACAGCGCCAAACTCCAGCAATACCAACACGAAGCTAGCGGCAAGTTCCAACACCTAGCTCCAGTAGAACCAAGCTTCAGCGCCAAGCTGCAACAGCACCAGCTCCAGCAGTAGCGCCAAACGGCAGCGCACCTAAACACGCAAAATAACGGGTGTCTTTTTGATGTGAAGGTCGTTCAATAAGGTTACCTTTTGCTGCACGAATAAATGAACGCAATACTTAGACATCAGTTTGCCATTTAAAAGTCGTACGTACACTGCAAAAAGAAAAAAATATTGACGTGAGCAGCTGTCCTCTACGGCAACATCGCTGACGCCGTTCCGCACTCGAATAATTTACAAAAAAATAAAATAAAAGATGATGGTCCTAGACGAAACCGAGTGAGAGAAAAAAAAGAGGGAGAGAGAGAGAGAGCGAGAGAGGGGGAGGGAGGGGATAGAGTGAGAGAGAAATGACAAACGGAACAGAAAAACAAATTTATGGATCGGTGGTGAAGGTGACTTGGTCGCCGCCAAATTGCAAAGCAGGACGAGGTGGTGGAGGGGGGGGGGGGAGGCTACTGCTGTATAATGGGTTTGATGAAGCGCGGGCGGCGGGGGCCGTGACCAGGTCACTCTAATGACGTCGCTGATGGAGAGGCAGGTGAGCTGTTCACACCGCCGGTGTAAAAATACGAAAAGCTTTTGGCCGCGGCCAGGACCAGGATCCCGACGAACGCGCCGCTCACTATTGTTCTTCTAATTTACGAACCACTCGGGCGTCGCCTAGACCGTTCACGCTCGCCTCCCTCGCGCCCCGCCAAGCCGCGCCGTCACATAGATTGGGAGGAAGAAGAAATCAACGACAAACAAATGTGGTTTGATAAATGATAAATGGAAAGAACGCAACGGAGTAATTTGTTAATAAACCAACTTCATTTATTGCTGAGACTTTTGCCTGGGAGTGTAGAGGTGACGGCAGGCGGCTGACGCGAGGGGGAGCGGTGCAGGCGGCACTGGGCTTCTTGCACCGCTAAGACCGCGCCGCAGATGACAGATGTTCGTCTTGCCTCCCTCTCCCCCCCCCCCCCCCCTGGCCTTCTATGTATTCTTTACTGTGTTCTTTAAAACGTTACCTCTGAGAATTTGAGCACACTGACAAACGCTCAGCCACTACGGGCTGCTGCACGTACTCCTACGTTTATCTCATTTCCCGGACCCGCCCTTTTCCGGTTCAACTCTCCTTTATTTTGCTTTCTCTTACTCATGTATAGGCATTTCCTGTTCGGTCACGTCAACGTGTTCCCCTCCTCGTCATCACCTGCACTCACTTACGCAGTAATCGACATCATTTCCCTTC
>NW_026267157.1:1156605-1159888 GCF_000697945.3 Frankliniella occidentalis | reverse complement strand
CTCTCTCTCTCTCTCTCTCTCTCTCTCTCCCTGCCGATGGCAATCGTCCTGCCCTCCTGGCGCGGAGAGCCCGGCTCGCGGTGACAAAGCACAGTCATCAGCATAATCAGAATCAGAGACGCGGCGGACAGCGGGGCGGCGCCGGCAGGTGGCAGGCCGCGCCTGAAGCTGCCTGGCGCCGCCTCGAGCTGCCTGGAGCAGCCTGGAGGGAATCGCCCGCCGTTAGCCGCCTTCCCCGTGTTTTGTAAACCAGACAATTTGTGAGGCCAGATCTCTCGGGCCAGCCAACGGAAGCACGCCCAAAAAAATATATACATATAAAAAAATGTGTACACAAGAGGTGCGTACTGCGGGTGAAAACGAGCCTAATTTGGTGACGAAATTGAGGGAAATAAAAAGTTGGAGTAGCATGGCAGTTTTCTTTTCAACGGATCCCTTCCTTTTATTCGTATAGCAATATTACAAAAAGATTCACCTTGATGATCTGCGCATATCCCGACGCAAAAAGATTTGTTTGCTTTTGGTATGCTTTCGGTACGCTATCGGTTCGCGGAGGGTCGCGCTCGGTGCGCCGATGGGTCGCCGAGGTTTGTCAGGCTCCTGGGCGACGTATCGCCAAGATTCGCCGGAGGTTCGCGCCGGAGCGACCTTTGTCCGTCATCGAGTCGCTCGATGCGCAGACAGAGCGATCTGATTATGTTTTCAAGTCGCTCCGAGACGTACAGAGCGACCCCAGTACGCTTTCGGTTCACCTGGAGAGCCCCGAGTAGTCGGGGTATTTTCCTTCCCAGGAAACCCCGGCCGGGGGCTAGCGCTAATCCCTAGACCGGCGCACTTGAGAGCAGAAGAGGACAACGATGGGGGGGCCCCGACGGCTCCTCTGCACTGCACACTGCACACTTTGGCACCTGGACACAGCGACCACGTCAGTCTACATACGAGCTGAAGTGGCAGAGAGGACGCACTCGTAGAGAGAGGACGCATACCTCCGTACAACTATGCACATACGTAATGTACGCACAATTTTAAGCGATATTATGCATAATTATGTGCAATATTGTACATAGTTGCGTACAAATTTTGTACGTAGGTTATGTATGACAGTTGTACGCAGCTACGCACAAAACAGTACATGATCAGTCAGTGCCCACCGGAAAATAATTTGTTCACTTTATGTGTGCGTTCTGCTCGCGTCGCGAATAGGGGGACTTCAGTACGCTTTCAGGTCGCTAGCGGTTCGTCGGTAATAGTCTTCTGGCCCGTAGAGCCCCAAGGCTGGCCGAGGAGGGACCCCGGTATCGGACACTGTCCGCTTACCGGTGAACTCGTGGTCTAGTGGTCAAGGCGACGGGTTCCTAACTCGGATGACCGAGGTTCGAGTCCCAGCAAAGGTAAAGTACTTTCCATTTAAATGTCATTAAATAAAATTACTAGGGTGAAGTAGAGGAAGAGGGAGAGGGCCAGGGAAAGATAACGATCGATAACAACCACAAAGAAAATATTTTCCTTTTTTGGCTATCGGAGTACACTGCTGAAAATGCACTCTGAAGTTTTAGAGTGCAAAATGTCTGAGTGCAGTTACACACACAAATTTCGCGGATCCGAGAGTGCAAATTTCTGAGTACTTCTGCACTCAGAACACCTCTGAGAGTGACTTAATCAGAGTGAGTGCAACTTCAAACAATATACTTCCTACTATATTTGGTTAAGGAACGACAGGGAACAATGTTCTGGGGGTCAGAAACGAGGCGGAGCCGAATTTGTGGTCCGTTTCGTCGTATCTCAACTTTTGAAATTTCGTGTCGAAAAATTGTGGTCCAAAAGGTAAGGCAAGGGAATCCCAGTACTAATTTTGAACGTAGATTCCGAATATGAACTTAGTTTTCTCGTATTACACTTAGTTGTATACGAACTCGAAACCAGTTTTTGCGACACTCTGGAGACGTCACTTAGGAAAGGGCACTCTCAACTTTCACACTCTAGCGGACCGACGATTTCAGAGTTCACATGCGCACTCTAAAAATTTGTGAGTGCAGAGGTTTGCACTCACAAATTTTTGGGGTGTCATGGTCAGAGTGCAAGAGCCACTCAGAAATTCTCTGAGTGGCACTCTTAACTCTCCCTTCCCTTCCCATTTTTACAGAGCACTCAGAATATTGAGAGTGTCACTTAGAATTTTCAGAGTGTCACTCTCAAAATTCTGAGTGCATTTTCAGCAGTGCATGTGTACATGTGTACAATTTTGCACACATCTCTGCGTCAGCTAGAACTTTTTAATCCATTTCTTAGAACGAAATTATACATTTTGGCGCACAAATTCTTCTAAAACGAAACGGCGGTTTAAGTTAGCGCGAACATTTGCAACAAACACACAAATACAATTTATAGTGCAACTAAGTGTATATTTGATTCAGATAAATAATGAAAAAAAAACAACGCCTAATTGCTTTTCAAAAAAGATACCTGACAAGCATTCAGGAAAAATAAAACAGAACGGACACCAAAATGTCGATAAGCCGTAGCGTTGAGGAAAATATCTGATACACCTTCAGTCTGAGGCGAGGCAAACGCGCGGATTCAAAAACTTGCGCCGCCCGCCGCCAGCTCGTCGGGTGTTGGATTCCGCCTATTGTTTGTTGTGTTCTGATCTGCGACACAACAAAATGGTTCTCCCTCCGCCTCCCTCCACCGCCGCTGTTGGCAGGGCGGACCACGGCCGGCCGCACCGCTGGAACTAAAACACTTTTGTCTAAGTTTCTCTGGCCGTAATTACTATGTGACTTGACGCGGAAGCCGAGAGGAGAGCGCGGGGCTGAGCGTATCAAAGAGGTGAGCGAGGGGAGAGGCTGCATCGAGGGAGTGACAAAGGGAGAGAGAGCAGCGGTGGAATGCTTGATAAACGGGACAAATGAATGATTAATAGTAAAAAAAAATTCTTTACGAGCTCATTTGGTCAGATTTCTTGGAAGCTCTGAGGGCAAATTGCTTGCAAATATCAAGGTTCGTGTTGCAAACGATTTTCTTTGCACCTTGCAAAGAATTTTGAAGCATTCTAATACCGAAATAGTTCTTTGCAGAATTGCAAACTAATTCTTTAAAATGCAAACACACCGGATTCTAACAGATAACAAAGGATTTCTTTGCAATACGAGGTAATCATTTGCTATACAAAGCTCGCATATTTAAGAACACGTTGCAAAATATATAAATTGCAAGGATTTTACAGTGTGTGAAACCAGGCTACCTCCCATCCCCACTAACACCACCACAAGAACAACAAATT
>NW_026267157.1:1151114-1151725 GCF_000697945.3 Frankliniella occidentalis | reverse complement strand
CTTGGCAAGGCGGGGCGGGGCGGGGCGGGGCTGAAGGAGCAGGAGCAAAACGGCATGTCGCTGAAGAGGGCCGCTGCTTCCCTACCCCATCCCCCCCGCTGGAGCAAAAGGGCGGAGGAAAAAGAAAATGAGTGATAGGTGGGTGGGCAGGGGAGGAGAGTGGGCAAAGAGTAAGAGAAAGGAGAAAGAGAGGGAGAGAGAGACCCTGCGCGAGGAGCATCACGAAAGACAGCTATGACTCCAGCCCGCGCATCGAGTGACGACAGTTATTGAACTCTTTCTGTCCGTGTCTGTCATTCGCCGCTCCCTCTCCGTCTCCCCTTCCCCGTATCCCGCTCTCCCTCTCCCTTCCTCGCTCTCTCTCTGTCTTTCTCTGCGACATGAATTCCCCTTGGCACAAAACCAATCGTGACAAGTAAAGTGTCAGGTGGGCCGGTGTGGTGGGACGGGGCAGGGCGGGGAGGTGTCGACGAACCTTGTGCTCTCGCCGGCGGAAGGGATGGGGCGTGACGTCAGAGTTGAAGAAATCGGCGTTCAACCGTTCATCACTAAACGGTGTTCCGCCGTTGAAAACCACACTGTAAGAAAAACCTACAGCTACTTGCTGTACA
>NW_026267157.1:1148665-1149747 GCF_000697945.3 Frankliniella occidentalis | reverse complement strand
AAATGACCATCCTTGCTGCTTACTTCGAAATGCTCGGCACCTTACTCTAAAAATCCAACAGCGAATCAGTCCCTACATAATGGTTATGTTGTTCTACTCTTCAGAGTGGAGCTGTTCGACCGTTGGCTTTTCAGGTTACAATCACCGTGAGGAATCTATAATGTAAGGGTTACAGGAAAATTTCCTATGATACGCGTTGTAAAATAACAACAAAAATATGTAAGATTACACGTACTATGTATCGAAGTGGAATTTAGTAGATAGACGGGGTCTGTTGTAATTTTTAAATATGTTGTATATTTGCGAAGATATTTTTCACAGTGAATAAGAGCGTGGGTGGGTCGCCTGGTGGAATATTACAATGTAAAAATAATTTAACATTATCAAACTCTGTGTAAATAAGTACGTCTGCGGCCCGCCCCTCCTCCTCTCGAGTCCATCACGTCCATCGTTTGTCTGGCGACACCGCCCGCGCTCACCTCTCACCTCCACCACACCCACTTACACTTCTTTTCCTCCCACCAAGTTATTTAATTTTCCGAGTTTCCTAAAGTCTGCGGGCTCCAAGTTTTTTGCCTCCGTTTTTCTGCTCTCTCTCTCTCTCTCTCTCTCTCTCTCTCTCTCTCTCTCTCTCTCTCGTGCCCCTTCTCTCCCTGAGCCCCAATCTCCTCTCCTCTTTTGCGTCGTCTTTAATAAATAAAGGAGTCTGATACTCACATTATTTTAACTGAGACCCTTCTCACACCCAGTCTAAAATAACGGAACGTGTGAAACAAGAAGTGGCGGTGGTAATTATTCTCCCTAAAATTACAAATACAAAACGCATACTGAGCTATTTTAATGCATATTTAAAAGACAGTCGAATAATGTACCTAACAATTGATCGTACGCAGACTTCCGAATAACGGTGATTTTGCAACACTCCGTATACAACGTGACCCAACCTCTAAACATCGCCGACATGCTGCGGAATTTCCCGGTAAAATTACTTGCCGCTCGATAATAAAATAGGCGCCAGCCTGGTAACCTACATCCTGGCGCGTGGCGGCGCCTCGGACGGTACCTCGCCGCCCCGCCCCGCC
>NW_026267157.1:1147370-1148054 GCF_000697945.3 Frankliniella occidentalis | reverse complement strand
CCACGTGGGCGGCACATCAGGTGGTTCGTGACGGGAGGAGAGGGTTACATACCATGGTGTAGTTTCGAAGACCACGTCAGAACACATACACTTAGAGGGAGACAATTCTGAACGTGGGTTAGATGTGTCAGTGGGCACATCTACATCCTGTGGTAACCCGCTGTAACCCAGGTTAATCTGTGTGTCCAGGTTAAACGGGCATCAGAGTCGTCTCCCCCGTCAGACCGCCGCTGCGACAGCCGCGTCCGAAAGCCTTCAAACACCCTCGCCGAGTACAATAACTAGTGATGCGCCAGCTCCGGCCAGGCCTGGGGAGGCGGGACCGGCTGGCCCTAGGCCAAGGTGAGTACGCCCGGCCGACGCCGAGCCGACTGCCCCTCTGGGCCGAGTTATGTCGCGGCGATATCTCCTCGTAACGGCGCGGAAGGGCGGCGCCAGGAGGGTAGACCACCCGCTGCGCTCCAACCGCGGGCTGCCCCCGGGCGGCTCACAAACCCACAGCGCTGACCGGGCATCTCAGAGGGCCCCGCTCGCCGCCCTGACCTTGGCCCAGTGTTCGGCCCCTTTGTTTGAACACTGCCAGCCGCGGGGGTGGTCGACCCGCGCCAGCCACAGACGCAGAAACTGCCAGGCCGCTCAGCCACGCCATACGCGTCAGACACGGTCAGGTGAACAGATCGGAGT
>NW_026267157.1:1142218-1146999 GCF_000697945.3 Frankliniella occidentalis | reverse complement strand
AGGGCTGCTCGCGGCACTTAGGCCCCTGCAGCGCGCGGTGCAACTTAGTCGAGCGACCAATCAGAGGGCTGCTCGCGGCACTTAGGCCCCTGCAGTGCGTGGTGCAACTTAGTCGCCCGCACACCGCGCGGTCGAGGGTTTGTCGACCGCACACACTAACAAGAGATACGACGAGCCGTCTCGTACTCCCCGCAGCAGCAGATGATAAGCTCTGCTTGGCGCTCTTCCCTGGAAACGGTGAGCAGTATGTGCGTGCCAAAGAAGAGGTGCTAGCAGCGTTGTCTGGGAGTGTAAATACATGAGTGAGAATATTGATCGTTTGTATTTGTACTGTAACCATTCTATCACGGGAAACTGTGACGACGCGGTTGAAAAAGAAATTAGCCATGTACAGCAGGAAAATCGAAAAGAAAATGGTAACTCACTGGCGTCAAAAATATGCAACTAGGATGGCGTCTAGGCCTTATTCGAATACAGTGTTTCAGTCCAAACACTTAACTTCAAATGTTAGTTTGCATGAAGTCACAAGAATTTAAAAAGAAATCATAGATTCAAGTATCAGTTTTAGTCCTGGAAGCTTAAATACGAAACTTCGCATGCCGCACGATCCTTACGGCCTTCGTGACAACCCAGCAAACAAAACTTGCACAAGCCCGGTCGTGTACTTTCGCCGCACTCCCTGTAGCTCTGGACGGTGAGCCGCAGGCCGCGGTTGGCGGCGAGCATCTCCTGCACACTCTCGGAGTGCAGCCAGTCGTGCATGCAGAGGTCGCTCCTGGGGCAGGGCGGCCACGTCGGACTGAACAAGACGAGGAGTCTGCTGAGGTGCGGCGTGGAGTGCGGGCGTATCGCCTGCACCAGCTCCTGCCTGCTGCAGAGGGAAGGGCTTAAGGTGCTGCTCATCATGGTCAGCTGCAGCTCCTCCAGAGCGGGCAGCTCCGGCAGGACGGCGGCTACGTTACTGCAGAGCTTGTTCAGGTTTGACGCACCGCCGACGTCCAAAGTTGTCAGCGAGGGGTGCCCGGCCAGGTACTTGACAAGGTTCAACATTCGCGCGCCTGAATAGTAGTGGCTCAATCTGATGCGTTTCAAACGGGAGGCGCCACGGAACAGCTTCCGCAGTGGCGCCACCGCGCGGCTGCCGTCTTTGATCTTATCAACACGAACAGTCAGCGACGTCAGGGACTTGAGCACCACGTCGTTCCAACGGCGACTGACCAGGCGGTAGCGGAGTCGCGACTTCTTGGGCAAGTGTTGCAGCACCTCCAGCAGCATCTCGTCCGGCAGACGCTGCAAGGGCACCTGTCGAACAGGACGACGGTCGGAATTAGTCTCAGCAAGCGTCATCTCGGGACAGCACCTGCTTAACAAGTGTATTTGCTTATGTCCCACGGCAGTGGAACTGGATGCGGGTTGGATTGGATGTATCAATTACAGCTATCCAGTAGCGCGGTGAAACGCGAAGGATGGCATGCAGATTGTGAGTGACTGTGCCTCCCGTCTAGAGGTGGCGAACGGCGACCACAGGTTAGCCCCCCCCCCTTTTCAGACGCCGACAACATGCGTCCTCGCTGCAGCTAGAGTGCGCCCATCGAGCGAACAATCAAGGGGCTGCTCGCGGCACTTAGGCCCCTGATTCGTCGTGTGCGTTGCAGGTGAACCACAAAACTTGTGCAAACATTGCCAACGTGTGAGAAGCAAACGCTTATCGGCCATTGCGAAAGATGACTTACTTTAATGAACTTATTTACACTTTGATTATTTGGAATTTACAAACGTTCTCGTAAATATAGCTGGCAGCTCAAGCCGGTAATTAGTGTCACAAGTCATGAGATTACGTCATTTTCCAACATAAAATTGCAACTTTACAAATCTTACAATAGTCGAAAACTTTCTCACACAACCTACAAATATTTCAGTGACCAGTGATTCTCCATGGAGACATTGCATGAGGGTTTGTGAGAGGAGGTAGCGATAAAACAACAAAAAAGCTACAAAAAATCATGAAAAATGTATATATTGTTCCAGATTACACAGAAAATTCTCATTAGAGAAGATAAAATGTAGTTTTCTGCTTTAAAGAAATACAAGCTTTAACCACTAGTAGAATGCTGTGCATTAAAGGCTGTGTGTCTCCTGATTTATATGAACTGAAATAAATTTAAAAATTCAAAATAATCTAAAAATTTCAATTTGACTTCTGATTGTGAATTAAACCTTGACTTTTCACTTTTCTAATTTCCCTTCAAACTGCCACACCCACAATACTTTTGAAATGCCAGCAGACGCCTTTCGGGCCGGCCTTGCTAGAACAATTCAAATGATATGTACCAACATATCAAAATGGAAATTTTATTTCAAAAACCTAAATAGTTTTAATCTCCCAAAGACTAAACCAATCGCTTTAAAAGGGCTCTATTACCAAACCTTAAGATGAAGCGTTAGCGTTAGTTAGGCAAACTTAGACGAATAAAACTGAATTTGTTTCAACACAGTTTTTTTTTATTCCCTGTTAGGTTGGCAGCAACCTATTGCGGCGAGTTTTCGGCACTGAATGTTGGCTTAGTTAGATAGGATAGTAATGTAATTTATAGTTTAGTTTAGTCTGCACTCAGCCAAAAACGTTATTTTTTATCAAAACAAAACAAGAAGTTTTTACATTCAATAAAAAACAGTTTCAGGGCATTAAAAATTAACAATAGTTACAAATATTTAAGTATGTCCATCAGGTAAATCAACCCAATAAAAACTTGAATCACAAATGTACAATTCTACAGTTGTTAACAACTACAGACAAGAACGAAGAGAGTAAAAAACACATTTACACATTAGAGCACCGGAAATCGAAATAAGAAAATTCATAGGACTTCTCCACATAGTCCTGTGGATACTGGTTATTTGGGCTGTCGTGGCAACCTAGCAAGCAAAACTCGCAACAGTTACCACGTGGGCGGCACATCAGGTGGTTCGTGACGGTGAGCCGCAGGCCGCGGTTGGCGGCGAGCATCTCCTGCACACTCTCGGAGTGCAGCCAGTTGTGCAAGCAGTGCTTGTCGTCTTTGGCGAAACCCCACGAATACGAAAAGAACATGACGAAGAGCCTGCTGAGGTGCGGCGTGGAGTGCGGGCGTATCGCCTGCATGAGCGCCTGTCTGCTGGAGAGGGACGGGTGAGGACCTCCAATATTGGTGCTGTCGATTAACTCCAG
Source organism: Frankliniella occidentalis (assembly GCF_000697945.3). Classification (NCBI taxonomy): domain Eukaryota; kingdom Metazoa; phylum Arthropoda; class Insecta; order Thysanoptera; family Thripidae; genus Frankliniella; species Frankliniella occidentalis. The sequence continues at coordinate 1,143,791 of NW_026267157.1, read as the reverse complement.
GTGCAGCTCCTGCAGGGCCGGCAGCTCCGGCAGGGCGGCGGCCACGTTACTGCAGAGCTTGCTCGTGTTTAATAAACCATCGACGCGCAAACTTGTGAGCGAGGACGAGGGGTGCCCCACCAGGCACTTGACAAGGTTTAACATCCGGCTGCTTGAACTGTGGCTCAATCTGACTTGTTTCAATCGGGAGGCGCCACGGAACAGCTTCCGCAACGGCGCCACGAAGCGCTTGTCGTCTTTGATGTTACGAACATAAACAGTCAGCGACGTCAGGGTCTTGAGCGCCAAGTGGTTCCAGCGGCGACTGACCAGGCGGAAGCAGAGCCGCGACTTCACGTCCAGGTGCTGCAGCACCTCGAGCAGGATCTCGTCCGGCAGACGCTGCGCGGGCACCTGTCGGAAGGGACAACGATCAGAATTAGACTCAGCAAGCGTCACTCGGGACATAGGCTGCCGCTTAGGTCACACTGCACTGGAACAGGATGCAGGTTTGGTGTATCAACTATAGCTAGCCGCTAACGCGGTCAAACGCGAAGAGCAAGCAGGGTGAGATGTAGTACAGTAGGCGCTCTTCATGGTTCCGCCTTCGGTTCATGTTTGGAGAAAGTGAGTGGGGTCGCCACAGGCGAAACTACACTGTTATAAGGTGACACGTGTGACCAAAACTCGGCGACACATTTATTTTGGACACGCCTCTTTTTTGTCGCCAAACTATGGCGACATCCGAGATGTGACAATAATTATGGAAACAGATATGTCGCCATGATAGGTCCAATGGAGAATATAAAATTCGTCACCTTCGGTGTCACCTTATTTGGTGACGTTTTCGTCGCCTTAGTGGTAACACATTTTACTACTAAAAATTGTAACTTGACAAAACTTATAATAGTCCATTCTTTCCCCAAAAATCTATGTATATTCCAGAAACTAGTGATTCTATGATGAGGATTAGTGGGTTTGGTCAATAAAAACAAAAGGAGGGCTACAGAAATACTTTAAAAATGTATTTATTGTTTCTGATTAAATATACAACGACTGTCATGAACAGATAAACTGTAGTTTTCTTCATTAAAAAACTAAAAGTTTTGAAAAAAAAACAATCTTTTTGTTAAGAATGTATAATAGTTGAACACAACTATGATGCACAGACAATACCTGTCAAGGATTTCAGGGAAAGCATTTAGATTCAAAGCGCACTTTACATAAAATCACAATATACAAATGGCTGACTTTACATTGCCCCTCTCTAATTCGTTGCATACAAAGGTAATATACAAACTAGAATTAAACATAGATTTTAATTGTCACAATAATTATAGACACAGTTACACAATCATCAAATTGATTCGTTAAAGCTTAAATGTATATTTCAAAAAACTTCTTCATAATAGAGAATTGCAGCCACAAAGGACCCGGGTGGAAGAATAAGTAGTTGAACTACAGTCGGAACTATAGCTAGTGAACTGCACTCCGGCTCTACTCTCGGAAATGTACTAAAAGTGTTCTCCATTACTATTCACGAACGAAGTAATAAGCATAGTCTGAAAGAGAGACCATTCTGTACTCTTAACTG
>NW_026267157.1:1137484-1137957 GCF_000697945.3 Frankliniella occidentalis | reverse complement strand
TAGAGTAGACGCGCAAACTTGTCAGCGAGGGGTGCCCCGCCAGGCACTTGACAGTGTTCAACATCCGCGCGCCAGAATAGAAGTGGTTCAGTTCGATGCGTTTCAAGCGAGAAGCGCCGAGGAACAGCTTCCGCAACGGCGCCACGGCCCGGCTGCCGTCTTTGATCCTATCGACATCAACAGTCAGTGACGTCAGGGACTTGAGCGCCACGTCGTTGAGGTGGTGACTGACCAGGCGGCAGCGCAGTCGCGACTTCACGTCCAGGTACTGCATCACCTCCAGCAGCATCTCATCCGGCAGACGAGGCACGGGCACCTGTCGAACGTAACACGAGCGATCACAAAATCACGAAAGAAATGTGGTGGATTTGTGGATTGATGACAAAAACAAATAGGAGCTTTGTTTAGTTTTTTTTGTCGTTGTAATGTTTGACTCTAGTGTTTGAGTCGCTAAGAACATAAAACCAAGCCGC
>NW_026267157.1:1132164-1136156 GCF_000697945.3 Frankliniella occidentalis | reverse complement strand
GCCACGTTACTGCAGAGCTTGCTCAGGTTTGACTTAGAGTAGACGCGCAAACTTGTCAGCGAGGGGTGCCCCGTGAGGCACTTGACGAGGTTTAACATCCGCAAGAAAGAAGAGGAGTAGTTCAACTCGATGCGTTTCAAGCGGGAGGCGCCACGGATCAGCTTCCGCAACGGCGCCACGGCGCGGCTGCCGCGTGAGATCCTATCGACATGAACAGTCAGCGACGTCAGGGACTTGAGCGCCACGTCGTTGAGGTGGTGACTGACCAGGCGGCAGCGCAGTCGCGAGTTCACGTCCAGGTGTTGCAGCACCTCGAGCAGCATCTCGTCCGGCAGACGCGGCAAGGGCACCTGTCGGAAAGGACAACACGAGCGATCATAAAATCACGAAAGAAATGTAGTGGATTGAGCACAAAAACGAATCGGAGCCTTATTTTTTGTCGTTGTAGTGTTTGACTCTTGTGTTTGAGTCGCTCAGGACATAAAACCAAGCTGCGTGCATGCGGTGAAACGAGAGGTTGCAGGGAGGGGAAAGGAGGCAGAGGGGCTTCGGAAAGGGGGGGGGGGGGGCTTGAGCATGCCACCCGTCTGCTGGAGCCTCCAGCGCGGAGCTCGCGGATGGAGAAGGTGGCGGCGCGGTGAGTTAAGTTGTCTGTGGGAATGTTAGCCCCCTCCCCTTCCCCAAAGCGCAAATTAAGATAAACATGAGAAGTGTCAGGTGTGCGTGCGGGGGCGGCGCAGAACAGCAGAACAACTTCTAGTCCGTGTCTCTCTCCACGCCCTACGCTCTCGCTCTCGCTCCTTCTCTCTCCGGCGCCACGTGTTGAGTTATGACACCTTCAGCTTTCTGGCCTCTGTTTGTCGTGTTGTTATATACCGTTTTAGTCCCCGAGCAAACTCTGTGCAAAACCGACCTGAGCCAGGGGGCCGGGCCAGGGGGGCCTACCACCTCCACCATTATCAAACTTTATCTTGCAACAAAAAAAAAAGTTTTGTTTTTTTCGAGAGTGTGTGTGGGCGCTCACGGGAAACGTGATCACGAGAGTGAGAGCGTGTTGTGGCGGGGGTCGCAGCGATAGAAAGAGAAACGAGATAGAGATAGAGATGGCGGGGGACAGATAGGGCGCGGGACCCGCGACCCTCCCGCCGGGACTAACCTGCCCCCTATCCGTCTCTATCTCGTAGAGTCGCCAAATCTCTCTCTCTCTCTCTCTCTCTTTGCGATTACGCCCGCTCCTCCTGGACTCGATCAACTTTGTTCTCGGTGGTTGCCGAGCCCAATGGATCACATAGTAGGGTCGGCTCCATTCTTGTTCTGCTTCAGGTTTCCTCGCTCTTGCACTCAAATCTTCTTCAAAGTGTATCATGTGCATTTCCGGGAAGAAGCGCATGTTCTTCGCTTATTTTTGTTTTCGTGGCTCGACCCCGCAAGAGTGCCGAAAAGTGCATGGATTCTGTCCGTGGCGCATCCGGTCCACCTAGGTCCTCCATCAAGAGGGAAGGAGAGGAAAAGACACGGGGCGCAGAGAGAGAGAGAGAGAGAAGGGCAGTGTGTGCTCCTTGCTTCCCTAAATAAAAAGGTAAAATGCTCGTAGCCGTAGTGCGCCGCCATGGCGAAATGGAGAGTGTGGGTGAGCAACGGAGTCTCGGAGAGTGGAAGAGAGAGGGAGAGAGGGAGAGAGGTGGGGGGCGGGGGGCGCAGTGAGCGCGCAGTGCAGCACACGGCCCTCCCGCACCTATCCCCCCACGATTATCAGGCGCCCGGCAGGGCTAGGCCGAGAGACAGAGCGTAGAGTTTCTCTATGATAATGTATGTTGAATCGAGGTGCGTTATCCCCTTGCGCTAAGTGACTGATGTTTGTTTTTCTGCCCCCCCCCCCTCTCCCCGTCCGGCGCCACTGCACCCCTTCCGAGAGGCCTCGCCGCCCGCTGGGCTCCATGGCCGCACAGCCTCCCCGGCAGTTTCAAATAGAAATGGGGAAAAAAAAGTTTCCCATGACCTATGGGCACCGGTAAAGGTACATCACGCGGTAGAGGGAGGAGAAGGGGGAGGCGGCTGGCCGGCGGCCAGGGCCACCTGAGGCCGGCGCCAGCGCCGCACCCCGCCAGCCCCGCCTCGCCCCGCCCCGCCCCGCCCGGGCGCCGTGGGGGTAGGCAACCCATCCGACACACCGCCGTGGCGCAGTCCAGGTCCGCAATGTACTTTGGGGTCTGCACCTGGCGGGGCGGGGTAGGGCGGGGAGTGGTGTGCACCCCCTGGACAGCAGAAGGATGTGTGCTGGGGGGGAGGGGGGGTGGACCTCGATTTCCTGCCAAACTTTTTACCCGCAGTGGGAGAAAAGGGGGGTAGGAAGGGAGAGAAAGATAGGGGGAGAGAGATGAGACGAGAGGAACGCCGGGAGGTGTGTACCGGCAGCGCAGGTCCTGCCTAAAGGCGGGCGAACTACCCGACATATTCTCGGCCTCGACTCGAGGCGTTCCCTCCCTTTCCTTTTCAAGCCGCAGCGCCCCCCGCCTTTCACTTGGCCGCCACTTGTTGACGGGGAGGGCCCGCTCACGACGGCGACCTCCCCCCCGCCGCGCCGCCGCCGCCGCGCTGACTGACAGTTTTGTGATTCCGGTCCCCCCGCCCGGTCCACCTCGCGCACAAAGAGAAGAAGTGTAGGTGTCAGGCGGGGCGGGGCAGGGCGGGGCGGGGCTCTTCCAGGGACCTAGGTGTGGAGGGCCGGGGCCCGGGGCGGGGCGGGGGGGCAGACGACGGGAAAAAAAGGAGAAAGCCACAGCCGGCCCCACCTGACTCCCGCCCCCCCCCCCTCCCGGTCCACACCGCCGGACCCGGGGCGCCCCGCAGAGGGCAGAGGTAGATACGCCCTTAAGAGGCCCCTCCAGAGAGGTGCGCGCGGCCGAGCGAGAGCGGAGGGGAAAGGCGGGACCACACCAAAATTTCCGGTCTACTTTTGCTGCGTGACGTGCTCGAAGGGAACCTGGGTTTACTTTTTACCGTTTAAGGTAAAATAAATAGTAACTATGAAATCCTTGCTTGTTGGCTCAGTTCTCATTCGTATTTTGGCGGGTTTCGGCAGCTCGCCCGCGCGCCGCGGGGTTGGTTCAGTAAGCCGGTGGTGCCTGCCGACCCCCGGATGCACGACGCGGAGCCCCACAGGGCAGACGCTAATGGGTCACGTGCGCCACACCTCAGCCGGGCTCACTCCTTAGCGCGCCGACGTGTCGTCACCGTCGGGCCGTGCGGCAGACAACCGACTCGCTCTCTCTCTCTCTCTCTCTCTCTCTCTCTCCCTCTCTCTCTCTCTCTCTCGCTGTCTCTGTGTCTCACGCTGCTCTCGAGGTAATGCCCCTCTCATTATTCGCGACTTGACCCGTTTGAATTTCCCGCGCGCGCGCGGCCGCCGCTCTTAAATAGCCGAATCGAGTTAGCGGCCAATTGGGAGGCCGCCCTAACCGAGTTACGATCGGTTACGGCGGCTGCGGCGGCATGCCCTCGGCCGGGCGCACGCCGCGCTGATCAGCATCTCGCACTTCTTTCCGAAGACGACAGAGTGCTAAATAAAAACTCATTTGAATAAAGTGATGGTTCTCTTTTTGTCCTCCTCCTCCTCCCCGCACGACGCCACCCCGCCCCGCTCCGACCAACCCCACCCCGCCCTCGGCACGAAGCGACGCGGCGGCGGCCGCAAGGAGGGGCGTGCTCCGAGACCAGGGCGACTCGTTGGGAACATCACGGCGGCGTGCCCGCCGCACCTCGGCGCCCCGCCTCGCCTCGCCTCGCCCCGCCCCGCCCCGCCCCGCCCGCGACCCCGGTAACGAGGAACAGAGGATGCAAAAGGAAAGACCTCGGCGTCTGGGGCGCGAAGAGCACCTCGCCGTCGACGAGGAAGCCGTCCGCAGCCCCGCGTCCGCGCGCTCGGTCGTCGATCGCCGCGAAAGCCTCACGCAGGCTAAAATCTTCTTCAAAGTGTATCATGTGCATTTCCG
>NW_026267157.1:1130157-1131643 GCF_000697945.3 Frankliniella occidentalis | reverse complement strand
AGCAACACTAGGGGGCCACGCGTGTGGGAAATTATTCGACAAGACTGACAACTTTGTTGGCGGTGGCTGGCGAGGGCTGGCGCGCCTGCTGGCGTGCTCGGCCTGCTCGGCCCCGGGAGTGCGCCGTGGTCGCGGACCCTTGCGAGGTGGGCGCCGCCAGGTCGCCGACCTCGGCCCACCGCGCCGCGCACAAGACCGGCGTAACTGACCGCTGGCCGCGATCGAGTTACACGGCCGGCTCTTTGACGGCGACCTGGCCGCGCCGTCGAGGACGCCGCCGAAAACTTGCAACATTGCGGCGGGGGATAAATTGGGTCGGACGGTACACCGGACAGCAGCAGGGGTAATATAGGTTCGAGAGAGAAAGAGAGAGAGAGTGGGGGGGGGGCGTGACAGGGAGAGGTAGGGCGGGCGCTTCTGAAAGTCGCAAAGCAGGTCGCCGATGCGAGGTCGGCGTGCGGGCGAGAGTGGGGGCCCCGGGCTGCTGCGTGCGTACCCGCCGCGGTACCCACCTCTCTCACGGTGCTATCGATTGAGAACCACCTTCCACTCCACCTTCTTCAGGTCCTCGCCGCGCGCCGCGTCAGCTGGGCTCGCGCCGGCCGCGCGCTGCTGCCCCCTGGGCGGTGGCGGTGCGAAGCTGCTGCCGCTCCCCCGCCCCCGCCGCGCCCTCCCGCCCCCGGCCAGCTGGGCGCGCGCCGCGCCGAGGCAGCCCGGCAGCGACCACCAACGCCAGCGGCATGCCGGCCGCACCTACAAGGAACGCACCGCGGAGTACGCACACCTCAGCCTACAAAAAAGGTTTCTAGTTTTCGTGCCCAGTTCGTGCCCGTTAGAGCACCCGATGGCGCGCGACCCAGTTAGGGCTCTGTGAGTGAACGGGTGAGCGCCCCGGTGAGCGCCCCGGTGAGCGCCACGGTGAGCGCCACGGTGAGCGCCCCGGTGAGCGCCCCGGTGAGCGCCCCGGTGAGCACCTCGCCGCGGCCCTCACTACAGTATACTGATTGGTCAATTGATCCCTCCCGATCGGCCGGGCATCGCTTGGCCGCCCCCCAAGCGCCTGTCTGCGTACATCAAGTACACACGGCTGCGCACGCTGCCGCACGCTGCGCACAGGTCGCCGGCGCCGGCGCGCCCACTCTGCCAGAGCACACGGCCTCGAGCGAGTCTTATTCATTCAATTCTTTATTAGTAACAACTACTGGCATTTGCAGCGGCGCTCGTATGGCGCGGCTACAACGAAGGTGAGCATTTTCTTCTATCGCAAAGTAGTGACTTCATTTCCAGTCGATGTCGTGACACAAAAATAAAGAACGCCGTGGTAACCTTTCTTTGAGAGTCTTTTCCACCGTCGTCTGCTGCTCGTCGGCTGTGTACCGCCTCTTTAACTCTTTGCCCCGCACCTGCCTCAGGTGGTGGGGGCTGGGCGCCGGCAGCGCGCCGCGCAGGCCAGCAGGCGCGCACCGCGAGGCATCCCGCCTCGCCC
>NW_026267157.1:1124674-1129357 GCF_000697945.3 Frankliniella occidentalis | reverse complement strand
TTTTTCAAAGCTGTCCGAATTTAGGACGCATTGGTTCCTAAATACGGACACGATTCAAACAGCCCTCACCCCTATACCGTTAGCGCGAAAAAATATTTTCGGAGAGTGGTAGGTGCGTCTCGACGTGAGGATTCTAGAATCCCCAGCGATTTTTCATATTTCAAAAATTCTAGATGTCACAGGCGTTTTTCCTCAAAAACCGTCCGAATTTAGGGACAATGACTGTACTTTTCTTGTTGTTGCTGTTTTTAGGAAACAACGCAAATAAAACAGAGTTTTCGGATTTTAACAGCTGCGTCTATATTTACCTGGAAAAATATCCCCTCGCCACGAAATTTTTCACACATTTCACTCCATGATTTCTCGCCTGGTGTTTATGTTGTTTCTTCATCGCCACGGACCCAATCCCATACACTGTAAAAATAAATGCGGGACAGGACGCGCTGCAGGTGCATCCGCGCACTGGCCCGGTGTTTGGGACTCGCACCCAAACATCCGGCGGGACCAGAGAAAGAGAAAGGGGGGGGGGCACACTCACACACACACACACATCACAGACACATCTCACACACACACTCGGGCACGGGCACAGGAGACTGAACAGCTACGGTGAGGACAGCGCGATGGACCACGTATATGACATCCGGACAGCAATTTCTCATACTCTGTTAACGGAACTGGTCAGTTGCGGCGAAGGGTTCTCACACGGTTCATTTCGTTTTGCTTACGGTTTTGTGTATGTGATCAAAATGTCACTTTTTCCTCCGTCGGGCGGTGACCTCGAGGCGGGCGGACCTGGGCCGTGCGTGGGATGAGAGGGGGGGGGGGCGTTTAGGCCCTTCAAGTGGACACATCCGCGGCGCTGAACACCGCTCCAGGATGGCGGGGTAGGAGGCCGGGGGGAGGGGCAACACCAGTCGTTGTCATCGTCCGAACACTCACCTGCTCCGCTTGAGGTTCCTCCGCGGCGTCAGCAGCAACAGGGTCTGCCATCTCGAGAGCAACAAGCCGGGCGTCCACAGGAGGTCGACGACGGCGTGCAGAGGCAGAGCGATGTCGTCGTCGTGCGGGGTGCGCGCACGGCAGGGGGTCACCGTCAGCTCGACGACCAGGACCAAGTGGGTCGGCGGGCAGAGGTGCGACGCTCACACCGCACGGAGGCTTCGGACACGGCTGACTCTAACTCAACCGGAACCGGACTGACTGACTGACCTGACGGGCGATCTCAGTCCTCCGGCCTCCGGCGGGCCCCCTCCCCGCCGGTCCCCTCCCCTCCCCCGCTGGCCGCCGCCGCCGGCCGGGGCCGCTGCAGTTCCCGGAATTTTGTGGCGGCAGCGGCGGCTCTGCTGCGGAGCAGGTCTGTGCTTGTCGGGCCTGTCGGGCCCGCGCTTCGAAGGCCTTCTTTTGTCTGAGAGCGCTGCGAGCAGCACAGCAGAGGTGCATGTGATGGCTGTTGTCGTGTTCGGCACCGCCGCTCTCCCGCCCCCATCCTCGCAGGGCGGCGTTTATGACCTTGAGCGGGCCGCGCTCCGCCAGGGGCGGGTCCAGGCGAGGGCTGCGAGGGAGGGGGGGAGGGGCACGCGCTTTGCGCACCTCCCTCCCGGGTGGTCCTGGTGGTCGCATCCGCCAGCTGGACGTCGGCGCGTCGCGGGTCCGCTGCCAGGCGATCGGAACCAAAACAAGAATAAGCCCGCTGGATAGCTTTTAGGGTGGGCTAAAAAACAGGACTGTTGAACCAGTTCGCGGTGGTAGCGTCGGAGAGGGAAATCATCAAGGAACGGGTGAAACACATTCCACCGTCACCAACTCGCTTTACGACGAGTCCCGGTGGGGGGCGGCCGGCGGCAGGTGAGCGCGCGGGCCAATGGAGTGGGGCACGGCCAGGTGCGCGGTGGAGGGGGGCGCGGTGGGCGGGGCCCCAGGTAGCGGCAGGTGGAGCCCCACCCCGGGGGGCCGCGGGGGCCGTGGGGGCGGCGGGGGCAGCAGCCAATGGGCTCGCCTGGGGGGCGCGCTCCCAGGTCACGGTCACCACCTCCTCTGTCGCGAGCTTAACAGCGTTTCATTTCGCGTATATTCGAACCTCGCGCCAATAAGTTTATTTCACTGTCGCGGCCCCGTTTGCCTCTACCTGGAGGGGGTGGGGGGTAGCCCGGCCGCCGGGCAGCCGCCGCACATAACCGTACGTTATCCTTTTATTGAGGTTCGTATTGCGGTTCGAGCACACGTGCCCGTGGAGCGCGGGGCGGGCCGGGGCGGGCCGGGGCGGGCCGGGGCGGGCCGGGGCGGGCCGGCCGCTGCGGACAGCGCTTGATAAAAGAGGGATGAAGATACGTCGCGGCGATACAGTGGGAGACTAGTGCCCCCTCCCCTCACGGGAGCGGTGCTGCTGCCCGCCGGATCGGAAGAATAACACGCTCGCTCCCCTCCGCGACCCCACCTCGACCATATACCTCACGGACACACACTGGCCACAAGCACGACGCATTTCGCACATGAGCAAAACTACCATAGGAGGAAATGCTACCGCGAAATCGCCAAAATACGACGTAATAATAAATGTAAATTTCGTTTTGAAATTGTTTAAATTTAAGGTCTTCTGGCTGCTGGCTGCTGCTGAAATAACTCTCGTAATTCATGATAATATTTGATACGATTTGATAACTAACTGTATTTTAGGTTGCTAGTTCCGGCTATGTCACTTCGTACCGACTTCGTACCATAGAGAAACTAATCTTGCTCCTTATTTGCGACTTCTCCCTGTCCATTTATGATGGATAACAAAATACCTGCTGACGCTGCTATCCCCCCCCCCTCTTTCCTCTTCGGCTCGACCACCTGGAGCTGTCCATCGCAGCGTAAAACACAACACAGCGTCCACAATCCGACCGGGGCGGGGTGCGCGAGCGAGCAGCGCTCTCCTTGCTGCCATTGTGTCTGTCCACCCCAAAGGTGGGGCGGGCGGGGAGAGAGACAGTCGCACCGTAAGCGGCCTGGGGGCGATTGTAAGCCCACCGGTGCGGTGGGGACGCCCTCCCCCTCCCCCTCCCCTCCCCCGCCCTCGCGGCCGCACGCGCGATCCGTATCTCTGTTGATACAAGCGTCGGGGAGGATGAAAAAGTATGAGAAAGAAATAAAGCGGGGCAAGCAGATTGCGAATAAACGGACTGCCGTTTTGTTCGGCGTCGTGTGTGGATATCTTCCTGCCAGTTTCTCAACAAAACAGGCAACGGAAACGTTTCATTTTAAAGAAAAAGAATTCCACATAATGCGTCCTTGATTCAAAATCCCCAGGCGTAATAAATCACTCCGGTGAAGCTGAAATGCAGAAGAATGCAGGGAACAAGAAAGCGGAAGTCCCAGAAGGATGCCAGGAAGAAGAAAACGGAAATCACTATGTTTTCTTCTTCCTGGCATCCTTCTGCATTTTAGCTTTACCGGAATGCTTTATTAGCAGTCGAGCATAACGACGCTGTTTCGCAATGAGTGACGCGCGTCACGGCACGCATTGCTGCGAGACACCGCGCCCCGCCCCGCCCCGCCCCACCCCGCCCATCTGCGTCGCCAAGGTGATGTATAATCCGTTCGCCTGCGCCGCGGCCTGCACTGCCAAAATCTCCATATATGTATAGGCCCCTCGCGAACAATGCCGCGGGGCGCAGCGTGTGTCTCTCCAACTAGCGCCCCGCCCCGCCCCGCTCTGAACAAAGGGCGCGCTTAGGCGCGAATTCCAATTACAACCGTGCGCCCGGAATGTGCGGCGCGACGCCTCGCCGCGCGGAGCACTTCGCCACTCAATGCTATGGCGCTCACCTTTAGCGGGCCGAGCCGCTGTAGTTGTTCATCCGCAGGAAAAGCAATCTACAGTATATGAAAATATCGGCAGCGGGCGGCAAGCCGGCAGCGGGCCGGGTCGACCTGAACCTCGCGGTGGAGACGATGTTGTCTGACTTGTATACCCACCGCGCAAATAATGGCATGTGCACTAATAGTGCACTAATAGTGCACTAATATCGCAAGATGAGATATTGTAAAAATAGCTTACCTGCCGTTTGAATTTATTTTTTTAAAATACTGAGCACTTTTAGCGAGCGCGAGAGCGAGTACCCCTCCCCTCCCCGCGCCCCTGGTCGTCATCCTGCCCCCCCCCCCTCCCCCACCCGTGCGGACAGCAATGACAAATGAATCTTGTCTATTTTCAGAGTTTTCAACCGCTCTTCCGCACGATTCTTATTTTTCCGTAATGTTTTTCCCCCTCCCGAAGCCGTCGTCACCGTGTGTGAAGGGAAGGGAGCGAGCCGGGTAGTTTGACGGGTCCTGATCGTCGCGTCTACCCTTTCAAAGAAAATCAAAAAAATCAATCCTTTAATAATTGTGAATATTTTTTTTTCTCGCAAATGCCGTGAGTAGCTAAAGATTTTTCTCCCCACGCTGCCACCTTCGCTTCGTTCTCCCCCACTAAGTCCTCCCTCCTCCTCCTCCCTCTCCTCCCCGAACCTCGCCACTCCTTTTCCCGAACGCGTCGCCAGATGCCTGGCAAATTTGATTATGGCCCTACATTCGCACGTGTGTGGGGGTGAGAGGGGAGGGGGCAGCAGCCAATGGGCTCGCCTGGGGGGCGCGCTCCCAGGTCACGGTCACCACCTCCTCTGTCGCGAGCTTAACAGCGTTTCATTTCGCGTATAT
>NW_026267157.1:1119627-1124588 GCF_000697945.3 Frankliniella occidentalis | reverse complement strand
TGGAAAAGCGAAAGGTCGTAAATTAAACGGCAAATGGACAAAATAGCACGGTGACGTTGAGCGCGCGCTCACGGGCAAAACTAACACACACACACACACACACACACACACACCGACACACACACACACAGACAGGTGCCGTTACAGAGGGGCCAGCGTCATGACGGTGCAGGATTTAATTCGATTCTGTGATAATGGTCGGGCAGGAGCCACGCTCTGGAAGCTCTGGAAGCTGCGCGCGTCACTCCAGCGTAGCGCCAGAGCCGCTGTCATTGACTGAGGCCAGGCGCGAGTCACTCAACCTGCTGCAGCAAAGACGATTAGGAAATGTATTATATATTTTAATCGAGGCAGGATCTGAGAAAAGAAGATGAACGCCGTCATGTGTCCAAACAATTTAAAATGATGAACAAGTCCAATTTCATACATTTTTGCAGAGGAATTAACCGTTTTGCGGCAGCAATAAAGACGTCAGTTTGTGTACCGCGCACCTTGAAATTTTTCAAAAAAAAGAAACGGTCCGAAAAACAAACAACAAAAAACAGGGAAACACGAGCAACTGTACACTGCCGTCTGTAAAGACAAAACAACACAGTGTTGCGGGTTTGCCTACCCGAGCTGCCCGTAAGTCGCCCTAGCCCCTTGGGTATGTAAACCCGCAACACTGGGGAGTACATTAGCCTTTACACTCGGTATAGCTGGGTGGTGGTGGTGGTTATATTTCCAATCCGTAAATGGAGCCTGCCTGGCCAGAGCAATCACCTATGCCATCAGGCACATCAGGACGGCGCTCAGTGTGCTGCACGTTGACGCCCCGGCGGGGTGTGGCGTGGCGTGGCGTGGCCGTTTGATGCTGCGCATGGTCCGGCGCTGTGCAGCATCACCCCCCTCCCTCCCCCACCCCTCACTTCCCCCCTCATCCGTCCCGTCGCCGCTCGACCCTCCACACCCCGGCGAGACTGGACCCGCGCGCCGCGCCCACCTCCAGAGAGCGATCAGGAGAGATCACCCTTCTCCCCTCCCCTCCTCCCCTGACGTGCCGCGCCCTCCAGAAAGGCTATTCCATTTCGCTCTACCCCCCGGGGCGTCTCGAATGCTCAGTCAGGTGACTAAATAAAGTTGGTGTTCCTCTCCCGCACGCCGCGCCCGAGGTAGGTAAATAGGGGCGGGGTGGGCGACGCGCGCGCCAGGGGAGGAACACCCCGCCCCGCCCCGCCCCGCCCCCGCCGTGATCGGAAACGGCCTCGGCCGATCGAGAGCTGCGGGTTGGGGGAGGAGGGGGTTAAGTGCTCATGCACCCCCGGTCCGCACCAATCAAGGTGGGAGGGGAGGGGGAGGGGAGGACCGTTTGAACCATCTGTCGATGCATGGTGTACGGCACGGGCGGGCTGCGCGCGAGCCAAGGTGGGAGGGGGGGGGGGGGGTCGGGGGTGGAATCAAATCACATCAGTGTGCCGCCGCCGGTAACTTGGCAAATGTTCACGCAGACACAAAAGTGTATCAATCTCAAGTTTTTCTTTATTTTTTAAAAAATATTTTTAGACAGTCCCCAACACTGTCTCTACCACAAGGAGAAAATGTGCCCCCCCTTGTTTTTTTGTTATCGTGTCACTGGATTCTTGTGTTCTCCGCGAAGTTGAGAACGTCCTGCTTACCCCCCCCCCCTTTTCACTGAACACCGCAAGTTGGCTGTCTTCCTCTGTCTCTCCTTTTATTGAGATGTGGGCTTCGGTTGGATAATTGAGACACAGACTTCGGCCAAACGCAAATCTCTGCATGTTTACTAGGCCCGTGGAACTGCCCAGAGCAGACGATAAAGGGAATGCCCCGACACACACTCCCTCCGAGCTGCCAACTTCGCAGCCAACACACATTCGCATACATGGAATAGAGTGATCGCCTTTCAATCAAAAAGTGCCCCAAAAGTAGATTCTTTTCGTGAATGTTTCAAGCGGTCAAAGAGGGTGTTTGAAAATGCACCAATTCGGCACCTTATCGGGCGAAACGGTTTAAGCTAACGGTGGTGTCACGTTCGCGATCTGGGATCTGAAGTTGAAGTTATCGAGATCGAGTTAGTTTCAGTTGCCGCGCAATATGGCGTCCCGCGCTCGGTACCGTTGTTCGCGAAAAAAAGAGTACTTTTGCACCTTCGCCAACGGTGTTTTTCGTTAATAATACTTTAAAAATCGTTCGAAATAGAAGTAACTACCGTCGCGATAAGTGAAAACTCGTGTGTCAGTGCTCTAGTGTGGTCGGTGCTCAAGATCCGTTGGACCTAACCTCGAAGGTGCGGCGATGGCCGAGTTTGCAGATCTCAAGGTACTGTTCCACGCATCTTTTGGGCTCCTGGGGAACCTCAACGCCATCTGTCTGGTTGTTGTCAGCGCCCGACTTGTGCGACCTTGTTTTTTTCCGAATTCCTCCCAAATCTGTTGTGCTTGATCCCGACCTACCCCTCTACTGCCACCTGCCTGTTTGAATGGTGTCCGTCCTTTCATAATGGGTCTTTCAGTCCGACTTAGACTGCTATTGCACTGACTTCATGCTCAACCAACTGCTGCTGATGCCTGATCATAATGTCCAGCTGGTGAATCATGACGAGGTTTACGTGAACCCTTTGGCAACGAAACAGTTCAGCTATCTTTAATGTCAAACAGGATTAGAGGTGCGAGCATATAAGACAAACATTACTCGGGTCACATTCAATATTCAAATTTTGTTAAACCTGCACTGAACGTAAATACAGCTCACCTGTCTAACCAGCTGTTGCGTAAGTGTCCAAGTCAAAACCATTGGCCTGATGCTATTGAAAACACGACGCCACTTCACTTCAACTTTACATGAACTTGACTGTTGCCATGTCACCTTCTGGTTTGAACCCAATTATTCTAATGTAAGAATTGTGTAGAAAGAATGATTCATTTTCCATCAAACACAATTTATATAGTTTTTTGTTCTTGCTTTTTTCTGTCAATTCTTACGGTCTTCTCACTTGACAGTGTAGCTGCCTCCCCTCCGCTCTCACCTGTTAGAGGGTCTCGGCGAGTAACAGGTGTGCCCCCAGGTGCTCTGCGGCGGCGCCGGCGCCTCTGTGACATGCCGCCGAGGGGAGCGCCCCCCCCCCCTCTCCACCACCATCTCTCAGGCACGCGTCCGACAGCACCATCAACGCCCACGTCAGGTCGTCAGGTGGGGGAGCCCGGCAGGGAAGCGTTCCCACGCAGGGCCAGTCCCGTCCGCCTCCTCTCACAACACGCACCCTCCCGTCTCCCTCCCCCCGCCCTCCCCCTCTCCCCCGCACTACCGCCGCCGTAAGCCGCACGCAATTTTGATACCGAATTGAATTTTCATCAGCAGAGCGCTGCCTTTTGTGCGCGGGCATCACGGTGTGCGCCGGCCACGTGGCCGCTCACCCTCCCCCTCCTCCTGCTCCCCCTGCTCCTCCTCTCCCTCCTCGGCGCCTACCTCTACGCGTGCGGCCGGTCTGCGCGTACCTCACTTTCCCTTTCCCCTCTCTCTCTTTCCCTCTTGCACTTCTCTCTTATCCTTTCGGATGAGAAATTTAGCAGCTCCCCTCCTCCTCCTCCTCCTCCTCCGCCATCCCTTGGTGCGGCGCGGTGCTGCGTTCCTTTTTGCCGGTCGCCGCCGTGCCGTGCTGGCCGCGCCCCTGGGAGGGTAGGCACCCCGTCTGGCTGCCCCCGCACTCCGCGCCCCGCACCCCGCACCCCGCCCGGAACACGAGGAGTGCTTTCCGATGTCGCCGAGGTGGCGGCGGGGCGCGGCGGGGCGCTTGGACCCTACCCACCCTCCTTTGACGGCGACCCCCGCCGCCACCCACCCCCATGTGCCGGCGACCTGGCCGGGGGAGGTCTACACGTGTACACGACCCTGGTGAACGGCATGGTGACGACCTCCCAAGGTCCCGGAGAGTTCAGCCGGAACTCGATCGAGTGCGAGCGAGCGAGGTGGGCTGCTGGCTCACTCTGGTTGTCTTTGTTGCTCTCGGTCTCGCTCGCTCACTCTCTCACTCCCTCTCTCACGGGGCGGACTTGGACTTTTCAAAGAGCCCCCGATAAAAGCGGGCCGATGCGATGATCGTCTCTGGCTGCTGCGCGAGTTTCAGCAGAAAGGTGGTGCGGCAGCTCGCCCCCCCCCCCTTCCTCCCCCACCTCTGTCTTTGTGCCCCGCTCTTCTGTTTCTTGCCCGCCACGCCACGCCTCCCTGCGGCGGTCTGAGGGCGGAAAAATTGGAGGACTCATTTGCCGTGCCATTACTCGCCCTCCAACCCTTTTGCTGCCATTCCCTCCTGCTTGCTGATTTCTTTAACCCTATCTCTTTCTTCTCTCTACGCCCCTCCCCTCCCCTCCCCCATCTCCCTCACGGCGGCCGGGACCAGACTGCTGCTCACGGCGATGCCTCGACTTTTTCCGGTTTTATTATTATACCTCATTGTTATTTTTATTTTCCCTCCTTTTTGTTGCATGTAGCCATCGATTATTTGTTGTTGTTTTTTTCGTCAGCGATAATGTGGTACGGGTCTGAGAGGTGCTTTTTCTTTGACACGCATTGAGCCACGTGCTATGTTCCGTAGTTCGTAATAAAATGCACGCTTTCACGTGTGCCATGCGTGAGGTTTCCGTTCATAATCTTCGCAGTGTGTAAAGGGAGTGGAGCCGTGGACGTGGACCCCCCGCCGCCAGCCGACACTGGCCGCCGCCGCCGCCGTGCACCTTCCGCTACAAGGACGGGCTCTTAGGTGTGCGTGACGCCAGCAGGTCGGCCAGGGTCCTGGGGGAGGGGAGAGAGAGGTCCGGCTTTGATGTCCTTATCCTGCACCGGGGACGGCCGGGGCGCGCGCGCGTGCAGGCGACGCGGCCGCCACCCTCTCCCCGCCCTCCTCCTCCTCCTCCCCGCTCCTCCTCCGCCTCCCCGCTCCTCCTCCGCCTCCCCGCTCCTCCTCC
>NW_026267157.1:1118951-1119475 GCF_000697945.3 Frankliniella occidentalis | reverse complement strand
CTCGTGCGGGGAGAAAGATATATCGGCCGTGTCCGGGACGGGGTCCCCGCAGGAGGGTGTCCAGGACGGGGTCCATTGGAGGGTCTCCAGGAGGACGGGGCGCCCAGGTCGCGGGCCCGCGATACATCACTTCGGGAATATTACAGTATAAGCGGGGAAGATAAAATATTCCTCAAAAAAATGGAAAAGCGATGATGTGCGAAAAATAAAATTCGAACGTGTTGAATCTGTTTGGTCGTTCTCGAACTGACAATTAAGTTTGCGGAAATTTTCGCGAGCAGTAGCGGTGCTGGGCGGTACAGGACGGCACGGCAGTGAAGACGGGAAGCATTAGCTGGGGCCCACGGCTCGACCTACTGGGGCGGGGCGGGGCGGGGTGGCCGTGCCAAAGGCAACACGTGCGGACGTGTTGACGCAGAAAATAATAAATATTTTGAAAAATCGCGCGCCTGCGGTGTCGCGGCGCGGCGCCCCGGGCGCAGATGAGCGGCCCCGCTGACACACCGCGGAGGTGAAGCAGGCCG
>NW_026267157.1:1116415-1118661 GCF_000697945.3 Frankliniella occidentalis | reverse complement strand
CGCCCCGCCCCGCTCTGCCAGGTCCGACACCCGCTGCGCACGCCGCGACGCCGGAAAGAAGCGTCGACCTGGGCAATATTTATTGCGGAAGAGTCCTCTATGCTTCGCGCCAGCCAGCCCCACCCCGGCCCGGTGCACCCGGAACCCTCTGCGTTCCCACCTCGCTGACAACGGCCTCCGATCGGCGTTTTCATCTTTGGCGTTAATTTCACATATTGAACGCATATTTTCCCGCTTTGGTATGTACTTATTTTGAATTCAATTCTTTTAACAAGCTGCGTTGCGCCGATTTTAAGTTTCGCACACTTTGGCCCTCTCGTGTTTATCATTTTCTTTTCCTTCTCCCTGTCAGGATGGTTCCCTGGCCCCGCCCCATCACTTGAGTGGAGTTGGTCCCCGTTCCACATAGTGCTGCCGACGCCAACACTGTCAATAATATATTTCTATCCAATTATGAAAAACAATGAGAACTAACAACTAAAATATTAACATTTTAAACTCAATTATTTCAGTATATGCCTTTATAAAAATATTTATGTAAGAGACATTTCCCGTATGTTGGTTTGTTTGTTGGTCTTTTGCGGACAGCACTATCCGTGAAAACCTGTGCGCCGTCCGCTTCGGCCGATAAATCAGTCGCACTTTTTTTCCGCCGCCGTCTCCTCCCGCTTGCACAAAATCTTTCTCGTGACTATACATTATTTATTTTTGCCGTGACCTGTCATCTGGGCCACTTTTACTGTTTCCTGCCTCGAAGGTGTTCGCCGGGCGGCGGGGAGGGCGAGAGGGGAGAGAGAGAGTGGAGAGCGCGCCAAGGTTACGTCCGGGAACTTCCCTCC
This sequence comes from Frankliniella occidentalis, assembly GCF_000697945.3. Taxonomy (NCBI): domain Eukaryota; kingdom Metazoa; phylum Arthropoda; class Insecta; order Thysanoptera; family Thripidae; genus Frankliniella; species Frankliniella occidentalis. The sequence goes on along the minus strand of NW_026267157.1, from coordinate 1,117,822 downwards.
CTCCGCCTGCAGCCCTCTCTCGCTCCCCTGCGTCGCCGTGCGCTGCCAAGTTCCGGCGGTACAAGTCGCGGAGCAGGCTACGTGGGCCCTGCCTCTGCCCTGCCTCTGCCCCGCCCCGCCCTGCCGCGCCCCAACTTTTCCCCGGGTGGCCCCCGGTACAGCGGTGATACAGTATTTTTTCGGCGCCCTCAGGGTCAGATCAGCTGGGGAACACCTCGCTCTGCAGCACCCCGGCCGCCCCGCCCCGCCGCGGCCGCACTTTTCCTCCCCTCACACAACTTGTCTCAGCGGTGCGTCGCGGATCAGCCGCGGTACGGCGGGCAGGCTCCTGGATGCGGCCTCGGCGAGACTGTTGTAGGAACACACATCACGATATACATTTTTAGGTTCCCCACGTTCGTTTTTTGCACAGCTCCTGGCTGAAGAATGAATCCCTACTCCGTGTGCGCGCGGGGGGCACGCGCCTGTGGAGTCCGGCGGTAGGCCGCCCGGCGGTCGGCGGAGCGCGGCCTACTTCAGGGTTGTCTACCCGACAGGCGCTCCAGCCGCTCTGCGCCCCTGCAGGGGCCGGCGGTAGGCCACCCGACGGTCGGCGGCGCGCGGTGTACCCGAGGGTTGCCTACCCGACAGGCGCTCTGCGCGCCGGACGACCAGGCGCTGCGGGCGGGCAGGGTCGCTTCCTTGGCAGGGTAGCTCCACCTCTTTACCGAGCATCACGTGCCCACCGTTTAATTCCGACGGCCCCCTGCTGCTGCCGCCCCCGCCGCTGGCCCCCAGTCACGTACCTTGTTGGGGGTGGAAGAAAAATGGGCAAGGTAACCCCGGGGCGGTCTATTGGGCGTTAATTCAGGGGATGATCCTGGGGCAGGGGGGGTGCCTGTTCACTTCCAGGCATTTGCCTCTTCCTGTTCGGCTTGCTCTCGTCGGGCACGTGCGCGAACACGAGGCACCGCGCCGCCCTCTGCGTAGGCGGCGAGGGCGCTGGGCCGGGAGCGCCTCTGTCTGTCCTTCACACACACACGCCGAGGGCCGGCACTTCTCTCTACCCCCCTCTCTTTCTGCAGCTCTCTTCCTCCCTATCCTTTCCTCTCTCTCCCCCTCTTCTTCATGATTACATCCCCCACTGGCGCCTGGCGCCTGGCCTGGCGCGGCCATCACTTCCACCTGTCCAACACGGGCAGGCCTGCCTGCGAATACCATAGGCCCACGCCCAACCCTCTCCCTCTCCCCATTCCCTCTCTCTCTCTCTCTGTCCTACCATCCCCTCCCACTCTCCTCCTCCTCTCTCTCGTATCCGTCCGGTCCACAGACACGGCGCCAGATGCCCGCCCTCTTCCCTCTGATATTATCCGTCGATCGGAGGCGTTATTTCGGAACTCGTTTGCCGTACCTGGTTCTGCTGCGTCC
>NW_026267157.1:1115353-1116110 GCF_000697945.3 Frankliniella occidentalis | reverse complement strand
CTCGCTCTCTCGCTCGCTCGCTCCAAGGTACCCTCTCCCCGGCCTTCGACCCCGCCTCGCCGGCAGGCGGCAAACTCAATAAGACTAGTGTAGCAGGTGTAAGCGAGAAGTGTCAGCTCCAGGGGCATCGCTCGCGCGCCGTGGCACTGCCCCCGCCTCTCTTTCTCTCTCTCTCTCTTTCTCTCTCTCTTTCTCTCTCTCTTTCTCTCTCTCTTTCTCTCTCGGTCTGCCCCAAACAAAACTTGTAATAGACTTAACGGGCAGCAGCGGCAGGTCTGGCACAACTCGGTATAAAACCAACGTAATGCGCACGGGGGTAAGTGGTGTCGAGTGCGGCACGCCCCGCCCCGCCGCGCCACCCCCGCGGCGCGCTCCCACCTGCTGCCTGCGGCAACATGATTCACCACTCTCTCCTCCATCCCCCTCCCCCGCTCTCACTTTCTCACCCTCCCTCTCTCTCCCTCTGCCTCCCCCGCTCTCACTTTCTCACCCTCCCTCTCTCTTGCTCCCCCTCTTTCCTCTCGACGCGCCCCGTTCATACGAGGCAGTCTTATAAATGAGGTAATTTTCACACTTAACACGCGGCCTGGGGGCGCGGGGCGGGGCGGGCGTGGCGGGGCGCGCCGTATAGGTGGCAGACCGCGCCGCAGCAGCTCCTGCGCCAGACAGGAGGCACTTCGGCGAGCAGCCCGCCTACAAGTGCGCCGTGTGGCTGAGGGGACGGGGGAGCTGCTGTGTTATCACACCGGTGAAGCAA
>NW_026267157.1:1108307-1114732 GCF_000697945.3 Frankliniella occidentalis | reverse complement strand
TCCCTCCTCTCTCTCTCTCTCTCTCTCTCTCTCTCTCTCTCTCTCTCTCGGGACGGAGCGAGGCCTGCGTGGTGTCGCGGGGAAACTTGTAGGTGAGAGGCTGCCTCGGGGAGAGGTGGGGCGTTAGTGTTGCCGGCAGGCTGATCTGGCTCAGGTCTGGCTGCGGAGGGAAGCATCCCGCTGTGCACGGTCATGCTGCTTCCGCCGCTTACTTTGTTGGTGTGTTTTTATTATTTGTGAAAGGTGATGGCCGCGGGGAGGGGGGGGGGGGGGGGTGATGTTGCAGAGATGGCGGTTATTTCGAGTATGGGGAGCGCCAGAGACACGAGACTGCCACCTTTATGGGTGCGGGGGAAGTTCAGCGAATTGTGCAAGCTGTTGCTTCCCGCTTCCATCTTCTACTCTCTCTCTCTCTCCCTCTCCCTCTCACCCTCTCTCTCACCCTCTCTCACTCTACTTCCCTCCCCTTCCCCTCCCCCCACCCCCCTCTCTCCGGTTTCACACACGCTGCTACGTTGCTGTTGCTCTCACCCAGCCGTGTCGCAGACCAAGAACCCAAATCACCGAACTTTCTATAGTTTGCTCGTTTATCGTTCAGTTTTAACATCTCATGTCTCGCCTCGATAGGATGGAGACATGTGCTGAGACAGTCGTGTTCAGAGGAGAGCTATATTCCATTCATCTGCCGAGGGTACACTTACATAGTACTTACTCCGTATGTTGTGCGCAGCCGGCTGATACCGAGTACCTCTCTGTTGCGCAGCGACCCCTTATCCAGCGCGCCCGTCTCTGATTAGCACCCGCGGCCTCGGAGCTGGCCGCCGTGCCGGACCGGGACGTGGAAAGTGCGATTGTTCGCGCGCATGTAGCGGCGACCGGAAATGATTTGCACTGGGACCGTGCCGTACTCAAAGACAACTTTGTTCCTGAAACTGGACAAGGGACAAATTGTGTGAAGGCTACGGGTACTGTACACACCCTTGTATATTTACAATTGAAGCCAAAATGAGTATTACGAGGGGGCAATAACTACCTTTAAATGTGTACACATGATTCCCGAAAACCTTGATTCCCAGTGATTCCCGTCCTCTTATGTTCATTCCTTAGGTTTTCTTGTAGTAGGAAACGCTTATTTCGCCTAATTTTTACGTTATTTTGACTAATTTGTACGAATTCCACTAGTTTCCCGCTTATTTAAGCGATTTCTGTTGATTTTGACTGATTTTTATCCAGTGATTCCCAGGCAGGTGTACACATGATTCCCGAAGTTATTGCCCCCTCGGAGTATTATTATATTATTCCGTTGATTTTAACTAGTATCACTATGTATTCAGCTACATCTAATAATATCCACCATAGTGATGTATCGTTTTGTGTACTTTACATTCACTGATAAGTAATGTGTAATCAAATTTTGAATGACTTTCAATAACTAGAAATTTCGGAGTTGTGGCCGAAAGTGAAGGTGCTTGTATGCTGCCAGTGCCGCGAAGCAGTTTGGTGCCTTTTGTAAACGAACGTTAGGGATAAAAAGACACTTTGCGTTGAAGCTTGTCTTTATTTATTCCTCAATAACCTTGGCTCTGCAAGTCCTTCGCGCTCACACCCACTCGCATGAGCACTTGAGGCTGAGCGGGCCGGTCCCGGGTGGCGCCGGGGGCTGGTTGATCGCGATGTCCACGCCGAGCGCGGGCCGCAGCGCTGGGGACGCGCTCGGCTCCTCCCCGTATGGAAACCTGGAGCTGAGTGCCGTCTTATGTTGGTATTTTGCTGAAGCTCGGAGCGAGTGGGCCGCGAGACGGGCGCAAGGTGTGCATGAGTCCAGCGTCAGACCCGCGGCAGGGCCCTGCAAGACGGGCGTGACCTGTGGCGACGGTCTGGTCTGCGCCGTGTGCCGGGCTGCCGCTGGGCTGCCACCCGAAGGGCCGATTCTACATAATTCTACTACTGTTCTACTATAGCCTCGCTAAAACAAACTCCCAGACTGACTAATAGTCTGCTTTAGCGAGCGTATGATAGAACAGAAGGGGAACATGGAATCGGCCCTATTTTATGGCGACAGCAATCAGTAACCCAACGCCCAACGTACCGTTCTGTAGAATGTCACCCACACGGACACAGACACTCGCTGGACGCTACGCGACTTCTACGCGCCGGTCATCGGCGGCCGCATGTGTCGGCGCGCCAGCCGCCGCTCTCTGCGTGTTCACTCTGGCCCAGTGGATACAGCATCGGACTCGCAAGCGGGAGACTGGTGTTGGAAGCAGTTCGCTCCCGCCTGGCCGCCCATCATATTTTGATTTTTTCAAACTGCATGGCTGTGGTCTTTTCCGCGTCTTCACGTGAAGACCGAGCGGGTCAGCCGTCAGCCGTGCGCCGCCCAGGGACCCGTGGCTTGGTCTTGACGACAAGACCGATATCAGACTAGAGAAGCTGACCGCGCGATTTCTCATAACGCCGCCCCGCGGGCACGGGGGTAGCAGTCGTCTTGCTCCGGTCTGGAAAACGATCAGTTTTCAGACGGGAGCAAGACGGTGCCCAGGTCGGCGCCCGTCGGGTGGCAGCCCAGCGGCAGCCCGGCACACGGCGCAGACCAGACCGTCGCCACAGGTCACGCCCGTCTTGCAGGGCCCTGCCGCGGGTCTGACGCTGGACTCATGCACACCTTGCGCCCGTCTCGCGGCCCACTCGCTCCGAGCTTCAGCAAAATACCAACATAAGACGGCACTCAGCTCCAGGTTTCCATACGGGTCGTTGTCGACAGGCTCCTCGCTGGCGTTGCCGCGGGCCACTTCCATGCACCCGCACTCGCACTTCGGGCGGTCCAACTCGCACGCGTCTGCGCAGTCCCGTGTCGTACAGCTGTCCCAGCACTCGTGCCATGTCCTCAAGCAGCCCCTCTCCTTGACGCACGAGCTCCACTTGTCGCCGGAGTCCAGGTCGCCGCCGGGGATCCCGAGGCAAGAGGAGCAGCGGCAGTTGTAGTAGCACATGCGATTGCAATCCCACTCGTCAGCTTGGCACCCGCAGCTAGGCCGTCCGCACTGCTACACGCGGATGAACAGAAAAAGTATTAAACGTATTGTTTCGAGACCTGTCTCTTCCAGAGGACAAATTATTCCTCCTCCCGTCCGCTTCCCTCTCCTCGCTCTGCATGGTGTGCGGTGCTGGCGCTTGAGTATGTGGGTTTGTTGTGGAAATGGTTCACACAAACTGGATTCCCTTTTAAATCAGTGTGAGGCAATGCTCAGAGACTCACGTTTCTGTCGCACTCCTTGTACTTCTTGTAGTCCTCCGAGGCCGAGCGTGCTGGCCGGCGCCGGGGGTGGGTGCCGTTGGCCGTCAGGAGCCTCCTGGCCATGTCCAACGCGCTGCACGGCCCCGAGTGGGACACCGTGAGACCTGGACGAAAACGGCATATGGAACCGGTCTTATACAGAATCCATGCAGTAACATGCATTTGTAAAGTAACTCTTATCTGCGTCTTTGATTTTTACTCGTTCATTACCAACGCCGCAACTCGCATCTACTTCTTGCTGGTGATGACGAATATTACAATTAGTGTTGTGTCAATAAGGTCTTGTTTTCTTTCATAATCCACAACACATGGTACTCTTGTCCATTGACAGCTTGAAACGCTAGTATGAAGTTAATTATAGAACTTTATTTTCTTTTTTGTAAGTAAAATTATGAGAACTTATTTAATGGTATGTGACGCAAAGATTGGGGTTATGGTAAGGCTAATATCTGGCGGATGATTCAAAAATCCTGTTGTGTTATTTCGCCACGACCAATAGTTTGGGAGATCTGGCAAGTGAGAGATATGCAACCACGAAAGTCCGCGGTTATCCGCGCCGTGTAATAAGTCCGCGACGCGGACATCGAAAAGAGTTTGAACACTGCGCTACACGTAATGGAGAAATTTCCCGTAAACCTACTACCGTCTAGGGATCCTCCAATGGTCACGTGACTCTAGCACCGCCTTCCTGGGTCAGCAACAACCCCTATGCGAGTGGCAAAAGAGTGGCAAATTATGAAAAGTTGGCCCTAATTAGGCACACTTCGCCTACTTTACGGACCCAAAGACTGCTCACTTTATCACTGACTACAAAACTCACAGCTCCGAACGATTTTTGAGCATGACACTCCCCAAAAATATAAAAAGTTGACACTGTGTACCAAACAATGACACACGGCGTCAGAGGTTAGGTTAGACCATTCTTTACTGAAACCAGTTAAAAAAGCATATGGATCCAATTTAATGATTCTGAAAATGTTGTCGCCATATATCTCTTTAACTGCGATCTATCATTATATTTCGTCTTTTTCAACATTTTCCCCGGGCCCGCATTTAGAATCTCGCGCGGTTTGCCACTCAGTGAGCTTTGTGACGTCAGCATTGGGGGATATCTCTCTACGACTATTTTCCACAGTGAGACGAGAGCTCGGCGCCTGCGACTCTCAAGGTGGGCCACCCCGCAGTGCACGCGTGAACTAGCGGCAAAATGTTGCCTACCTACTAGGCGCTATGAGACCTTAGCTGAGGGTTGTTATTGTTGTTGTTTTGTTTTTAACTGTGTTATAACATAGTACGTGTACGAGACCTGTTGTTCAACATTGTGAAATATTTGTAATAATGTACTTACCGGGTACTTTGGCGCACTCGAGGTGGCAGGTGCTGTCGTACGTGTGGTGGTTGGAGCCGCACACCTTGGCGGAGGCGTCTGGTGCGGGCGGGCACGGGCAAGAGGCCACCACGGCCAGCGGCAGCAGTAGCATCAGCAGCGCGTACTGCACCATCTGCGGGAGGAGCGCGAGACAGGGGGTCACAACCTGGGGGAGGCTTCTTTAGCATCCCAAGTGCCCGAGCACGCGGATGCACATTCACTTTGTAGCTGGGACGTTCGATCAAACACTTATTGCGGGTTGTTAAATTTACAGGCTAAATCTCCTCATGGCATGCGGCACTTGTCTTGCCGGTGCTTTCCAACTCTCACTTAGCGTTGTACCTTGGAGGAGCTGTGGAGTTCGGGTCCGGGTGGTCCGCGGTCCAGTCCGTCTCGGCGGCAGCGTGCGACTGGCGACGCGCTCCGCAACATGCCTGCTACATTGCGATTAGGTGCTGGGTCGCGCGATAGCTGGGCGCGAGGACCGAGTGCTAGGAGGCGGAAGGTCAACCATTTTCCTGTTCAGTGTTATTCAAGGAATGTGTCGTCACACCACACTCCTTGAATAAGAGTGTTCTCATGACTACTGTACTCACATGAGCACCCATGAATACGGAAAAGTACGTTCAATAAAAAAGTAACTGTACTCGCAGAGGTACGAGTTTTCCTTGCTTGCTTGCCCCCCCCCCTCTCTCTCTACTAGTTGGTTTCCAGCACGGTAGCTCGCTGCCCATCTGTTCGGCGCGAATCTTGGCCTCCGCGCCGGCCCCTTGCCGCCTTTCACCGGGCGAGGAGAGAGAGAGAGAGAGAGAGAGAGACAGAAACAGCGAGGTGAAAGTTGAGGAGTTTCGACGAATAAAGTTTTGTGAAGGGCGGCTGCTGGTCGGTGAGCGCGCGGTGCCTGTATCCGGGGGGGCCGCCTCAGGTCAAGGGAAAACAGATTATGGCAGCAGTAACAGAATGCTTTGCGGGGCGGGGCGGGGCGGGGCGCTTCGGATGAATAAAAGATGAAGCCGAGGATCCCCGAGGTGGCGGCGGCGCGCGGCCGAGGCAGCGATTTGGCAGGTAATGCTCGCGGTCGCAGGCCTCCCCCCCCCTGAGCCACCCCGGCAGCCCGCGGGTCGCCTCACCTCCGGAGGCCGATCCACTTTGGGGCTCGAGTGGCCACTGCGGATCATAGAGGGGTGCGCCTCGCCTAAAGGGCGCAACTGAAGTCTCGCTCTCCACCAGAGCGATAGCGGTGGGCTTACTGTTCGATTCGTGTTGTGTTTTCCTCTTTCAGAAAAACAACACCCTATAACGCGCATTAATCCTGAAAACTAAAGAGAGTTTTGACAATAGCCTTTCGTTGCAGAGATTCAAGGTCATCCTGATAGCGGATAGCAAAATTATTTGCTTGAATCAAAGTAAAGCTGCATTGAGACAAAGGAATGCTCTTGCGCGATTCAAGCCGCGCCCTGCTGGGCCCAATCTAGATTTACTTGATTCAAGAAACTTATTTTTCTGTGTAGAGCATTTTCACATTGCCGTCACTTATTTTCTCTTTGCTTTAAATCGTTGGGTCCGTTTTGTTGGCGCGGGAGTCCTTCCCCGCCTCTCTCCTGGCGGTTAGGGGCGTCCGCGCCGTCACTCTCTCGCTCTATCTCTCCCAAGTGTGACGTTCCGGAAGGTGAGTAAAGTTTTGTAATATCAGAGGTGGGCGTCCTGCTGGGCGCCGTATGGGCGCGCCGCGTGTGCGGGGCGGGGCGGGGCGGGGCG
>NW_026267157.1:1105675-1107787 GCF_000697945.3 Frankliniella occidentalis | reverse complement strand
TTGAACTCGAATGTGGATGAACTCGAAGTCGAACACGAACTCGCGGTCGGCCGTCGATATCTGCGCTAGGTGGCCGGCCCCCTGTGGTCCTTGGCGGGCCCTCTGCGGAAGCGCCTTCTCCGGAAGGGTTTTAGGGGCCCTTCCGTCCACTCAGAGTGTCCAGCGGGGCCGTAGCGGCGTGGCGCCGGGGAAGGTAATGTTTTGCGAAGGTTTCGCAGTGCGGGGTGGGGCGGGGATATCGGCGGGCCGTCCCCGGGGGGCGCTCTCAGGTTGAAAGCCCTTTCAGGTCGCGGGATATTTATTTATATGTTTGTCCAAGATTTCCCTTTGAAGTCCCGCGGAGCCGCGGCCGCCGAGGGTGTCCCCGGGGGTGTCCCACAGGCCCCCAGCGCTGCACCTATACTCTGCAAACAAACCTTCGACATCTTCTCATCACACCGGAGCAGTGTGTGTTCACCGAATTAAATTTTGATTAAAAGTTAATTGGTGTAAGTTTCACACCTCCGTCGTTTTTGTTTTGTTACTTTGTCCTTAAATCGGACAAGCCCGGCAGTCGAGGGAACAGGCGAGCATCGGAGATTGGAAGCGGAGCGGGAGGGTGGGAGCCGGAGGAGAGCGTCAGGTCGGCCCTCCCCCCAGGTCCCCCCGGGCACCTTGAGACCAAACACGAGAGATGTGGAGTTGTGGGCCACCTCTGGGACCCGTACCCTCTCCGCTCCCGCCCTCTCTCTTTGCTTTCTTCTTATTTTCATCCCCCTCTTTCACCTCCCACGCTCGCCCTATCCTCTCCCCGGTGTGTGTGTGGCGGATCCGAGTTTGGTCGTGCCCAGGGGGGTTTGCGAGTGGCGGCCCCTGGTCTTGTCACAATCCCTTGTCGTGGTGGGCGATACAACGGCCCGGAGCTCCGTGGGGCCCCCGCGCGGTGTCAGCGGCCAGGCCTGGGGCGCCCCTCTCACCTGACTCTCCGTCTGACTGACGGCAACGGGACGTACAAGGACCACGCCCCGACGTGCCTGCTGACGCACGTTGTTTTTTTTGTTTTTGAAGCGAAAGTTGAATGGACGACTTGCTCTCTGAGTAGTCCACTCCACGCGCTCCAAGCACGCGTGTTGCCAGGGTCGTTCAGAGGAAGGGTCATGGTAAAAATTTCCAAGTTTTCATGTCTCATTGGGTGCTCCCACAAGAAAAAGGCCTTCTGTCAAAATTTGAGCGAAATCGGACAATATTTGACCCTCCCGAAACGGATTCAAAGTTTAACGTTAGTTTCTTATGGGCAATCTTAAGAAAAAAACACATATTTGGCCTAGGGCTCAAAATAATTTTTGTGGACTACAACCGTTGTCAGGAACGTGATCTACGCTCAAAACCGAGTCAGACCACATGCCGCTTGCCGTTGTACTCTAACTCGTTCCCATTCAAAACCATGATGAAAATAGCGAAAACTGACGCTTTTTAGCAAAAAACGGTAAAAAATCTAAATATTTTCTCCAGAATGCGATGGAGTACGCTCGCAAGCGGCATATGGAGTCTGACCGTATTCTGCAATACAGTGCAGACTGTTACAGGTGGTAACAGGTCGGACTGTAAAGTTTAAAACAGTAAGACTGTAAAATTAAATACAGTCATGACCATATTAAAATTGATTGGCCGTCCTGTACGAATTACTGTAGATTTTTCTAACAGTGCATCGATCGATCGATCGTTCTTTTTATGATTCAAAACGACCCTGAAATTCCCAGATCGCTCTCTCAATTCCTTCTCGAGTGTAGGCTCCCCTTACGCATTGTATTCAATGTACTCCTCCGAGTATTCATGCAGAATCATGAAGTACAGTACTCATACAGGAAATATCTGGCGATATACCCCTCGTTAAAAATCGTGGAAGCAGGTCCTGCCTGTGCATTCTTGAAGGACTAATCCGCACACATGAGAGTGAAGCGGCCGCCGAGTGTCGTCACCGCTGTGCGCAAGGTGGCGATATCGTTAGGCCTATCGGAGGGGTCACGGTGATAAGAGAGGCAACCTTTCGATAGCTCAGGACATAAAGCCTTTCTCAACCTGCTGCATGTGCATTCTTGGACTTGGCACCTACGGGCGCGCATGATCAACGTC
>NW_026267157.1:1100311-1100778 GCF_000697945.3 Frankliniella occidentalis | reverse complement strand
CTCTTCCTCTCACCCTCCACTGTGAAAATAGTCGTAGGTTTCCGGGAAAATTTTCTACAACACTGTTAAAGTCTTACGAAGAAAAATGCGAAATCCTTAGAAGGTACGAAGGATTTGGCATTTTGCCTCGAAAGGCTTTAACTGTGAATATTTCCAACCAGCAATGGTCAATCTACAAACATCGACTTCAAATCGACAAGCAAGAATGGGCTGCTTCAAATTTACCAATTTCTTTTTTGTAAATAAGAACTAAAATACTGTAAATTTTCGAGTATATTTTTCACTGTCTCTCTCGGCCTAGATGGAGGCAGCTCATTCACCCGACCCGTTAAGCGTCCATCGGTGGGCAGCCCTATACAGTACGAACGTTTTATTTATATTTACATATTTTGAGCACATTTTCATTTTCATTATTTCCCCCTTGAGATAATTCTTCTATAGGCGCATACCGCGAGTGAGCCTGACTT
>NW_026267157.1:1093171-1095451 GCF_000697945.3 Frankliniella occidentalis | reverse complement strand
AATTTTGCTTTTAAAACTTTTTGGTTTTATGCATGTGCAATGCAATTGCTTTGTATAACAAAGCATCCAAATGCTCTCTTTTCAAGCTGTAATTTGTAAGGATTTAAACAGTGCGTACTCATGTAAGTACAGTATACTCATGTGTCCAGAAAAATAGTGAAAATCGTGGAAGCAGTTCCTGCCTGTGCAGTTTTGAAGAATAAAGCCGCACACAGAGTGAAGCGGCCGCCGATGCGGTTGCAGCGGAGTATCGCTGCCGCTCTGCGCAAGGTGGCGATATCGTTATCGGAGGGGTCACGGCGATAGGAGAGGGAACCTTTCGATAGTTTAGGACATAAGCCTTTCTTAACCTGCGACCTGCTACTGCACGTGCATTCATGGACTTAGCACCTTGCGTGCGTGAGCGTCAAAACGAATGCGCCTCTCCCCCCCCCCCCCCGCCCCCTTCTCGCTCTCCCTCTTCCTCTCTCCCTCTCCCTCTTCCTCTCTCCCTCTTCCTCTCACCCTCCACTGTGAAAATAGTCGTAGGTTTCCGGGAAAATTTTCTACAACACTGTTAAAGTCTTACGAAGAAAAATGCGAAATCCTTAGAAGGTACGAAGGATTTGGCATTTTGCCTCGAAAGGCTTTAACTGTGAATATTTCCAACCAGCAATGGTCAATCTACAAACATCGACTTCAAATCGACAAGCAAGAATGGGCTGCTTCAAATTTACCAATTTCTTTTTTGTAAATAAGAACTAAAATACTGTAAATTTTCGAGTATATTTTTCACTGTCTCTCTCGGCCTAGATGGAGGCAGCTCATTCACCCGACCCGTTAAGCGTCCATCGGTGGGCAGCCCTATACAGTACGAACGTTTTATTTATATTTACATATTTTGAGCACATTTTCATTTTCATTATTTCCCCCTTGAGATAATTCTTCTATAGGCGCATACCGCGAGTGAGCCTGACTTGCGCAGCCGCGCTGACCCCGCCTCAGATACGGCCTGACCCGGGCCTGACGCCGCTGCTGACCCGGCCAGTCAGTCTGTGCCCGATCCCCGTCGCGCCGCGTATGTCGGGCTGATCCCCCGTGTCGTCGCGTGTGTGTGTGTGTACGTGGAAGCGTCGCGTGACGGGCGCGTGACGAACGCGCGCGTGTGAGCAGCGTTTGTGGCTGCCCAGTCTGACGGTGCCTTCGTGTGACGGTACTCGTCCCGAGAGTGACGTGGTTGCGGTGACTTATTGTGACAACGCTCTGGTGACTTCTGACGTGATGCGCTGTTGACGGCGATGAGGCGCTTTTCCACCTCTGCCGCGAGAAGAAAATGACTGTTTGTGAAACGGCGTAGCTTTAGCAAACGACACGTAGAAGCAGCGTCAGCAGCTTGCACACTGTTGTCCAGCTAAAATTTAAAAGTTCTACCATTCAAAATTGTTTTAGTTGAAGAAATTTTTCGTAATTTTCCTTTTTTTTTTTTTTTTTTTTTTCGTAATTTTTACCTTTGCTTTGAGAACCAAGCAGACTGATCTGGCAGCACATAGTAGAGGCATTTAAGCATCAAAATCATTTTCTACCGCGTGGCGGAGCGTTTCCAGCGAGAAGATCGGGAGTGACGCGAGAAACCCGGAAGTGACGCGAAAAACTCGCGAAAAACTCGCGAGAAATAACTCTTGAGTGAACGCGAGTGGACGCGAGTGAAGTGACACGTAGCGCTCAACGTGCGCCTGTGCGGCTTGGTACAGTGCTGCGCTGTGGTGAACGCCCCGAGTCATGCCCGGCCGAAGAAAGTCGGCAGTCGTCCGAAGACACATAGGTAAGCTGCGATGCGAGCTACCTACCGTAACCTACCCCCCACAATAAGCACGGATAATCAGACTGCACTTTCCAGCCAACAGGTGGAAAATATTTCTGAGATTATACTACTATTATTCAGTATTCAGTCGTATTATGCGCTTTGATCAGGATTTTATCAAGCTCGGAAATTATGCCAATCTCAGTGTGTTTTGTTTTTTCTGTACTTTCTGAAGACTTAAGAAAAATAAATGAAATGTAAATAAAATCTGCTGCCTTTGGCAGATTATATAGTTAGCGCTTCAAGTAAACTGTGAAAGTCACAGTGCAAACGGCATGTTTAGGTCCTCGTGTGCGATGCAAGTGCGCGCGCCAGTGTGTGTGTGTGTGTGGGGGGGGAGAGAGAGAGAGAGAGAGAGAGAGAGAGAGGCTGAGAGAGAGATGAGTGCGCAAACAGGTGCACCGGGGGGAGGGGGGTGGAGGGGGCGCCCCCCGTTTTAC
>NW_026267157.1:1086784-1092630 GCF_000697945.3 Frankliniella occidentalis | reverse complement strand
GTGTGTGTGTGTGTGTGGGGGGGGGGAGAGAGAGAGAGAGAGAGAGAGAGAGAGAGGCTCAACAACTGCCGCCGGTGCGACAACACACTACACACAACTTGAGGGGGAAATTTGGCTGAGGAGACTTAACACCTCCGCCTCCCTCCTCCCTTCCCCCTCCGGACGTGTCTCACGGTCGTGCGTGACACGGGCTGCTGGGGCGTAACTGTCTTGCCTGCTTCGCGTTGCGCTGCCGCGTGACTCTTTGTGTCGTTTTGCTCCGTTTATTCTCGTTTTTGAGCAGCCCGTGCGTTTTGCTCCACCCGCCGCACACGCTCGCTGAACTAGCACCTGCTCGACGATGTTCAAAATTGTTTTGAAACGAAGAAAAAAGGAAACAAATTTCGTCTTGGTGTACAACTTATCTCATTCTTCATCTTGCCCCAGTTTCCCGATGTTTACTATTGTTTTTCTCACCTTCTACGTATTAGAAACATGCTCGCTTGCTCGCTTGACTGTGCGGCCCAAAATGTTAATTTTTTGTGTTTGTGGCGTACTTTTTTTCCTTTAAATTACATTTTTGTTTATGTATGTACATTGGCATTGTCGAGTTTCTCTCACCATATGTACTGCGGCGCGGCGGCGTGGACGTGCGCAGCCCGACTGTGGTAATCCGTGTGGCGCGCGAGATTTAAACTGTATTATCTCTCTCTCTCTCTCTCTCTCTCTCTCTCTCGACTGCTGTGCCCTTTCTCTGTGTCACCTCCCTTGTTCTCCTTCAGGGGCTATATTTCACGCCCACCTGCGCTACGCTGCTGTGTCGCAGAGGGAGAGGGCGGGCGGGCTGGAGAGAGAGAGAGTCACGGTCACGTGATGACACGCCCCTTGGTGTCGCTGTTGCGCTCCATGTTGGGGAAGTGCCACAACAGCGCGGCAGGGCAGAAATCTTTGTTCGTTTTACGACCCCCCAGATTTCACCAAGAAATGCCCCTTTATATACAGAAAATAATACACTGCATCACGCTGTTTTTCTCTTTGGTCCCTCGTTTTTTTTTTCACGTTTCTTTCGGTTGCCTTTTGCCTTGCCTAGAATAACACGTCCGTTTTGCGGGTCATTTTTGAAGTTTGCCCCGGCGCCGTGTGGGCCCCCTGCTCCCCGCGCCCGCGCTGCGCCTTGTCCTAATTTGATTTTGTTCTTGCTTATATAAATGGAGAAACTTTGTTACACTCCTCGGCGGCGGTGCTCGCGCGAGGGCGAGAGGTTTCCCCGGACCCGGACGACTCGGCGGCGACTCGGGTCGGCCCTCGTAGTCTGTACAGTTCAATGTGCCGTCTCTAGTTGTGTTTTGTTTTCGTTTGACGCGCGCGATATTTGAACGCCCATTGGGGGCAGGCGGCTGTGGCGCGCAGTGATCCCCCCTATCCCCCCCCCCCTCTGGAACGGCGACGGCCTCCATCACACCGGTGCGTGGAACGAGGTGGAGATGACGAAGAGGGAGAAGAAGGAGAAGGCGGTGGTGGAGCTGGAGGGGGGTGAGGTATACCGCTCTGGAATGAGCAATATGAGGTGTTGGGCCCCGCGGGGCGGGTCGCCCAAGGTGTAGGAGGACCTTGTAGTGGCAGGGCCTGCAGGAGGGGGGGGGGGGGGGAGCCTCCGGGGAAATGACGCGGCCGCTCGCCGAAAAATGAGCGCCGTGCTACGGGGACCGAAATTAATTTGGTTATTGGCGAGGGGCGTGCCTATCCGATTTACAGGTCCTCCTCCTCTTTCTCCTCCTTTTCCGTCTCCTTCCCTTCTTTTCCTTTTGCTCGTCGTTCTCCTTTCCTTTCTCCTCCTTTTCTTTCTCCTTTTCCGTCTCCTTTTCTTTCCCCTTCTCCTCTTCCTCCTGCTTTTCTTGTTTCCTTTCTCCTTGTAATTTTCCTCCTCCTCCACTTCTTTTTCCTGCTTCTCGTCTGTCCTTGTTGTCTTTGTCATGTCGCCCTCGTTCGCCACTCTGATCACACCACGGAGTGCTCACCTGGTGAGCACACCGTATGGTTGCGGTTGTTGTCCACACGCTCCCCACCTCCCACAAGGCCCCCCCACCACCTTTATGCGCCTCTGAACCAATCTCCCCCGCACCCGCGGTTGCCGTTGCTGCTGGGCCCACCTTAAAAAGGCACTAGGCGACCCTGAGGCGGCCATAGCGCGGCCCTTACTGCCGACTTAAGGGTTGTTGTTTCCCCCCCACCCCCACCGGCCCTTATGGCGCCCGCGCGACAAGTACACGGCAAAATAACAACAGGTGTGTGTGTGTGTGTGTGTGTGTGTGTGCGTGCACTTTGCGCTACTGCCAACGCCCGGGCCACAGCCTGAGCTTAGGTGTGCGAAAAAAAAATCAAATTAAAAAGTTGAGGTTTGTGGATCGGCTTCACTTAAATTCCATTCCATTTTGAGTTAAAAGTGCTAAAGCTTGATATTCTGAGCTTTTATTTCTATTTTTTCGCCTACTGTGATAGACTATACCTCCACCGGAAAAAAATGTTGATCACTGGAAAACAAGTTTCGTGTGTTGGTGAAGGTGCCCCCCGTGTCGACTCGTTCATGCGTGTCCATGTACTTGGTACGCTGTTGGGTTTGCAGTGTATATAATAAGTTTGTGCACGGTGGCGCTTTTTCTCGCCCCACCCGGCCGCTGAAGGTGACTCCGGCAGCCGCGCGTCGCAGAGCCCCGTGATGACGTAAGGGACCCGGAGAGTCGCCGGCCGCAGCGGGGCAAGGCGGGGGAGAAGGAGGAAGAAGAAGAAGAAGAGGAAGAAGAAGAAGAAGAAGAAGACCCTCCTAATCCTCTACACAAGTTAGGTGCGGGGCGGGCCGGTGAGGCGGAAGGGCAATAAAGAAGCCACTACACGTCGCGGCGCGAACCTCTGCGCGCGCTGGGGGACACGGCGAAGGTCGTAAGGTGAGAGGAGAGCGAGAGAGAGGGAGAGAGAGAGAGAAAGAGACGGGGCCCAAGAGGGATGGCCTGGAGGTGCCGGCGCTGGAAACTTACCTCCGCAGGCCGCAGTAGTGTCATCAACTTCTCCCTGCCTGCTCTCTCTCTCTCTCTCTCTCTCTCTCCGCCCTAGCTCTCTTATATTTCACACCAGCAGCGGCGCGTGCGTCCACGTGTACCACCACCGCGGCAGCGTGCGCCGTTTACTTTGTTTGCTGTGGTGCCCCCGCCTTGGTCTCCAAACATCCGCGCGGTCCTCCCGACGCGAGGCTCGCGGTGCGGGACTTCCCCCCCGAGCCGTATGCGGCGGCGGGCCGCGTGGACACGGCTCGGACCTGCTGGGTGGGAATAGCGTGCAGAAAGCACGTCCGTCCTTCGACATCAGGCGAAACTATGCCAAGCTCAACCTTTGAGAGCTCTCGTAGCGCCTGGTGGGTAGGCAACATCTCGCATGGAGTGCATGCGTGTACTGCGGGATGGCCCACCCTCAGTCTCGCAGGCGCCGACCTCCTGTAATTTGCCATACGGATGTGAGGTACACGCTGCTGAGACTGACGAAGTGCGTGAAATTTGTGCCGTCGTGTCGTGACTTACTTTACTTTTCTTTTTTGTCTAACTATATTCTTAGGAGTAAACTCGTTATTGCCCTTAAATTACTAAGGAAAAGTAAACAATAACCTGTAAATAGCCAAGGATGAGTGGCAATTTTTACGCACACCTTCGTATGTTACGCTGGCACGGGTATAAGGCGGCAGCAGTGCTGTGGTCCTGTTGTCCAGTACGTGCCTGTAATTCTGCTCGGTGAGTGCGAGAGAGAGAGAGAGGGGGGGGGGGGCAGAAGGCGAGCGAGTGTGAGCGCCACGGCAAAGGAAGCTCTAAAGCACCCTTTGATATGGTGACAGGTGGCAAACGGGGCGCTCAGTGTGTCCCGGGGAGGGGGGTGGAGGGGGCGCCCCCCGTTTTACGCCGTTGCCGGGGGCGCCTGTACAGAACGCCACTCGTCAGGGGTGGGCTGCTGCCAGAGAGAGGGAGAGAGAGCGAGAAGGGACGAGGATGTGTTGGTTGGTGGTACTGTATATTTCCGCGGCGACGTTTACTTCGGTCGCGCAGGCGTGCCAATCCCCCTACCGATTTGAAATACGGCCGCGCCCCGCCGATGAGCCGCTAGTTTAGCCCGCCAGGTTGTCGCCGTGCCGTCAGCAAGCAGCGGGTTTAACGCGCCAGAGGTGCGTGGGTCAATATACTGTCGGCACTCCTGGCGCTAGGAGCAGGGCTGTCTTGGCCCGAGGAAACAGCGTTATAGTTGTAAGTGTAAATTGTGAAGCTGCTGTGTGACCTGACTGCGCGGCGAAAATAAAAGTTTGAATCTTAAGAATTGCTAGAAATGTTATGAATGTTTCTATTTTAAATGAGATTTTTTTTTGAACTAAGAAATAAATCACAACCTACATAACAGTACTTTTGAAGTAAGTTATTTCATTTGAGTCTGCCTTTGCGGTGAGTTTGGCGTCTGGTGACGGCCGCCGTTCTGCCCTGCGCCGCGCACCTCCTCCGCAAATAGAATGCACAGTGGTACCAACATCCCGTGTCGAACGGCGCCGTCGGCAACATTGAACGACCCGCGGGGCGCTTGCCGCTGCGCTGCAGGTCGTCAAACTGCCGCGCTGCGTGTGTTGGCAACACTTGTCAACAAGTTTCGCGGAACGGGCCGCGGGGCAGGGCGGTGGTGCATGCGGCGATGCCGCCGTGCGCAAACTTTTTATTTTCGGCAGGTTGGCCGGCCGGTCAGTCAGCGTGCGCGCCACCACAGGGCCTGCAGCACGCCTCCGGAAATGAGTTTTCTAGGCTGTGTGTGTGTGTGTGTGTGTGTGTGTCTGCGCGAGCGCGCGAGCGTGCCGCGAGCGTCAGCCAAGGCCGCTGCCGCCTCAGACGTTTTAGAGATGCATAGGCTTAAATGTACCACCTTTCAAAATAATCAAATAGCGCCCAAAAATTCGCGCCACGAAAAAAGTCAGTTTTAAATTGGACTTTGTCCATATACATTCTTTAACAAGAAGAAAAAACACGCGTATGGTTTCGAATTTATTTATTTATTTAATTATTTTTTTTTAATGCGTCATCTGTCACCGACAACTTGCAGTCTGACCACCAGGGGTTGGCAGCGGCGCGCAGGCAAGGGCCGTCCCTGGTGATGAGGTGTTGTTGGCGAGGCTGATGAGGCGCGAAGGCTTATAGCGGGGTGGGGCGTGGCGGGGCGGGGACGTAATACCTTGTGAGGGAAGGTGAGTGATGCGAAGCTCCCCCGATAGCGAGTGAGGCGCCATTAGCAGGGCCTTATCAAAGGGGAGCGGAGGGTCTACGTGGAGCCGTCACCGCCTCATCCTCGGCTGCGCAGGGAAATCCCCCCCCCCCCCCGCTGCCGGGGGATACTTGAAGTACCCTCTCGCCTTCGGACGGTCAAACGTTACCGTAGAACATCTAAGAAACTACCGGGAAAACTCAAAGATTGACGTAACTCGCCCAACTCTGCGACGGATTTACTCGCCTCTGCCTGAAATTTACAAAGAAATTCGCAGATATTGCAACAAAAATCTGGCCAAAACTCGATCAATAATTTTAGCAGAATGAAACCAGTAAAGTAACGACATATAAAAGCGCCCCTCCCCTTCTCCAGGTGCCGCCGCCCCTCTCGGCAGCGCCTGCCTCCAGCAGCTCTCTCCAGGCGCGCGCCCGCCGCGCTCTCTCGGGCGGCCTTCTCGGCTCCGCGCGCGCGGCCTCGCCACTCCGGCTCTGTCACGTCGACGTGAATAGGTAGCTGATTGATGTCCTCCTTAATCACTACGGCTCGGCGCCGTTGTCTTCACCCACCCCCACCACCCTCAACCCTCTCCC
>NW_026267157.1:1084767-1085844 GCF_000697945.3 Frankliniella occidentalis | reverse complement strand
GTATTCAAACGAATGTGACATGTTTCACATTAAAACGAATGTGACGCCACATTCCTTGAATAACAGTGTAAACAACGTGAAAGAAAAGAAGTACTATAAATCATAAAAAAATTACAAAAATAATTGAAAACAAATTATATTTTTGAATATTTAACTGTTTTATCAGAATTTTCATATTATTATTTTTTTCGGCCTTACATTTAGCTTTGCCACCGGCCTGGCGGCACGCGCGGTGGCCCTAGGAGCACGGGGACTTTGGCGCCGAGCACAAATCCGCGTCGCATTATCAGGGCTAACCCTCTCGACCCGGGGGCCTCTCGGGGGCGGGACACGGCGACGACGCTGGGGAGGAGGAGGACGACGTGGGCGAGGGGGAGGCGTCCCGCCCCGGCCCGCCCCGGCCCGGCTACCCCCGCGGGGACCCGGCCCTGTCACCTTCCCCCTTTCCCACTTCTAAATCCACTTGCAATGAATCTTGCACACCAGCCTCGCCACCTGCTCCCCCGCGCGCCCGCCCGCGACACGGTTGGGGGTGATGATCAGGGGGTTGAATTTACCGCGGTGTCGTCACATGAATATCACCGCGCCCCCGCCGGGCTATACTTTCGCGGCATGTTGTACCGGGCGAAAACAAAAATCAACATACCGAAAATAATTTTTTTTGAAATTAAAATAACGCGTTGGAGTAGTTTACCATTTCGCTCGCAGAGTAATTTATCATTTCGCTTTAGGCGTCAAATAAAAAGAAATTCGTGTGGTGACTATGCGCTTTCATGCAATCCTTCCAACTTGCACATAGCTTCCTCCTACGTACTCGGCATGGAGAGAGAGAGAGAGAGAGAGAGAGAGAGAGAGAGAGACAGAGAGAGAGATGAGTGCGCAAACAGGTGCACCGAGTCTCGCTCCGGCAACCACATGTACAGCGCCCTCCCCTCCGCGGCACATACGGCGGAGCGGGGCGTGGAGAAGTAATCCCAGGGCCTGTTATGAAGTTGCCGTGAGTCCACCTGGTGCCCCGTGCCTGTGAATAGACTCGTGGCAGGGAGCGGGGGCGGCGGGGGCTGTAGCACCCCCCCC
>NW_026267157.1:1080659-1083292 GCF_000697945.3 Frankliniella occidentalis | reverse complement strand
ATATGAAATGTAAATTTACCATGTGGATATGTAAATTGCCATGTGGATATGTAAACTACCAAAAAAAGTTCAAAAAGTAATTTTCTCTGAACATACGTAAATTTTACCAGTTATTGTGCAAATAACTTTACCGAGCGGGTGGAGAGTAAAGATTTCCCAGTCCATTGATTGGCAACATAGTTTTCAAGGCCACGGGGTGAAATTTTCCCACTACTTGACGGATAAAATTACGCCCGTTTTTTTACAGTGGCACCTTCATGCCATACTCTTACTCTATTTTAGTGTAGTGCTAAAACGTGAGTCGGCTCCAGGTGAAGACAATTTCGTCGGTATTGAGGCACATCTGCCATCTTAATTAATGTTCCTGGTTATTTTCGTCGTGGGCCGACTCTTTTTTTTTTTCCTGTTGCTGTGTTTTCGCCCCGGCAGATGATCATGTCGGGGCAGCGAGCGCGGGCTTGTCCCGGTTAAATAAACTGGGTTTGATCAGATCAGTGGTCCAGCAGCATCACTCTTCCTTTTCTCCAGGGCCGGACGGAGGGGTGGCTCCAGCTCCAGCAGGATGCACGGCCCCTGCCCAGTCGTCTGTGATATGAGGTGGCCTGGCGTGGTGGCGGGGCGGGGCCGGCGGCACAAGTAGTGTAGGTGCGTTCTCACATGGCTGGGCAGCTCAGCCACTCTGGTCAGCCCTCCCCATCGCCATCACGCCCCCCCCCCTGTTTAACCCTTTTCCGTCACCGGCCCTTTGATGCCTCCTCTCACCGTCGCCCTCCCGCCGGAGGATCAACTTCACAAATACCGTCGTAAAAATACTTTTGTTGCTTCCCGCACTACTTTTGCTTATGCCGTTTTGTTATCTTTTTGAAAGTGTTAATTTTTTTAACCAGATCAATATTTGTGTCCTGTTTAGTAACTATGCCCAGCGTTTGAAACCTATTATGCCCATTAGTTTGTTCTATACTTCGCGCAATTTTTCTCCAGTTTCCGGACAGCCTGTCGTTTCTCCCACACTCTCCGAACAGCTGTCAGGCCTCGGTCCGGCCCGGGCAGTGACTCGCACGCCGTTTGGCTCCAGCGAGGTATGTCCGGCGGCGGCTCGAAGACCTGCGGCCCGGAGATAGCCTCGCGCCAGGCCAGCGCCCGCAAGTAAAACAATCGCATTTACCTACTGCGCCTGTCCGGCAGAGATAGGCCCGAAGGACTGGAGAGGGCCCGGCTGGACGCGGAAGCTGTTTTCCAGCCTGGGAATTCCGGTGGCTCCAGAGCGGGGTGGGCGCGCTCCAGCGTCCTGGAACAACTGGAAGGTAGAAGGGGTGGGGGAGGGGCGCGTGTTCTGGGGCGATACAGCCGTTCCATTGTTTTTGCAGACTGGGGAGTGAGAGAGAGGGGGAGAGACGCATAGAGAAAGACTGAGAGAGCGCACTATAGCGGAGAGAGACGACGCAGCAGGTATGCTAATCAGATGCTATTGTGCCCCTCGACTCCACTGGAAGGCGAAAAGGGATACGTCGGACAGACGTCCCCCCCCCCCCCCTCGTCCACCATATCTCTCCCCCTCCACTCTCTGTCCGTCACGTGACCGTCCTCCTTGAGGTCTATTACCCGCTACTGGGCTGTTTTCGCTATGCAGATATCGGCCGGGGAGTGGCTCCAGTTTTGCATTTGCTGCGCACCGTAGACCCGGACCCGCGCCTTGAGTTAGAATGTTTCACGTTGAAAGCTTTCCAAAAATGTTTGTGAAACTATACAGATTGTTTTCGTAAATTTTCCCCTCCCCAATGTTGAAAATGTTCCTCTATCTTTGTAACTCTTGGTTTTATATTACTGACTCGCTTTGCTCGCTGGGGGGCTCGGGAGAGAGAGAGAGAAAGAGAGAAAGAGAGAGATTCGAACTGCCACTGGTGGTTCTACTGTTTTGGAGCACAGTGTACCGACACTTTCCAGTGGTTCTCACCCTCGTTCCGCATTGCTTTCTTCCGTCTCTCTCTCTCTCTCTCTCTCTCTCTCACCCTCCCTCACCCTCCTCTTCCTCCCCTCTCGCTCCCCTCGAGGTGTAGGTGGGGTAAGGTGGCGGGCGGACCCAATCACAGTCCTGATATGAAGCGCGCCGGGGACACCTGTGACCTGGCCCCGTCCCACACCGCCCCGCCCCTCCCTTCCCGTCACACCCCGCCCCACTCCACCGCTCACCTCTTTGACAACTCCCACGCAGTCGGTGCTCACTTTATCACCATTCCACTTCCTCTGCCGGCTTCTCCGTCCCACAATTTATTTCGCTCTGGCCTGGAAGGGGTGCCGTGGTAGGGCGGGTCTGACTGCGCATCCAGTGGGGGTCTGCTGCGTTTTATACGCATCGGTAATATCTGAAATTAGGTTCCTGGTGCAACTCTCGTTTGTCGTGAGCACACTGTAAGAAATTTTCAGGGCAAAATTGCGCAGGTGGATGAGTAAACGCCCCTTTCCCTGGCCGCAATGAGTAAATTTCCCGGTCCAATTGCTGACTTATTTCGCTATCCATAGCATGGGAAATTTCCATGCACATGGATAGGGGAAAAGCTTTTGCGTATCCACATGGTAATCTTCCATTTGTATAAATTCTAGACGTTTGCGTATCCAAGTGGTAATTTTAATTG
>NW_026267157.1:1079704-1079996 GCF_000697945.3 Frankliniella occidentalis | reverse complement strand
GCGCTGAGGGCCCGCGAGTATTCAAACAGAGGCCTAGTCGCACCCACGACAGTTTGGTGGGAAATGAAATGCTGGCCTCGTGACGTAAATCATATTAGCCCCCGCCCTACCCCGCCCCGCAGGTGCACGCGGGGTGCATCCCCGTCGCGGTGCGGCGGGGCGTGGTGGGGTGGTACTTTTGTCGCCCTACTCGCACCTAATTCGCTAATGTGTTTGTGTTGTCGGAGAGTGCCTCCTGGCGCCAGGGCGGGGCGCGGCGGGGCGCGAGGCGAGGCGCCCTGGACGGCGGGGG
>NW_026267157.1:1073277-1074974 GCF_000697945.3 Frankliniella occidentalis | reverse complement strand
CAGTGCGTCGTGACACGCGACGCCATCTTGAAGGCCGGCGTAGTGCCGGTCCCCCCTCCCCCTTCTCACCCCTTTCCCCCATTCACGGCGCGGCGGCGCGGGGCGCGCGCAATTCAAAAGGGCGGATGAAATTAATCAAGTTGCTATTAGAATTTCGGATTGCGCGTCGCGGGCGCGGGGCGTGGCTGTGCCAGCAGCACCGCCGCCGCCTCCTTGAAGGACGACGCGGCACCGCGGCGCCTAAATGAAGGGGAGTGTCGTCCATGTCAGGGTGAAGGATCCCGCCCCGGCCGCACCACCACCACCACCTTTAAAAGCTGTTGTGACTTCATTTTGGCTAATAAAAGTAAAAATAATTTTAATTCTATTTTCAAACATTTTTTTTCGGTGAAAATAATCAATTTGCAAACGAGTATTCATCACTGCCAGCAGCACATCCTCTTGCAGGCACAAACGTCAGATCTGGACAATAGGTGTGCCTCTCGGCGTCCTTGTTGCACGGGCGCGGTAGTGTTTTGCACGCGCACTCACACACGCGCGCGCGCTCACACACACCCGCGCTCACACACACCTACGCACTCAGACACACACTATCGAACATCACGCTGCCTGAGAGCAGAAGACGCGTGACAGCCGCACACACAACTGCGCGCACCTCGGCCCGGCTCTGCATATGCATAAGCCAGGGAGAGACACAGTTGCGCAGAGTCGGCTGCTAATCCAATCCAGGTCAAGAAACTGACGGCACGGCGGAGGGGCGGCCAACTTGCAAAAAACAAAATCCTCCAAAACAGAACAACAAACAAAAACTGACTTGAAAGTGAGCGGGTGTTGTCAGCGTCTGTTCACCGTCTGAGGTAGAAGTGAAACACACAACGTCTCAAGTTTCGTTTATGAAACCGATTGTCTCAACCGGAGGCGGAGAGTGTTCCCATCCTTGATTTGCAAGGCTCGGCGCGGTCGTGGCGCTCCTGACTAAAGCGTGCGGCGTCTCCCCGCCGGCAGCCACCCCACCGCGCCACCGGGCCCCCCATCTCCTCGGCATATCGGCGGGGCGGGGCACCCCGCCGCGCCATCGTCATTCTAATTAGTCGGTTTATGAAGGAAACAATTAAATGTTATTCCGGCAGACACAGAGGTGGGAGGGGCGGGGCCGGGCCGCGCCACCGTCTGCGGCTGATTTTTGTTGTGTTTGTAAGTGGTTGAGTTTGTCTTCATGACGAGCAGCTGCCGCGAGCAGTGCGGGCTACACCGCAACACCGCGGGAGCGCTCACAGCCATGGCATCTTGGGGCTGATTGTATTCATGCTTCCACATTCAATCGGCTCTAGTCTGTTGCCATTCCTCGGGGGCAGATTAGTAGTCTTAATTTGTATTATTTATTTTTGGTATGCATTTTGGTTTTGTTTTGCTATTGGGTATGGTTGTTTTGCTATTAGGATGGTTGTTTTGCTATTGGGTGCAATCGGGATGCTTTGGGGTTATAACTTACTGTGGTTGGTTCAGTGGTAGATATATGGTTTATTGAAGACTTACATGAATGACCTTTCCTCCTCTACTTATCACGTGGCTTGCCCTACCTTGCGCTACATTGTTCCGCTGCTAGTGTGTCTGCCGAGGGCTGGGATGCGACTGTCGCTTCGGTGCTCTGACCAGCCGAAGCTCCAGTCGCTCTCACTCAAACTAACTGATAACGC
>NW_026267157.1:1069042-1070252 GCF_000697945.3 Frankliniella occidentalis | reverse complement strand
ACATTCCAGCTCGACCAGTCTCGGACTGGGCAGACATCAGTAGCAGTATCACACCCTCCTCTGAGCCCGCAGGCGGGGCGGGGCGGGGCGGGGCGAGGCACACACCACCCCGGGGGCGTTCCAGACACCTGTGGTCTGCCGCTTTGCCCCGCCCCGCCCCACCGCGCCCTTCCAAACCCTCCTCCTCAACCAGCCCGTCGATCTACCTATAGGCTGGCTCGGGGCGTGGCGGGGCGGGGCGCGGTGGCGCGTGCACAGGAATGTTTAATATGAGACGGCATCCGACCACCTCAGACCAGGGCGGGCGGGGGCGGTGGTGGCGCCGACCACCGCAAAGGAACGCACCTGTGACCCTCGTGACCTCCCTTCCCCTTACCATCCCGCCCTTTCGCTTCCACCGTGCTCTCTCTTCGTCTCTATCTTGCTTCCTCTCCCCGTCTCTCTCCCTCCCTCCCTCCCTCCCTCCCACCGTCTCTCTTTCCCCCTTTCTCCCTCTTCACGTGAAAGGCGTACCCAATACTCTTGTTGACTTGTGTTTGCTCGTCTAATTTGCTACACACTGCTGTGTGGACTCCAAGTGACCAATTTCTTCGTTTCTTTCTTACAGGTGAGCTTGTGGACCAAGGTGACGCCCTTTCAATATGGCCCACGATGTCGGTACTCACCTTGTGCGACAAAAAGAGTAAGTCAAAGTGGGAGTGGTTATAGTTTGCGACTATGCCGCGGTTCGAGCACCCACCCGGGCGGGAGCGCATTTTTCTTTCCCCCTCCCTTTCTTTCTCTCTCTTTATCTTCGTCAAGGGTTCTGCAGTGGCATTGCTGCTTGTTCCTTTGCGAACTCTCCCCCCCCCTCCCTTCCCCAGCACCTCTTCTCTCTCCTTCAAGGTGATATTTTCGTTGCGACACGATTTTTCTCCTCGGCGGGTGGGGGACGTAGACGTTAGCAAAGAGACACACGTTTTCTTGGAGAGCAAGAGGGAAAGAGAGAGTGAAAGAGAGCGGGGAGGCGACGCGCCGCGGCGGAGCGAGAGAGAGGAAAATAATAAGTTGTCCCCACAAGGAAGCAGCCGAGTGGAAAGGCATAAATTTGGTCCACGGCCTCCACTCCACGGCCTCCACCACTGTAACATGCAACCACAACTTGTGGCATTCTAAAATTGGTGAAAAAAACCGCTAAGCATTCGCATTCTCTAATAGATTACCAAAACTA
>NW_026267157.1:1067039-1068491 GCF_000697945.3 Frankliniella occidentalis | reverse complement strand
CACGGCCTCCACTCCACGGCCTCCACTCCACGGCCTCCACTCCACGGCCTCCACTCCACGGCCTCCACCACTTTAACATGCAACCACAACTTGTGGCATTCTAAAATTGGTGATAAAAAACGCTAAGCATTCGCATTCTCTAATAGATTACCAAAACTAGCAGTCTCTACTTAAATGCCAAAATTGGCAGTAAAAAAAATAAAAATACCGAAATCTGCAGTCTCTAAATAAATATTGCCTAAATTTGGAAGTCACGAAGGACACCCAGTATTTTGGCAAGTAAAGGGCCCAAGACATTGATGCCTTTCACCAGGGCGCGGCCTCCTTTCACCGCCGAGCCTGCATGTGGTAGCGCTGGTGAATTATCATTTGGGACCGGCCGGCTCGGCCCCGCTCCCCGATAGACCGTATTGCTGCACCCATTGTTCCTGTTCCCCAACTCGCGTCGAAATGTGCACAGGTGGTCCTTCGCCTGGTCCCTGTCTCTGTCTCTCTCGCACCCGGGCGGACAGACAATGAACGTCCGGGGAGAGTCCAAGTGTCTGCCGATGGCGCCGCGCGGACCCCGCCACGCTACGCTACGCCACGCCGCAGGGCCCAACTCCACACCACCTACGTCTGCTCAGGCTGTGGTCGAGGACGGTCTGCGGATTGTCTGGTGGGCGGGGCGGGGCGCGGGAGGTGACAATAGGGTCGTCCGGTCGTCCCCCCCCGCCCCGCCCTCCTCCCCATTTGGAGCAATTAATTGATAGAAAGGGTTGCCTAACACCAGTCCACGCGCGCACAAGTTGGCCCTCCGCACGGCGGGCGGGCGTGGGGGAGCCCCCCGCGTACCGGGGGGACCGTCACGCGACTGTGCACGGACAAAAAGAGGTGCTGTAGTAACATCATTCCTTATTGGAGAAGGTAAAATGCAATAGATCGACCGCCTAGTTCCAAATTCCTGCATACTTCCGAACAACTGATTTTTGCGCCATCACTTTGAAAAATATTCTCGGAATTTTCAACACTTGTTGCAATTTTTATTATCATTTGCGACAGCCAATTTCTGTTGATAAATTCTAAGTCGAAGTGCCTGTAAATTTACCATTTATAGATTTGTAATTTTACGACACACATGGAAAATTTTCCCGCACACTGTAAAAAGCTTACGGTGAATTTCACCGTAAGCTACGGTGACCCCCTGCAGCACCGTAGGCTACGGTGACATACACCGTAGGCTACGGCGAATTTCACCGTAGGCTACAGTGAATTGACCGTAAGCTACGGTGAATTTCACCGTAGGCTACGGTGAATATCACCGTAAGCCACGGTGAATATCACCGTAAGCTACGGTGCTGCAGGGGGTCACCGTAGCTTACAGTGAAATTCACCGTAAGCTTTTAATAGTCCAAACCTTGGACGATTTTTCACAGTGATCTCTCCTCAAGGGGATAAATTGGATCTCGATTG
>NW_026267157.1:1058998-1059975 GCF_000697945.3 Frankliniella occidentalis | reverse complement strand
CTCTCCCTCTCTATCCCTCTCTCCCTCTCTCTCCCTCTCTCTCTCTCCCTCTCTATCCCTCTCTCCCTCTCTATCCCTCTCTCCCTCTCTCTCCCTCTCTCTCTCTCCCTCTCTATCCCTCTCTCCCTCTCTCTCCCTCTCTCCCTCTCTCTCGTGAACCATCCCTTGCACGTAATTCACAATAGCGAATAAGTTTACTCCACCCGTGCTGTTCCCCCGTAGCTGTCTACAGTTAAGGGGTTTGCTTCAGCCCAAGGTATTTTTTTTTTCATCTTTAGTATTTCCCGCTGCAGAAAGAACACAATTGTTTGTCTCCGAATATATATTTACGTCATTATTTTTTTGCCGTGTCCCATCGGGCCGGCGCCGTGTCCGCACCCTCTTAAAGCAATACATTACGCGTCTTAATTGAATCTCCACAAACAACGTCTCCCTGCCGCCGTCCTGCCGTCCAGCAGGCCCCTCCCGGGCTGGCCCGGGGTCGGCCCGGGGTCGGGTCCAGGAAGGGGAGGGTCATCAGCGCGCGCCCAGGAGCAGGGGGGCAAGAAGAGACAAAACCAATCCGAAATTATACTAATTACGTATACTGCCCGCCTGGCGTATGCGAGGGAGAGGGACGGGGACAGCTGTCTCTAGATAGGCAGACGAAGGTAGCAGGAATAGAGAGCTGATGCCATGCCACGCGCGGTCGATGAAGAAAAATGCAGAGTTTATTTGCGCTGGGAGAAACGAAAGAAATTGGCATGGCTGACGAAACGAGTACCCGCCAAGATTGTGTCGGCCACCCCAAGAGAGAGAAAGGGGGCGAGAGAGAGAGAGAGAGAGAGAGAGAGAGAGAGAGAGAGAGAGAGCCAATACGATATATCTCCGTCTGTGATCTCAAGGGGCGGCCCCCTCCGCACTGCTGCCCCCGGCCCCAGTGCCCCGCCGGGACCCGTTGAGCGGCACAGGACCCTGCGGTGGTCCGGCCCGCGGCC
>NW_026267157.1:1056160-1058861 GCF_000697945.3 Frankliniella occidentalis | reverse complement strand
AGCGAGGCCCCCTCCCTCTCTCCTTCCTCCCTCTCCCTCCTCCCTCCCCCCCTCTCTCCCTCTCTGACGCAGCGACGTCTCACGTGGGACTGCACCGCGTCCCTCCCGAGGTAATAACGCTACTGAATTACAGGGCACAAGGTGCTCCCGGCACGTGTAGCTCGGCCCTGCGGTGGCGCGGTGGAGTGGCGGGGCGGGGCGGGGCCCAAGGTGCTGAGAAATGAGACCATTACCCGAATGCCGCCCCACTCATCATCATGCTCGCGATTATCTCTCTCTTTCTCTCTCTCTTGCTCTCTCTGTCTAGGCGTGAGGCAGGACGGAAGCAGGGTATGCTTGCTGTAGCGACAGTGACGGGGCCAGGGAGGGTCCAGGGCCCCTAGAGGTGAGACCAAGCTTGACTTTGGCCCGTGTAAAGTCTGACTTTTACAAGTTTTACATAGTTTTCCGAGGCTTTGTTTCCCCTTTATTTGTTCTAGAGTTCTACAATTTATGTTGCTTATTAATTTTCGTCTTGATTTGTTTTTACTTACCCGTGTCTGGGAGCTCCTTTTGAGACCGGGCCCGCCGTTCTGCATTTCAGTGTCACTATCATATCGTTTGTGCGAGCTAGGGCGGGCGCGATGGCCCGCTGACGCGCGTCCCCGAGTCCCGCGTCGCCGTCTGCTTTTCCTCCTGTTTCGCTTGTTTCCTGTTCTCACCCCCTCATCAGACGCAGCCAAAATGAAGGCCCCGTTCGTGGACGACAAGTCTGAAAATATGGCGTTTATTTGTCGTTCGCCCATGAGCATCATAACTGTTACACGGACCTTCAAGAAGTGGCAGTAACGGAATATACGGATAACTCATCTACAGACGGACTGCGCATAGTTAACGTTTTTTCCTCGTAAATTTACGACACATTTCGTAATAAATGTTCACAAAATATGTTGTAAATTTATGACACCCCGAACCTGCTCGTCGATTAATTCCAATTCTGTAATTCTGTAATTTTACGTCATACGCTTCACAGAAAATGCTCCTGAAATAAACCCTGCAACTATTTTTTAACTGCGGCAGAGTATATATATTTTGTCTGTGGGTGCCACTCTTCCACACCTTATCGCATGACACACTCGAAGCCTCCCTGTTCCGCAGTCTCCGTAGGCGGCCACATCAAGAGATCCAGCTAATTCGATTGTAATTAGCGTCATCCGCGGCAGCTTCCCCTCCCCCTCCGCCCCCTGCACGGTGGCACAGTGTCTTGTGACGTTGTAGCACTCACCTCTCTCTCTCTCTCTCTCTCTCTCTCTCTCTCTCTCTCTCTCTGCTCCGCTCTGCCTTCCCTGCCCTGCCCCTAATAGAAAGTAGACATCTCATATAGTTGGCGAAAAGACGTCTAAGGATAGATGACTAGACGTCTAATGATCATCTAGCATTGACGTCTATTAGATGTTGAAAATGGCCGCGAAAATTAGATCTTTTAGATGGCTAAGTGTAGACGTCGATTAGAAGTATGCAGTAAGAGTTCTTGTGGACGTCTATACTTCGATTCGTTTTTAATCTTTTAAACGTTTGTGTATAGACGTCAATTAGATGTTAGAGAATCAACATAGGGATAGGGCAGTCCTGTCACAGTCCCTGTCTATCTGTGCAATGCCTCGGTAAAAAAAATCCACTTGGTACTGCCCTTTTCCCCCCTTCCACCTGTGCGACCCTGTCCTGTCAGGTGGCCGTTGGCAGTGGCCCATACGCGCTCCCCGCAGACTAAACAAAGGTGCATTGCGTAATCGATACATCGATTCGATACATCGATCGCTGACTCTATAGCGCAGCAAGCTTCGAGAGGTGCTTTCGAGTTTCAAGTCCCCTCTCTCGCAATCTTATGCCAGCACTACTGCGGTATACTTTGTGTATTTTTATTTTTCTAACCTCAACTTAAATTATAGTTGAAGTGTATCATAGTTACATTTCCGTGGCGCTCATAACCACAAAAATCCTGCAATGCCTCTGAGGAAAACAGAAAGAACGTCGGCAAATGAAAATTTGTATTGATTCGGTATTTTTTTTTTTCGTACGAGGTAAATTTGTCAAGTCGGGTTGAGTAATTTCTTCACGTAGTCTCGACGCCCCGCCGTCCTCTTGGTAAACTCATTACGCCGTCGAGAACCACCAGAACGATGACAGAGGAGGGAGAGAGAGTGGATGGGGAGGGGGGGGGGGGGGTTGAAGGGAGCGGGAGCCCACGCGCCTCGCCTGCAGCTGTGCCGCCAATCTCACCTTCGAACCAGTTATCATCAAGGGGTGCAAGAAGGCAAGAGAGAGAACATCCCTCACTCTACACTTTAGGGGGAGTGTAAAGGCGCACTCCTCGCTCACACGGACTCGCGAGACGCTGTTGCGCCGTACACTGTTGGTGCTGTTGTTGCAACTCTGTGAGCTAGGTGAGGGGGGAGGGCGGAAGGAATAACAAATACCCTTCGGGACGTTTTACACCCGCTGCGGGAAGGAGGGCACCCCCCCCCCTTCTCTTTTACACGCACGCACCCTGTCCAGGTTGTACTGTACGTCAACTTGTTTAGCCCCCAATAGACCCCTCCCCGCTCCCCTTTCTCTTCCACTTCGCACGCGCCAGCCTGGCCAACGCGGTAACGAAGCACCACGAATTAGTAAAGTGTCCGCGGGCGCTGCACTGAGCCACTGCTCTCCTTCCCCTCCCTCC
>NW_026267157.1:1049289-1056110 GCF_000697945.3 Frankliniella occidentalis | reverse complement strand
CCCGCCGCCCCGCCACCTCGCCGCCCCTCCTGAGCCCCGCCGGGGGTGGCGGGCGGCTCTGCGTTTCGCTCGCGCCAATTAACGTTATCAAGCAGGCGTCCGACGTGTTTGTTGTCCACTTCGACGTCCGTTCGTTGCCCCCGTGACGTCAGAGAGAGTCGCACACTCAGTTACGTTAATTTTTGCCTGGTGTACGTCTGTGCTTGTTAACAATTAAAGGGTGGGAATTTTTTTCGAGAGTAATATGAACTCGCTAATTGTATTTGTGTTTTTGTGTGAATGCGAATGTAAAACCTACTCTGAATTCTTTGTGTGAATTCGTGCGGGAAGCTTATTTCGTATAAAGAAAAAAGGCATCAAATATCAAAAAAGTTCAAATTAACGCAGAAATGTGCGCAAAAAAATTGGTTGATGCCCAAATCCGTGCGATTAAAAGATACAAATCCTGTGATTGTGAATGTGGCTACTGTTTGCGGCCTTTTCGCAACTCTAGTACTTTTTTCCGTAGACACTTGACAAATACATAATTCTTCTTATCAAACACTGCGAACTTAATTTGGCATGTGGCAGAGGTACAAGTACACTCCACTTTCTGGAAGTCATAAATGCCGCGAGGTGGGCTTCCCTGCATGCTCGCCCGGCTCGGACTTGTGCCCCGCGCCCGTACTTCCGCAGATAGACTGTACCGCCATGCACGCGACCGGGTGGGTTGCCTACGCGTGCTGTCGCCAGGCGCCGTGGTTGGAGATTGCAGCGGCCGACTTTTGGTCGTTTGGTCGTGGCATTGCGTGCGTTGGTAAACCAAGTGTGCAACTGCGAGGCACTTGTAAGTGTTATTCTTCTTGGTAGCCGTGAACATGTCTCGCACCCAGAAAAATCGTTTCGTGTTTCACGTAAATTTTTCCTTGTTTCAAGTGCACGCTGATATGAGATTAAATTTACTCTTGAAGCAAAGCTGAAATTTTCTTTCCAGTAAGAGAACAATCTTATTCCAAAGACAATATATTGCCTTGTTTCAATGGTGAATTTAATCTTGTGTCTGTTCCACTTGAATCAAGAAACCATTTTTCCGGGTGCTCCTGTCTGCCTCCGGACCGAATTTAGGTGGGAAGCCTAAACCCTTACGTACGAACTCGCTCTCCTAAGTTGTGTTTCCTTACACGTTTGCGTGAGGTGTGTGAGTTTGCCTGACCCTTTCACCCCTCCGGGCCGGAGGTGCCCTGGAGGTGCCGCTGCTGGTCGCGGAGGTGGCGCCGAGGCTGGCCGGCCGGCCGCCTCCGGGTCGGGTCCGGTCCTTGAATGCTCTCTTGTCCACCTTGATTGCCCAAGATTTAGCAGAGGTCGGCCTGCCCTCTCCCCGGAGCGGCTCGCCGGCGTCTTATCTGGCCCCGGCTGTATCTCTGCCTCCCTCTCCAATTAGGCCCCGCCCCGCCCCGCCCCGCGCCGGCTGACCTCTGGCCGACCCTTATGCCTACTCGCCGCCGTAAATCAGCCGGCGAGAGTCGAGACGACCCCCGGAGCGACCCGTGCGCGCGGGGCGGGGCGGGCGGCCACCGGAAGACTTTTCAAACCTTCCCGCCACCGCCGCGCCGATGTGGTCCCGCCAATTATGCGGCAGTAATGTGAGGCGGGCGCGGCGGCGGGGTGGTGACCCGGTCGACCAGAGAGAGAGAGAGAGAGAGAGAGAGAGAGAGAGAGGGAGAGGTCATCCCAGTAAATCACGGTGCCGAGGCCTTCTTGTAAGCGATACCGGCGCACTTAGACCGATTACAGGGCATAATTCAATGAGGGGAGGACAGCGCGTGCTTCGAGGACGTGGCGGTGGCGGGGCGACCTCCGCGCGGACCCCGTCGTGTGGCGTCCGCTCGGGTATCCTGGTGGACGCCATTGAGGCCTTCATGTATGCCTTGCATGCAGCAGCAGCAGCAAGGCATAGGCTATACTGGAGTGTAACATATGTCACACCTTCCTATTCTGTGACATTCCAGTTTTTGTCGAATATTTTCGAAGTGAGAAGGGTGCTCTTTAATTTTATTTCTAGTGCGACCGCATGATTCCTCATCTAATTTCGTTTGAAACGAGTCCTCATACACTGATAGATAAAGTGCGCAACTGGCAAACACTTCTACCTGTCCAACACCCTGTCCAACACATACATTTGAGCAATAGTTTACTAAGCACGTGCAAGTTTTCAGATTTTGAGAAACAAATTCTTTTTGATATTTGAAAGGGAATTTCGCTAAAAATCCAATGGTCTCACCAGAAATGAATGGAAAGATTTTTCTCAATATATATATTTCACTGCAACGTAAATGTGGTATTAGAATCGGACAGAATTTATCAATTGGTGTGACATTCATCACACTTGTTTTTCAAGTGGTAGCGCTGTGCGTCTTGTTGTGAAAAAGAATAGTCGATGTTGCTTTACTTTGGGCAGAGGGTTTGCAAAATTGGAGTTAACAGGTGAAATTTACGCAGAAAAATGCGCATGTCTTAAGGACCGTTTCAAGTAAGAGCCACTCTCTGGGCAGGATTCAATTTAATTCGTTGTTGTTGAACATATGATCCACAAATTTGATTTGATTTGGTTCGGATTTTTGAAAGTAGAAATATAGATGTACGTATTGGAAGGTTCGCACAGCTGTAGTGGAGGCTCCGGCGGCGGCGGTACCGCCCGCCTGGTCCAGAGCCGCCCAGCCGCGCCGGCCGGTGGCGCCGACCTCGCGGCGGCCGGCGGAACTAGGCGGCCGCGCGGACTAGAGGGCCACCGGGGCCGGGGTAGAGCAGCGGGCCCCCCTCGCGAGCCGCGGCCCCGCGGGGGGGCAGGAGGGAGGCGGGCTGCCATTCCGTGGCATGTGACTGACAAGGTGCGGGCGTCGCCACCGGACCGACCGAAAACCTCAACCCTTTTGTCGAAAGACATGGCGGCAAAAAAATAAATAATCTAGAGTGCCGTTGGTGTGTCAATAGCCAGTGGTGTGGAGCCCCTCCTCCCCTCCCCTCCGTGTGAAATCACGGCGCCTGCCGCCGCCCCGCGCATCTTTTATTCCGCCGGACGGTAAATAAATAAATAAAAAGGGGTTCCAGACAGGGGCGACCGTCCGTCCCAGGAGAAAGAGAGGGGAGGGCCACCACAACACACGGGACATGTCTCCGATAAGCCCCGGAGAGGTAGGCAACTTATCGAACGAGTTGTCTCCCGCGGCCGTCTCTCCCCCCAGGCCCCCCCGGCGCCGCTCCCCTCCCGCACAGTCCTTGATTTGCACCGCTTCTCCCCAACCTCCACCGCCCTGCCTCCTCCTCCTCTCGCCGTCGCGCTCCTCTCTCCTTTCAGCTCACGTCCGCGCGCACCTTCCCAATTTGCATTGATAAAAAGAAACCCTTCGTCCTGAGAGTCTTGTTGTCGGCGCCGTCCTCCTCCCTCCTGCTCCTCCCCCTCCTCCTCCTCCTCCTCCTCCTCCTCGCGGGCGTCCTCCAGAGAGGTGGTGTCCTTGATGTCCGAGGTGGAGGCCGCACCGCCGCACGGCCGCCGCGCCGCATCCCCCAGGGGTCCGGTCGACGCCCGATGTCGGCCGTTTCATCTGCAAGTTTGTCCGGCCGCCCCTCCGCCGTAACAAGGCCCCCAAGGGGGCGTCCCGGGGGAACACCTCGCCCCCGCCCCGCCCGCGCAGAGGGGCGTTCCAGGTGATGGGGTTGGGCGTCCCGGGCGGTGTCGAAGAGCCTTCCATTTCATTTTCACTCACCCCCGGAGCACCCCAGCCCCGTCGTCAGCAAGGTGCAGCCCCTCGGGGACGGCCCGCCCGCCCTGGGCCGGCGCCCGCCGTGTAACTCGACACCCGGACCTCCCGGGATACGCGGCTCTGGCGGGCGCCAAGTGGACCGGGAGGCTGGACCGGGAGGCTGGACCGGGAGGCTGGACCGGGAGGCAGGACAAACAGCGCATCTATCATGCCTCCTGTCTGCTTCGGTCAAAAAGGCAAAAGTCCCCCTGGGCCGCCGCCGCCCGCGTCGCCTCTTCCTCCCACCTTTGCCCGGCACTTCTGCGCGCAGCGGAAGTGGAGGAGTAGAGGAAGGCGAAAAAAAATAATAATATGACAAACAACAAAAACAACATCATGCGGCAACGAAAAGAAACTTTGCTAATTTTGTCTGATTACTGTTCACGCGACCTCCGGCGCGCGGTGAGGGTGCTCACAATGTATTTCATCAGGAGACCGACCTTTTTCTCTCTCATTTTCCCGACCGCGCGTCTTTTGTTCTTGTTTTTGTTTTTTCCCTCCCTTATTCGTGTCCTTTCTGCCTCTCTTCAACCCGCTGATACCGTTATTATACATCTCTCTCTCTCTCTCTCTCTCTCTCTCTCTCTCTCTCTCTCTCTCGCTCGCTCGCTCCTGCGGCCGCTAATTACAGGACGAACAGTGTTGCGGGTTCATTATTCAAGTTCAGCTAAATTAGACCACGTGGGTGGGGAACGCTGGCTTCTTGGAATTTTTTCCCCCTCTCGTCCCTTGGATTTCCCCTTTTTTTTATTTTTTTAAAAAAGCAGACCAACACTACTGTTTTGCCTAAATAGAACGGGTCGAAGGGCGAGTCACTCAGGGGTAGAGCCAGGAAACAAACATATTGCGAAGCCTGGAGTTTGACGCGTATCACAACTTGGACGGCGACCTCAGGGCGCTCTCTAGCTACGCCGCTGCGGCGCCCCGCCTCCTGCCGTGTTGTGCGACACATGCCAAGACTTTCAATCCCTGCAGGCAAATGCTGCCTTCCACCCCCTTCCTCGAGGTCACGACGGTCACCCCCCCCCCCCCACCTCCGTCTCGGACGGTCGCCTGGGCCGGGCCCGCGGCCCCGGAGCGGGCGTCCCCAGGGCGTCCCCAGGGCGTCCCCAGGGCGGCGCGACCACCTAGAGGTCTCGGCTTTATCACCGCGTCGCCATGTTTGGAAATAGTCCAAGAGCGGGGTGCGCCGTGTATTTTAGGTTTCGTCCTGCTCCGGACCAGTGGCGGAGCAGAGAGAGAAAGAGAGATTTTCTTGTTAAAGAAGCTCAATTCAGTTTGCAGATTATATTTGAAAATAAAAATAAAAAACTGATCGTCCGCTTGCTAGTCAAGTGGCACGAAGGGAAGGTATCTGGATTGACTGCGTTCGATGCAGATCCTTGTGCAACTTTTACACCCCCTCATGTGTGTGACACCAAGTCACAAACTTTGTAGCCGACATACATACGTCGCAGTGGTGACCGTTTATTTCCTCAAGTAGACTAGCCTTATGGTGAAGGTGCGAATTAAAATTTAACAAAAATTGTCGGAAAATGTATACGATTTTTTTTTTTAAATATTTGGAAATCATCTATTTAAAATTTGCAAATAAGCTTTTTTTTAGTTTTTTACGTTTTTTACTTGCAAAGTTTGTGTAATTTGGTAATGATTTGGAATGAATTGGAATGGTCTGATCGCGGTGCTACGCCGCTGCCCGGACCCGCTGGAGCGAGTCGGGCTGGGCGGCGAGTCTAGCGGTGAGTTGGGGAACACTGCAACCTTGTGATTTCATTAATATGGAGGTCTGGCGGGGCCCCGCTGGGCGGGGGCTAGAGCAGCACGGGGAGAGCGGAGAGCGGAGCTGCCGAACAAGTAACCGTGGGCCTCGAATCTTAATGCGACACGGACCGGAACTTTTAATGGAATGTAAACGTTTTATAATACCTCTGAGTGGCCGCTCCGCCCAGCCCACTGCTGCTGCTGCTCCAAGTCAATGCGAGAGAGAGAGAGAGGGAGAGACTTTTGGGAAGCGACACGGCCGGAGCGCGGCGGGCTGCCTCGCGTCCAGAATAAACATCTCCGGAAGGATTGCCGTCCGATCCTGCGGAACTCGCTCTCTTTCTCTCCCCCCCCCCCCTCTACATTCTAACTGGGTGTAAAGGCAACACACTGCTGTCTGCTCGCGGGTTCGATTCGCGTTCAGTGCCCACTAGTCCTTTTTATCCGTCTCGTTTTCGCTCGCTGTACGCAGTCGGTGGTGGTGAGAGGGGTGATGGTGTGGGTTTGAAAAGGAAGACGGGAGGGTGCACGCGGACGACCGCGCTAGGGAGTGAGTGCGATTGATTGTTTACCCCCTTTTCTACCGTCGTGGTGTCAAATCTTGCTTTCCGAGTACTTTAGCGTGTACTCCAGGTGACGGCCAGATGTGTAGTGTGTGTGTGTGCGTGCGTGCGTATACGCGCGCGCGAGCGCCTGTCGAGCAGTGCCGCGCCCTCCCATGTGCGGGTACAAAGATTGAAGAAGTGTCGCCCAGCTTCGAAACGAGGAGCCCACATCTCACCACGCCAACGGACAGGGAATAATGAAAACGTTTCGTGAATGATTTGAGAACATTTATTTCTTGTCCCCATATGATGTTTCTTTTATTCATTAATGCGCCTTTCATTCGGTACTATTAAAAGTTCACAAATTTGCAATTCATTTTTGTAAATACTTTTTTGGCAGCTGCACCGGCGTTGGGTTACGGCACAGTTGGTACGTATCGCGAGATTAACCAACGTCCCTTTCATGTCGGTAGTGATGTCGAGTCAACTCTAAATGTTAAAGGGAAATTTGTGATGCCTGCATCAGATTGGTATTTGACCATTCGTAACGAGACATTACAGGTATTTAAAATTTAATTTAATAACGAAACTTATTTATATTTTAAGTTTATATGTACGTTAAATTCCGGAAGGCTAAAAACCGCTGTTGTGGTCTCAACCAACTTCCATTTACTAAACGCACAGAAATAGAATGAGTATGCGCGGGTATGGCGTGCAGGACGGCTGACAGCGCTAG
>NW_026267157.1:1046258-1048834 GCF_000697945.3 Frankliniella occidentalis | reverse complement strand
GGGGGGAGGGGGTCGTCGTCAAGGGGTCGACAGCTGCTGCAAGGCAAAGAGCAGTATTATGCTGTGGCAGGCTGCATCGTGCCGGCGGCAGGTTAAATGCCGGCAATTGGTATTAATTGGTGTATATTGCGACCGGCAGCTCCAGCAGCAAAGCGCCCCCTCCCCTTCCTGGCAGAAAGAAACAGTAAACTGTCATAAACACCTTAACTGTGAAAAAGTACTATGATAATATTCGAAGTATCTGTATTACAGAAGAAATTAAAAATTAGACTGTTTTATAACCTTTTCATTTTTAAATTTTTGAGTGTAAACCTGTAAATATTTGGTTGCGGTATTATTGCTGTGCACTCGCAGTGCTGATTGTGGTGAAGGTTTTTTGTCGTAATGTTTCGTGTGTCCTGGTGTGTAAAAGTCTGACGGTTCTTTGGTACGGTGGCAGCCGCCGGCGCGCGGGGCGGGGCGGGGCGGGGCCACCAGCAAGTGGTGTGCATCAATAGATTGTTATGGATGGAGGCCTCGATGGAGGCGCGCGGAGGCCCGTGGTCACCTTTCAAGGGAGGAGGTCAACTGTCTCTAATCGAGCTGCACGTGGCGTCAGGGCCGCCGCCGGCTCCGCTGGCTGTCCATCTGGGCGGTAATGAAAATCAATTAGGGACGGCCGACCCCGATGAGGTGGCGGCCGGGGCGCCATGCGGGCGCGGCCAGAGGGCGCGGCGGGCGCGGCACGAGGGTGCGGCAGGACGGTGATAAAATGTGGGGGATCCAAATATTATGGGAGGTGATCCGAAAATTAAGGGGTCCCTAAAAAATCGGGGCGGTCATCGGGGTCCAATAAGGAGACCCCGTGATATTTTTACCCCGGGGTACGAATATCATCTTTGACCCCAATGACCGCGGGATCCTATTGTGACCTCATAACATCTGGATCCCCTCTCCCGCCACTGTCCACGTTGTTACTAAACGGCCCGAAAGAGGGTACTTGGACCAAAAAGTATTCGTTGCAGAAGTACTACTAATGCCTGACAAAAATACAGTCAGAAGTAAAAAGGTTTTACTGTTTTAAGTACATTTTGTACTTAAATAGTGACCCAAGATAAAAGCTTTTTCGTAACGGTGCGACGGCCGAAGGATTTAGGGCATGTTTTCCAAGAAAGGAAATTCCCTTCACAGTGTACCAGCTGAGCATTAGAAAGTGCTGCCTCCTGGCGTCCGGCAGCATACTGTTGAAACGTGTTCAAATTTAAAGGAGTAACTCGGACAAACGAAGAAAAAAATACATCCAGAAATACACAGCAATTTGTTATGCATTTATTCATTGGTTGACACGCTGATCAGATCAGAATCCATTATGTCAAATTTGCACTGAGTGTTTCATTATACAGAAATGATAAATCAAAACACAGGTTGAACATCGTTGATGTGAATCCAAATCCCACAAGCATCGTGATCCTCTGGGGAGGGACACTCGCCTCCAGGGTGCGCGAAAACGCCAACGATTTCGCCATCCTCACCCTCTGCAGGTCCCTCGAGTTCTTTGTGGCAGTCCAGTTGACACGCGTTGCACTTCTCGTACAGGTCCTCCTCGTCGTACAGGTCCTCCTCATCGCCTTCGAGGCAGTCCGTGGTGGCGTACTGCACCTCAACGTGAAGCAAGGGGTTCCTCGACAGAAGCGCACCGAGTCTCCTACTGTGTAGAAACTTGTGAGAGCACATGCGACGCGGGCATTCATTGTCGAGTAGGTGGAGGCTCCGCAGAGACGGGGCGGTCTGGGGGCTGATGGCATCCACCAGCGGGGCTGGGTCCAACAACCTGAGCTCGAGGCGTCGCAGGGCGGGCAGCGAGGGCAGCCGGGCCGCCAGGTGAGGCACGAGGAGGGACTGAGCGTCGGTCGAATGATAGCGCGAGTCCTCGACATCGATGGACAGCTGCTCCACCTGGGAGCGTCCGGACGACGCCAGCTCACCAATCAGCTCTGCGCCCAATTCATGGTCGTCAACTTCACCGTCAGGTCGGCGAGGGAAGTAGAGGTGGAGGCGGCGGATCTGGAGCGCGCGGCGGAGGAGCTCCAAGGCGCCGTGGCTGTTGGACTCGGTCGGAACGGCGAGCTCCAGCTCCCTGAGCGACTCGCACGCCGCCACCTCCCCCAGCCCCGGGATCATGGGGCAGCACAGCTTGTGGAGGTTGGGCATGCCGGCGAGCAGGCGCGCCGTGGAGGTGGAGGCGAGGGGCGCGGAGGTCCTCGCGGGTATGTAGCCGAGGTGGACTCCCACCAAGGTTGCGGCGTGCCCGGCCAGCAGGTAGTCGCAGAAGGAGTCTGGCCAGGGAACCATGTCGCAGTGGAGAATCTTCAAGGACGGCGTGATGGTGCCGCGCTGACCGATCTCGGGCGGGAACCGTTTCCCTTGGCCCATGTTCCCGCGGAGGATGATCATCCCCAGGCCAGGGGTTGTGGCCAGCGTCCCAAAAATCTGGTCCACGCCTTCTTCTGGCAGAACCAAGGGATTTACAATCGCGCTAAGGTCCGCCAGCCATAGACTCACGCCCCGCAGCCGCCCGAGCGCCGCCTGCCGGTTGA